>NC_143421.1:3581071-3896607 GCF_059467195.1 Physcomitrium patens
CAGCTTACCGAAGCTCGCTGTCTAAGGTTAGGATTAATAATAAAAATAAAAATAAAAATAAAAATAAAATAATAAAATAAAATATAAATATAAATATAAATAAATAAATAAAACTAATAAATAATAAAAGACTTTGTGCTTATAATATCTTGAAGTTATTAAAAATAGTGTTTCTAAGCACTTTGTATTGGAATTAAGCTTTTACATTGAAATTCGAAATAATTTGTATTTAGATGGTTGAAACCCACTAGCCTACTTGGATACTTATAAAATATTATTTTATCTTCCACAGCTAAATGCCAGGTGCATTCTCAAGCAAGATAGCACGTAATATGACACCGTATTTGGTTTGAAATACAATTTTCCATTCACCTCTTTTTTTAATGCGTACCAAATTATATATTCCTTGTAGATCTATATTTATATAGATCTTTGTTTGATTCACTTGATCAAGAAGTCTTGAAATCAAAAGTAAAAGATATCTATTCTTAATGACGATCTTATTGAGTTCTTGATAATCTACATACATCCACAAAGATCCGTCTTTTTTCTTCACAAATAAGATAGAAGCTCCTACTGAAGTTTTTACCCAAGTTTTTATTAATGTATTCTTTGACTACAATCAACTTGTTTTGTGATAGGCTATAGTTTTGTCCAAATGGTGGTTGAGCTCTTTTATGAAGATTAATAGAACAATCATAAGAACGATGCTCTAAAAGAATATAGTTTTTTTTTTTTTCAAAAATAACTTAGAAATCTTGATACTTGCTAAGAATATCACTTAACGTCTATTTGTCATCAAAAATAGGCATGGCATATAAAGCTAAAGATAAGTCTTCTTTTGTAGCATGCATAAAAGCTCTTACAAAGACCAGTAAGGGTTTGGATGTACTAGATTTATGTATTTTTACTTGATTAATCAGATTTGGATTAAACTATTAGAAAAATTAAGATTAAGAAAAATCCAATCCATCTAAAGATTATATTTTTTTAACCAAGATAATCCTAAAATAATTAGATTGGATAGAGATCTTATTATGTTAAATATTATTATGTTATTATGATCTTTAATTTCTACATTTAAAGGAATAATCTCATGCATAACATTCTCAAAAGATAAAAAATGACCATTTATGGCTTCTACATATATAGGTTTAATTTTTTTTTCAATAATGATATATCTTATTTTTTGACAAAATCTTTATCTATAAAATAAACTGAGGCTCTTAAATCTAATAAAGCTAAGATTTTGTGATTTTTTGATCCTAAATTAACTTCTATTATAAAACAAGGTGAAGGATCTGAGAGAAAATAGGACCTTTACTAGAAGTTATATAAGATTCTATCTACATAGTCTCTATTGTAGTTGGAGAAACTTGTTTTTCAAAACCTCATCTTCTTTGGCAACCATGCTTCTCATTTGTGATTGCATTGTTTCTTTGGACAACTTTGAGCAATATATTTAACTTCTCTACAATATAAGCATAAGCTTTCTTAATGTTGTTGAGTTTTTTTCTACTTTAAGAGAGATTTAATACATATTGTATTATTTTACATTGATTCTGACCTCAATGAATAAGTTTTTGAAAACTTGAGAGCTACTATTATTGTTTGATTTGTTCTTCTCTAACCAAATCTTTGTTCTTAATATCTTTCAAAAAATCGATTGTCACATGCAATGGCTTAAGCAATAAATTGTTCCAAAGATTTTGCCTTTGGCATTGTCAATAAAAAATCTTTGTCATTATTCTTCAATCCATATCAAAATTGATTGATAAGAGCTTTGTTATTCTTATTCATGTGGCAAGTAAGGTTTTGAAATTCAACAGCATATATAGTAGTTGATTGTAATTCTTTTCATAAAGATAAGAACTTAGTTTCTATCACTCTTTCTTGATCCCTTTTTTTGAATGTGGCCGTAAACACTTCTAAGAATGAATTCAAATCATAAAGGAGTGGTAAATCCTTTTTCATTAAAGATGCAAACTAAAAGAGAGCACTTCTTCATAGAAGTGAATCTATAAATCTGACTTGAATAAATCCATCCAGGTATTAGAAGAGATGCAACCTTAGTTAGAACTTGACTTGTTACAAAAATCCTTAAAATTTTGATCTTGTTCCATCAAAAATCTCAGGCATACTAATTCTTGTCCCTATCATACTTATAGAAATAAAACTCCTTGCATTTGGTTGCAAGCTCAATTTACTTGCTTCTTTAGATTGTACAACTTCTTGCCACAGACTCTGAATTTTTTCCATAGGTGTAGGTATAGTACTTCTATATTTCACATAGGAAATAGGTGAGATTTTCAATCTTAGAGTATTGAGAAGATCATGAAGATTTGTAATGGTTATAAATCTTTTCTCATTTCTATTAAGAGTAACATCTATAATCTTTTCTTCTATAGATAATCAAAATAAATTCAAAAAGTTAAATTAGAGGAGGGTAATCTGCAACCTCTAATACCAAATGAAAATTTCTACAAAGGGAGATAATCTACTGTCTTCAAGAAAAAGATCAGTGCTAAATTATTTTATTTTTTATTTTATTTAAAAGTGAATAATCTGTAACCTTTAAAATACAACAATAGAAGTGGAGTAATTCACTCACTTCCAAAACAAGATAAAGATAATAAGTTAGCACTCTTGTTAAATTTTCAAGAACATGAATCTTGAAGAAAGAAAATCCTTAGTACATTCTTGTGTCACTGAAAAGAACTAAAAAGTCACTCAAAGATGATATAATATTGAACTAGAATGGCTATTACCAAAAACAAGAAGACTAAAAAGCCTTGAAGTAAGACTAAAGACTAGAAAGGTGTTGGCAAGAATGAAGAAGGCTTCACTCTTGCCTCCATATATATATTCTTAATTAGGAGCTATGAGACAATATCCTATAGCACCTCCAAAACGTGTTGATTTTATAAGACATGTGTCTTAACTTGCAAAGCAAGTTTTTCTATATTTTCTTCAAATAGTTAGCTTGTTTTGCAAGCTATCAACATGTGGTTAACTTATTGACCAAGTTCCTAACCTATCAATTAACTAAAAATACATGTAAAGTCAAAGTAGTCTCTATGAAGCTTTTAGGAAGCTTCTCTAGAAGGTATTATGAAATTAACCTACTTTTATTTACTTTTATATATTTCTATCTAATCATACAGGTATTTATTAGAGTATTTATGTATTTTTGTGACATATAAATGTAAAACTTATAAATTGAGATCAAAAGATCATACCAGATATTTTATATATACTAAGACTTACAAAGAATTTTTTCTTTGAAAAACAATCAAATAAGGTTGGAAGAGAAATTTGAATTAAGTTTGGGATATTTATACACATAAAAAAATTTAGACAAATACTTATAATATGTAAATTAAATCTTAATCTATATAAATTAAGTACAAAAATTATATCAAATAAGTGCTAAATTAATATCCTAGCTACTACATATTTAAAAAAAGTTGATTTATGGTACCTAAGACTAAGACATATAAATCAACAAAGATTAAAATAAATACAAATAATGACAAAAAAAAATTAAACTTTTTGATAAAAAAGAAAATGATTTTATGTCAACCTTGCAATGAAGGTAAGAAACATAAAGAAAAATTTCCTATACAAGGTGTACAAAGAGCCATACAATTATTAGGACTTATATATTTAGACATTTATAGTCCTATGCAACTTCGAACATACTATGGATCTACTAATTTCATCATATTTTTTGATGGTTTATTTAGATATTATCATGTCTATTTAATAAAATACAAAGCTAAAGTATTTGAAAAATTTACTTTATACAAAAAATTTGTGGAAAAATAAAAAAAAAAATTCAAAATTAAAATATTAAGATTTGATAGAAGAGATGAACTTAAATCAAATGAGTTTAAAGATGTGAGTAACAAAAAAAGAATCAAAAAAGAATATATTATAGCATATACATTATAATAAAATGATATTTTTGAAAGAAAGAATAGATTGTTAGTATAAAAAAATCTTGAAATAGTATTCTATTTATAGTTATTTATAATTTTTTGAAATAAATTATCTTCAAAATAAGAATCCTACAAAATTGGTACAAGGCAAAAAAATCCCATTTGAGTTATAGTATAGAAGGCAACCAAATCTATCATACTTTAAATACTTTGTATGTAAAACTTATATTTTTATTTCTAAAGAAAGTAAAAAGTAGTTAGATTCTTATTCTCAAAGAACTATCTTGCTAGCCTACAATGAAGAATCTAAAGCTTGTCTACTCATGAATAATCAAAATTGACAAATCAGTATTTCAAGAGATGTTATTTCAATGAGATTCTACATGATGGAAAAATATTACTATTTTTGAAAAAAGATAATAAAGAGCTTTTAATTGATATAGAATTATTTAAGTATCCTTCAATAATTATAAGATCCAATAAAAAAAACATACATCATGCTCAAAGAATGTCTTTACAATCAATACAACTATCATAAGATCTATATGTATTTAATCAATAGCAAATATATAGTAATTTTCAAAATGTAAGAGAAAAACCTCTTTTTTATATTGATGTAATTGAAGCATGCTTTCAACTTTGATTACATAATAATTAAGAAAC
Source organism: Physcomitrium patens (assembly GCF_059467195.1). Classification (NCBI taxonomy): domain Eukaryota; kingdom Viridiplantae; phylum Streptophyta; class Bryopsida; order Funariales; family Funariaceae; genus Physcomitrium; species Physcomitrium patens. The sequence continues at coordinate 3,585,676 of NC_143421.1, forward strand.
CTTACCTCTTGAAGATGATGAAGTCAATTCTACATTAAGAAAGTCAAGTCTTCCATCTAGTTCTTAATCTATAAGAATTATTAATCCAATCAAAATATTGTTAAATTCTACACAAAGAAGAAAAGAATATAAATAACAATGCCAAAAAAATCACTAAGCCCATATAGTTTGTACTAACATAGAAGCTCCAAAATCTATTCAAATAGGATTAGAGAGAGCTGATACTAAAATATGGCAAAAAGTAATTATTGCTAAATTTATATCATTAGATAAAAATAATATATGAAAAATGATAATTTTATAATCTAGTAGAAAACTAATGAATTCAAAGTAGATATTTAAAATCAAAAGTAAAATTGATAGAATTATTAATAAGTACAAAGCAAGGATAGTTGTAAGATACTTTATCAAAGTTCAAGGTATTAACAATATGGAAACATTCTCTCTTATAGTGAAACTTAACTCTATTAAAGCCTTTTAATATAATCTGAAAATACATCAATTAGATTTTAAAACGACATTTTAAAATGGTTTTATAGAAATACACATCTATATGAGTATTATTGAAGGTTTATCCACTATAATACTAATATAATATGTAAATTAATCAAATACTCATATAGCCTTAAACAATCTTCTAGGTATTAAAGCTTAGATCAATATTTAACTCTTTATAAATATTAGCATTTAGAATCAAATGCAAATATAAATATAAAAAGAAGCAATGACAAGAATTTTACTATTTATTACAATATATGTTGATGATTGTATAATTATCAATAATAAGATTGTTTGAAATTCAATAAATTAAAGACATCCTATAATAAGAATTTGGCATGTCAGATAAGGTGAAATCTATTATATTCTATTCAATGCCATCATACAAAATAGAAAAGAAGATTAGATAATCCTTCATCAACAAAAATATTTAACAAATAAAATTAATGAAATTAATATGTTAAATTGCAATTCATTAAGTATATCTATCCAATCACAAATTTGTTTAAGTAATAAAGATAATTTTATCTCACAAGATTATCTATATTCTTAGATTGTTAAAAGTTCCATGCATAATATTGTAAATTTTAGATCTAATTATGCTTATGCAATTAGTAATTTAGTACAATATTTATCTAAATTAGGATCTTTATGTATTTAAATATTAAAAAATAATAATAAAACATATTAAAGGTATCCTAAATTTTGGAACAAAATTCCAAAAATTGTCACAAAGTGATTTCCTACATGAATATTATAATGTTGATTGAGCAAGTGACAAGGACACATGTTGCTCTACTTCTGGTTTTTGCTTCATACTTGCAAGAGGTGTTATTTCTTGAGGTAGTAAGAAATAAAAATCTCTTGCTTTATCATCTACAAAGTTAAAATACATGGCCTTGACCAAAGCCATAACAAAAACAATATGACTGCAAAAACATTTATATGAATTTGGTTTTTTCCAATATGAACCAACAACAATTTATTAAACAATTGAAGTGCAATTACTCTTAGTAAAAATCCAAAAGCAAATATGTAGACACAAAATACCATTTCACAAGAAAAAAATATATTTGCTAAGAAAATTCATTGTAATATGTGCCAACCACACATATGACAACAAATGTTTTTATTAAGTTTCTTCCAAAAGATAAACATTTTCAATGCCTTTCTCAATTATGTTCTTGTATAATTCTTCTATATCCATCTAAATTAACTAAATAAGAAATATGTAATCTAATAATTTACACATTATTGTTCTATTTCAAGCCAATACAATATTATCACCACACACACACCAACAACGATCTTTAAATAACTCAAGGAGTGGGAGACCAACCAATAAGTCAGTTTACTAAATGTCTATGAATTATCAAAATACACAATAAGGGCATCAAAACCACCATCAGCCATAGCAATGCCTATGTTGACAGCTGAACATGTAGCCGTGTTTGCAACAGTAGTTGAGCTAGCAATCACAACAACAGCCAAGCTCGCTACCATAAATGCATCAGCAACCAAGTTCACAGCCTCAAATGCGCCAGTAGCCGAGGTGGTAGTAACAACCACATATGCAGTAGAGCTCAAAGAGGCAAAAAATGCACCTCCATTGACCACCATGTTTGCAAACTTAACTACAACCGCATCTGCATTGGCGCTTGTACAATATACCACATTGAGATTGACAACCTTCACGGTAGCATCCTCGAGCACATCAAGGCTTTCACCAAATTGGCGCCTCTATTGGGCCTCCATTATATCCTTGATCACAGTGGTGCCTCTATTGCATCTTTAGTTACAATGGTGCCTCCATCAAACCCTTGGTTGCAATGGCGCCTCCATCCTATTGACGCCTCTATCAACAACGTCAATATAACTAACTTCTGCACCGAAAGATGGATGTTGAAGCATCCTTGCCGGTTGCTCGACTACATTGCGCTAAAGGTAGACATAGACTCCCTCAGTTTAGTGGATTATTGCTAGAGCCATTGCTCCACTCTTTGACATCTACAATGTCACAATCACAATCCTTCAATCAAAGGACGTGGTGTTGTCACAGTACAACAAAGAGTTATAGAACCTTGTTCTCAATTTATCTAGGATTGGCCTTCTTCATAAAATGAATGATCACTTATACATAGTCCTGTAACCAATCGAGTTTCTTAAAGAGGACGCACTCTGGCTCAAGTACGATTAAGTCGTTGAGAACATCCATAATCAGGGCTCGTGGACTCATGATCTCCTTGCTACCTTGCCAACTCTTGATTGATCCATGGTGTTGTTTAACGTTGCCGATTTGCAATCCACCTGTTGGATGAAATATTGCAGGTCCGTGTTGAGCGTGATAGCAACAATGAGGCTGCCGATGAAGCCCCACTTGTGATGCCGAAACAGCTTGTCGCGCTTCAAACGAGTCAGTTCATTAATCAGGTGCTCAATCCACACCATGCACATCTTGCACGCTTTTGAGCATTGGACGACATTGAACAAGTGGAGGATGGCCACCGCACATTGCTGCGTGTGTACAGAGATGAACCAGCACCGAGGCGCACCATCAACGCACACGACGGCATTCAATGATGCATGAGGTTGTTTCAAGGGCCGATTCCATCATCTTTATTGGTACTCGGGCGGGTTGGCATCCGCCTTTGCCAACACAACGAGTGTTGAGTCCAATTTTTATATCTTGAAATGAGAAAAGGACGCCAATTGCCAATCTCTTAGCAACCTCTCCCTGGATTTTCCAAAGCAAACAGCACGCCCATCTGGCCTCGATTTCAGTGGCGGAGCCTCAATTAATCTAATATCGGTACATGTGGTATATTCCACAAATTAGGAGGCCAGGTTTAACTGTTGGCCATTGCACAGAAGCTGATGATCGGAAAGATTACTCGACGTAGTGGACCTTTGATGTGTGGCATGTGTAGCAACTTAGGAATCTCTCAAGGTGCTTCCGGTGCAACCCGATTAAGGTACGACGAACGGTACTCTCAACGAGGACGATATGAGCGTTCGAGTGCTGGGTTCAACCGCTTCAAGGTTGCACAATGCCACCGCTACTGTGAAATCAGGTTAACCCGGCAACAAGGTGAAAGAGATTCTTGGCAAATAGTGAAGATCGGGTAAATTTACTTTTACATTCTGTGTAGATGTGGTGGAAAGAATGTTTTAGAACACTTGAAATCCAACTGTGGAACCAGCATTCATCTGCCGGATTCAGTTAACTGATACAATTGACCTCCAACACCAATTACAAACCGTAGTCAATTATTTTCATAGATTGACGAAAGAGAAGGATACAATACAATCTAACTTCAACGTCAACATCACGCAGATAAGAAACTAAGAAGAGCGCTGAAGGCAAATTGAGCCAGAGTGAGCACAGACCGTTTTCAATTTTACCAATGTGATGTTTGAGTGGACATCAGAAAGGACACAGCGCATGAAAGACAACTTCCAGGCTCCAATTGAAAGCTTGTGTTTTCAAGGGCTATGCTTTCCCTCGTTCATCTTGTTGAAACTAAATGAAGAGGGCAATTGCTGATCCCATCGCTGGCTAAGTAGATGGCATCCCCGCTACAATGGCTGAAGGTTAAACTAATCCAGATTACATTTTAGCCATGACACAAGGTGCTCAAGGGGTTTTTGTTCATTATGCACCTTGAGGCAACATGGCTGCTGCTACTATTCGACCTTCTTCGTTCAAGATGTTGAATGTCGAGGTTGCATTGGCCTGAAATAGAGAACATTGATTAGAGAACTTGAGAAACACCAAAGGTATCAAAGTAGCCCACACATATAAAATAGCTACTACAATGGGGACATCTCCGATAAGCAGGTTCTCAGATTGTGAAAGATTGGTCAAGCGCAGGAGCAAATTCTTTGACGTTCCTAGTTCAGCATAGAGGTTGGACTGCAAAGAACATGTTACTTCACCCAAAAATTCCCTTTTTCGGAAGTCTAAGTCTACTCCAAAGACAGGACCTCACATACTCCTTACAGTAAGGATTACAGCCTTTGCTCAAGCTAAGCAAATCTAGATGCACCATACAGATAGCATAATTTGTCAAAGATTAAGCATTGAGTACGGACCGTGTCTACAGCTTCTAGCTTAATCCCGTTAGAACGAAGGTAGTCACGCAGCTCTTGGCTGACATGACCCATCCTTTTGCCACACCCCAAAATCAATATTTCTGGCATCACATCAAACATCTTTATTAAAGAAAACAAAGTCCAATGTACAAACTTATCATCATCATCATCATCATCATCATATATATATATATATATATATATATATATAGATTGATGAACCATTTATTTACGCAGCCTGTAGTTCAAAACACCTAGAAAGCAAGATTGGTTCTTGTCATTGCGGATAGATATACCCGAGCCTCATAACTACATAAATAACGTTCTAGGCAATAACCCTTCAAACCGACACTTGATAAACACAGTAGCAAGTCTTCACACGTTGGGATTGTGAAAACTAACAAACAGTTACGGATGCTCAAACACCATGACGGTATGATGATTTTTCTTACCAGGTGCAGGCCGCAAAAGTTCAAATATAGCCAAACTGTTCAAATTCAACCCCAAGTTGGGTTAGCAACGTTGAAGGAGCAGGTTGCCAATAAGAGACACATCTGCTACTGCGATAAGGACTACGAGCAGATCGAGACGTTGTGTTGTAAAAGTCCCAGCGTCTCATGAAACCTCAAACATAACCACGTCAATCCTCCCTATTTTTACACAATGCTTAAAAATCTACTGGAACAACGTAAAAACACATAGTAGGATACCATGGTAGTTGGACTCATTTGGAAGCTCCTTACACTATTAAGAAGCAATACGACAAACAGACGGCTCATACCACTGACTTGTCCCTAGCACAAATATCTGCATACAAGCTATCTAGAACTAGACTACAAACACAAAGGCATGGAAAGGCCAGAAATACCTGTCGGATGTGATTTCCTCAAACGATTTAGGAGCCCATTTTAGTGTGAGACTGCTTAAACATATTATGGAGCCTTCTATCTCTATTCCGTTTGCAAAGAATTTTTTCTCATCGTACCTGTCTCAGCAACACAGGCCCCACTCAACTCTCCGTGATGGTGTTCTTAGCAATCTACCATCTATAAAACATTGTTCTTCATGAACAAGATGCAGCAACATACAGTGAAACTTGCAAAGGTATGTGGATGTACCCATTAATGCGAACTTTGTGTGCATGATTTGCTCCTGCAAAGACATCAAATTCTTCATAATTTCCATAAGCACGTCTGCAAACACCCGAATTCACGTCCTGTGTATGAGAGAGATATGACGTTTAATTTACAGAGAAGTCTACAGAAAAAAAGAACGCAGATTTTTAAAGCTAGACACGAAGTGCATCGACGGACCATTCTAAATATAGGGTGCAGCCCAAGTTCAAATTCATTGCTTGCAGGGTGGGTGCTGCAATTGATAAACTTGCCAACGATCTTCCAAATTAACAGCGACATTCTAAAACCCTAAACCTAACGAGCACTACCATTAACAACAGATTGGTCCTAACATCGCGAGAATTTTGCGCATAGCAAAAACCTGAGACGGGGTAGCCATAACCCTGGCTGCGCGACTCCCTGCATAAGCGTTCTTCCAAATCTCGCCATTATATATTGAAAAGCTTGCTGTCCCAGCAAGACTCTGCCCGTCTAAGCCACAGTACCAAAGTCTTCAAATCTTAAACAGCTCTAGGACCTCCGCTTACTCTCAAATTCCATACGCTGTCGACCCAGATCTCTCTCTAGAGAAGGTGAAGGATGCTGCCCGTCTACTACCAAGTATCTACCTACAAACAATCGCGAGAATTCGAATTGCAATGCATCAAAACACGAAGCTCCAACACCCCCACTCCGAATTCCAGCTCCACCACATACCAAACGCAAATTCAGACTCTCTCTCCTGTTGCCCCTTCTATTGCCCAATTCGAAATTCCACATGGGATCCCCGCAAAAACCCACGTCATTGTTCCAAAACCTCTTCATAAGGTGAAATCTCACCTGATTACCGCAAGACCCGTTTGCGATTCCAATCCTCAAAATGCAAATAGACTGTGTCATTCATCTCATTTAGTGAAGGGCTGCCTTTCTTTAGCTTTACCTGGAAAACCACAATATCAGATGATTGGCATTCTACATTATTCTTGGGTCCCAAAGCAATGTCCTGTCTTGGTTTTGTATAGTGGCACTCATGGCACTCAATTGAATTTTTTTATACTTTCTATGCAGTTAGATTTTGTGACTATAAACATGCTTCAATAAAGAGCTAATTCTACTATATGTGAATTTCTAAATTTTCAACAATATTATCTTTACAGGAATGTTAAATAGATCCAAGCTTTTACTAAATTGACCCACCCATTCTAACCATCAAAAAGAAAAAATAAATAAATAATAAAAAATAAATGACCTCTACATATCTTTATATTATATTTGTATTTTTAAGATTGATTACATGAAAAATGTACAATAATGATAAAATGATATGGTGATAAAAGTGATATCATCACTTTGTTTTATATTACAAATATAATACATTACTTTGTATCTTTGCAATACACTTCTACTTCATAAGAATGCTAATATGTGCCATGCCATTGGCTAGATTTTTTTGTTTCTTTGTATGAAATATTTTGTGTTTTATCAAACCTCTTTATTTAATCCCTAGTAACTATAAACTATAATATCTTCAAAAACCAATTTTAGCCAAAATCCATATTGGTATAACCATTACATATTTCATCTACAATACTTTTTAGTAATTGTTTATATTATTTCAACATATCTAATACTTTTATTAGATATTGTCACTAGATGTTAAACATGATTTAATTCTATATTTTTTATTAACTTTTATATTTGTCAGAGATATTTTTATAATTATACAAATATTAAAATTTTATAATTAATAGCTTTTGAATTGATTGTAATGAATGTGGATATTATTAATATCTTTAAAATATCAATTAATTAAATTATTAAATTATAAATAAGGTGAAATAAAAAAATTAAAAATTTAAACATATTTTTTTATAATTATTTAAACGTTCAAAGTAAATTGTATGTTTATAGCTATTAAGGTGAAAAAAAAAGTAATTTTTTTATAAAATTATTATTTATTAATATTATGTCTTTTACTTAAAATTAGATGTTTATTAAAATACATTTGTTTACTTCTCTTATTTTCTTAACTTTAGCTATTTCAAATGATCCCTTGATGTTTTTAAAATCACCTTCTATTTTAAAATCTAAGTTTTTTTTTTAATAAAGCAAAATATATGTTGTTGATCACTTATGGTTTTTTCTGTTCTTTTTAAAGTTTATTATCATATTTTTTAAAAAATTAATAATATTTTTTTAAATAAATAATTTTTAAAAATGTATAGAAGCAAGCTCTTCTAATATATGACATTGTCCTACTCATTTTATATTAAGTAATATAGGACACTAATAAAGGACATGAAAGTAGGCTTCAATTCTTGTGTATGCCAAAGTTGTTTAGAAGAGATATTCTTGCATTTAAAGCTTAATAACTACCTACTATTGTTCTAAATTGAGTAAATTGTTCAATACTAAAAAGGTGTGTATATAAATATGCATGTATATATGTATATATAACCTCTACTAATAGCAACCATTCTATTAAATGTAAACAATTCATTTGCATAATATGTTTATATTTATTTTTAGTTAATTGTTTTGGTTTGATTTTTTTTGAATAGCTCATAGTAGTTATAATTACTTTTTTTAAAAAAAATCTTTGTGATTAGTTGTAAATATTGTTTATAGTTGAATATCTTTACTACTTACAATACTTTTCAATATTCCATATAATAACATTTCCCTATTAAAGAACAAAATAATTGTCTTGTTTCTAGTATTATCTAATTTTATATTTGTAAATTTGATTGTGTTGCTAAAACTATCAACAATAAAATTATACTTTATAAATTTGATTGTGTTTTCTACACTTCATAAAAAATATTATATATTCAAGACTTGTATAATAATATAATACCATAAAAAAATGGCAAGAATTATAAGTTTATTGACTTACAAAGTCTAAGTATTTGTTTAATTGACATTACACACAATTGTTAATGAAAATTTTTATATCATATTTCATGCTTAGCTAATAATACCACTTAACTAACTTAAATTTTATTATCTTTAGTTTTTTAAATTTAGTTAAATACTTATTATACATGTAGGTTAACATTTGCTTACACAAATATGAATTGAACTTTGTTTAAGAAACATATCAATTCCTTTCTTATAGGAATAGTTTTTTGAAGGACTTTTGAGGTTGGATTAATTGAACCCACTTTCATAGTTTAAACATTTTACAACACATTTATTCTCTTTGTTACTTTATTAAATTCTTTTTATACATAAAAAAATATTTGCTTTACAGCATGATTCTTAAATTTACAATGTTATGAAATTGAACATGTATAAATTCTTCTTTTTAGCTTTGTACATTTGGAACATGATTTCTTTTCTTTATAAATTAGAATAGATCATGTTTTATCACTGCAACTTGACATTTAACAAAAAAAAAACAAACAAACAAAAAATACTATTTAACTGATATAGATAGAGATGGAAACTCTGAATTTCTGAAATGAATAGTTAATTTGTAATAACATAATGATTTTCTAGCAACTAGAATAATTTTCAATACCATTCTATTTTCTTGATATCTATTGTAAATACATGTTCGGCAGATGCTAAAAGAAACCGATCTTCTCTAAAGTTAAAATTGCTTATGAAGAAATAATTAGAAAATCATTTAATAAACTATTGTATGTAGAGTTTGTGAGTTCAAAACCATCAAAAAAAAAAAAAAAAAATGTCCAGTTTGATGTGTCGGATATCTAAAACCTAAATTAGTTTTTTTTTATCTACCTTTTTTTACTGTATTATCATGGTTCATATTATATATGGTTAATATTTAAGTATCGTGATGCAAGTGAACAATCATGTAATCTTTTACAAATTGACTCATTCACAATGTTTATTATTAAGAACTTTGCCAATTTATTGATGAACTATCAACCAGTTTTACACAACGAAGTTGTTGATGAATTGTTGCTCATGAATTGCATGTTAAACAGTATCACCGAGGACCCACCCCAAGATCTCCTTTGTTTTCCAAGCCATAGCTTTGGTAATCTTTTATGAACACAATCGACGCGAATGGCTGCTCTTCAGGTAACATGGGTAGTTTACCTTCCTATAACAACCTATTTCATTACTCTATAGACTTCATTTATTACAGCATGGGCACTCGATGTTCTTTCTAGACATCAAATTCAGAACAAAGATTTTCTCTTCTAAGTTGTAGCAAAAGCTGTTACCAGTCGAATATGGTGTGATTCCATCTCAAAAATATAATGTAAGAAACAGATCAGGCAGAGGTTATTCTAGTGGGCCCGTAATCTCACAGCCACTGCTTGATATCTGCCCAGGTTCTGGTAACGAAGCTACAAAAAGGAAAACAAGAAAATCTCACTAATGTGTGACAGTGAACAGCCATTTCTTGCTTCACGCTTATTCGGTAATTAAAAACAAAAACAATACAAAAAACTGAAACTGCAACTTGAACACAACTACGAAGATCTCGAGAAGCAACACCATGAATCTAGTGCCCCCATGAACTCAGTACCAAATAGACTTCAATGTATTAGCTTGGATGTCATGTCTCGTCTTGGCTCCAGGGGGATCACAAGCACCACTTGCATCGTGCATGAAAAACTCCAATTCTTGACATAAACAAAATGTCTTCAATTCACACAGCTCCCAGTCCTAAAAATGGTGGACTCCACACACAAGATCTTGATGGGTCTTTGCAGAGTCAATGCAAACATACTCAGAGAGCGTGCAAGCAAGTGACTATTTATCTCCCACACCATGTGCAATCTACTTTCACCTTCGTACAGGCAGTACGCTACGATGTATTTTATAACTCAAGGAATTCATTGGTTGGGGAGGACTGTATGCGGGGACAAACAGTCAATTTCTACTAAATAACACACAACCATTGACTTTATCTGCACGATAACACAATTTAGAGATCACTAAAACGGACGCCAGGAAGCACATAAATAGATTTAATTCGATAACAAAAACATGCCATCAGGTTAAAATGCAGCCCATCCTCCTGCAGCACTGCCACTTCTGCTCCCCCCCATCTTTGTTGTGGTCGGCAAGTTCTTCTGTTTCAGATCAAATCATTGTCCACGCCAACATAATGTCAGAGCTATTAAAAAGTAGTGAACTTGTGAAGTGACGCATCGGATCAAAATAAAACGAAATGAAAAGAAGCTTCACTAAATCTAAGGACGATCTCAAAGTCAAAGTGTCACAGAATTGAGGCAAGTCTAGGAGAACTCATCACCACTCTACGCTGGCATTATTGACCAAGTACGAAAATAACTTTAACTTGAAGAAGTAGACCAATGGATCAGATCAAATAATCAGAAATATATGCCAGTCTGAAAACAGCAGTAAGTAAGAAACCAGATAAAGGAGTGATGAGAGGATGTCGCTTCAGCTACACAATAAAAATATACATAGATTACAGAAGCACAATCAGCTCCACAAGACTGATAACCCAGGATTAAAATAGCACTGTGCATTTGTGCAAAGTTGTATTTAGGTGGTGCATGGGCATGGAATACCTCAAGCTGGGATAAATCCGAAAACGGATCAGATGAGGACCTTCCTGAATCCCAGGACTTGTCAGAACCATGGGCAGATCCAAGACTAGATGCAAATGATGACCCAGAAGAAACAGGGCTAGAGCCAGAGCGTATTGTTTTGTTGTCATTTGGAGGAGGAGGTAATGGAGAACGGATGCGCCCGCCACCTGGCGGAGGTGCAAGTGGAGCCTTCATGCGACCTGTGCTGCTGATCGCATTAGTACTTCCCGTTGCACCAGATAACATACCCGTCCCAGTCCCTGGTTTTGTTGTCTTCACATTTATCCGTATTGTTTCTCCCTCCTAAAGACATATCGACAATTAAAAATTGTTAGTCCGAACACATACACGAAGAGTGTAATCAGCACACGAAATTATCGAACATAAACCTCTACACAAGTGCAATTGAATCAAAACGAAAAGCTTTAGAGTGAAAGGCATAGTACTAAGGTGTAGTCTACACGAAAATGGTATTTCGACAAGATAAATAATCTAGGTTGTTCGGATTACCGCGATAGCAAGAGAAATAAATTTAAAAAAAAACGCTAAAGCACATGACTTCAAATGGCTAACAGTCAACCTCAAAGAGAGAATTGCCAAAATGCCATAACAAGTAAAGCTACTAATTCAAACCAACTCTAAGTTCTAAGTATGATTCGTGAGTGAATGTGAAGGAATATGTTAACTCCACCATTGATATGTGGGCAGCATTCACATATTTGCAGAACCTACCCCCCCCCCCCCAGGCGCTCAGACAGCAGGAGAAGAAACCCACGTACAAATTCATAATGGATGTCAATACTCACATCCAAAACTAGAAAACGCGCATTAGCACACAAAGGGCATTAGTATAAGGTACATGGTCCGAACGAGGTTGGGATCTAACGAAGTGGCCAAAGGCTATGATAAACAGCTCCCGGACTGTGCTGACTCTCGATGCTCCCATTAATGAAAATATATGGACGATCAAACCCATGGAAAGCAAATCTCTTTCAATGTCGTCGACGATAACTTAGCAGACATTTTGAAGCCCAAACCCAAGATACTTTCTCAATCAAATTACAACACAGAAGTCCTGACAATAGATGGTCAATAACATTCACCTTCAGCCGCAAATCCAATGAAGGTTGGGCAGGAGTATCGTCCTTTGAAGATCCTCGAGTTTCTTCCTTCTCTGCTTCCCTCTTCACATACTTTTCATGATCAGACAATGCCACATTGAAATCGAAAGCCTCGTTTCTCTCTGCGAAACCCAACCCAATAAACGCATGCTTCCCTCTCCCATCGTCGATCCTTAGAACAAAATATCGTGACGAATCAACCACATTCTCCACTGTCACGTCTCTCTTCCCTGGTAATACTGGGCACGCCGCGAAAAGCTCCCCAGTGTTCGAATCCTCCAATCGGACCTCACACATGTCTTTCAAAGAAATAACCCTCAACCTCCCAGTCCAAATCTTGTCTGACTGAAGCCATTCCCCGCACTTGTAACCTCCGCTGGTGCCTCTTGGAGGTATTTTGTACACCGAAACTTCCCTGACAACAAGCAATGTGTGCTCCAGTGGCTCGTCATCAGCGTAGGACATTATGAATGAGCTAAACTCAAACTTTATAAGAGACTAACGCGTCCGATGTTCCAACTCTCGTCACCTCCTACCCAAAGACCTGTGATCGATTTCCAGATCCAGAAACAAAAATAATTCTACACCAAATTCAGCTCTGCAAAAGTTCACAAATTAGGTCTGCTTAGTCAAAATGTGAAGGAGAAGAAAGGTCAAACTGAAAAGCGTGTCGGAGATTCATCTACAACCAAAAAAATGAAATCACCTCTCTGCGATAGATTTAGCATTAACAATCCTGCTGTGTATAAGATCCGTACTAATTAAGAGCTGCTGGGAAAATATGAAGTGCGCTTCACGAAAGAGCAGAACTGACTCTCACTGAAGCGAGATCAATCAACAAACTAGAGCACCGATGCAACTTAGGGTTTCATGTTCCCTAAACTCAAACCCGCCAGCATCTCCAAACCACAACTCACAGATCTACACCTCTAATGCGTCTCCACAACTCAGCTTGCCACTGAATCAAAACCCACATAAACTATCAAACTTAAAAGCAAAGTGAGCCGAAACTCTTCAAACGACTCACAGCACACCCTCTGAAACCACAGTAAGCAACATACGCACCCCTAACAAAATGCCGCAACGAGCGCCAACACCGCTACCCTTGATCAACGCCTTGTAAACACGCGATGTCCGACAGGCGTCAGCCTAATCCGGATAAGGTCGAGTGGGCGATCAAGCAACTCTTAGAAACCGTTTCGCAGCATCTACAAAGATCCGTCAACGTTGACTCAGGAATTGAAGCAAAGCTTGACAACCTGCCCGCAACAAAATACGCTGAATGGAGACCCAACTGTCTGTCAATCAGCCGCGATGCAGTTTGCGACATTGGCAAATTGGGGGTCCCGAAGCTAAGAGGGCAGCGCGAGAAAACAGCGCCCCCCGACCTCGACGAAGCACCCCCCCCCCCCCCCCGAACTATTCAACATTCTCCGGCCAGTGCCGCCCTTAGACCAAGCGCGGCTTCACTGCGATGCGCGATTCGCCAGAACCCGTGAAGCTCCTACGTGGCAGCGACGCCATTTTCCTACGTGGAACCTGACGTGGCGCCCGGTGTCAGCGGCAATATTAGAAAGGTCAACTCTTCGTCACGTTCTCCTTCTTCCAACCACTTTGGGGTTTCTTCCCCTTGCTTCATGCCATTGCTTGGAATGAAGCTTCGAAGAAGCCCAACCCTACTCCTCTCCCACGTCAGCATCCACGTAGACAGACTGTTGATAAACTTGCAATCGTTCAGAACTATCACTTCGTAACATTTTTTGTGAATAAAATGGCTTCTGTTTCTGTGGCTTTCCCCCAAATAATCCTGGAAAAACAGAATCGTACACATCAGCATAATTGTATTATTAACTCAAAAAAATCCCAAAGTTTTTTTTTAAAATAAAGGTAAGAATATGAAATTTTTATAAATTAAAAATTAAACACCTTGATTATTGTTTCCTTCAGACTAGTATGTTTGTACGAAATATTCTGGTAAAACAATAAAAAAACAGAATATAATATAATAAAATAATCTTATTTTATTGAAATATTGGGTTTCTATTAAATTATGTATATTTAAGAGGTCTTTTTTTAATTCAAGACAATTTAATGTGAGACTCAAGTTGCATTTTAATTTAACATGAGTTTGATGCCAAAAGCTTTAGCCAAGAAAATAAAAAATATTTTGATAAAACTTACAAGTGTTTTAATAAGTTCCAAGGATATAATATTCAACTCAGTATGTTGATATTGGATTATATTTAATTTTTTAAATGTAAAAAATATAAAATTAGTTTCAACTCATTATGTTTGTTTAAGTATTGTATTTTGATAAATAAAAATAAATAAATGTGTACATATAGGTAAAATTTTAAAAAAAATCTTGATGCATCACCTATATCTTATATCCAATATTTAAATAAAATATCAAGTGCTGTTAAAAAATAGCCACTTTCTTATTTTAACAAATGATTATTAAGAGATTGTAGTTTATTTTGTTGTAAATATTTTTAAAACTTGTAATTTTTAATTGATGTAAGATTTTCAAAAGTATTTTCTTTATAAGAAACGTATTAGTTTTATTCCTTTAAATTTTTTGGTTAAGTTTTCAGTTTTTGAATAAGAATGACAAAGATTCAAAGTTTTCTAGTTGGATGATAAACAAACTTCTATTTCACAAGTAATATAAATAAATAAATAAATAATAGATACATGATTTTTTATAAAATAACTAAACAGCTTGGTACATTACTTTTATTTTTATATTGTTATTGGAATTGATCAAAGTAATTTTAGAAATTCTCAAGATATTAAATATTAATTATCTACCAAACTTATTAAATAGTAGAGAACTAACTTATTTTTGTATTTTATAAGGTTAAGAATTTTTAAAAAAAAATTGTGTATGATCACAAAAATTATAAAAATGTACATTTGATTTGTTTTAAATTATTTGGACTTAATCGTTTTTTCAATGATATTTATAATTCGATGCCAATTAGTTTTTACAATGTGTGATTTAAAAGTTGAATGGACAATTAATATTTAAATTTATCTGAATTTTTGTTGTGATATTAATTCTTATAGTTTAGTTGATGATATAAATAATATATCTCAAATTGATTATTTTTCAAAAACATTATTTAATAGTCAACTAATTGCAATTAGTAAATTATCAAAGTAGCATAAAAACTATCAAATAAGTTCAAATTTTCTATTATGAATAAAAAGACTTTATTTATATCTTTTAAATCAACAATCATATTGTAACACACTATAACTTTTACTTTGGTGATGGTAAATAAAAATTAATACTTTATCAGTATTGTATAAGTAAACATATTATTTATATGTTATACTAGGTCTTAAGTCTCATCACAAGTAATTTTGCTAATTTTTGTGACAAATTTTCTAAAAAGATAATACAATTTGTTTTAAGTTATTTTTTGGAGTTGAATTAGAACTATGAAATCTATTATGCCATATGGAAAATATTTAAAACCCCTAACTATATTGGAATACTAGACTAATAATTCATAAATAATTTATAGTTTTTATATATGAATATGTATATAATCATAGATTTGATATTTTAAGTAAAATACAACTATACTCTGTCATAACATTTGTCCTCAAATTATTGTTTATCGTTACTCCAGTAGCCCTAAAAAAAAATTTAAATATTAAATCTGTTTACATATTAGAAAACATGCATGATGTGGTTGCTTTAATTTTGTATTAATGCAATGCTGTGCAAATTCTGATAGCTTGTTTTTGTCTATCAATATAAATAAGAACATCTCAATTAAAGTGAAGTAGAATAGTAAACCATTTTTTTTTATATAAAAATTTCAATCTTTATATCTAAATTCTTAAAGAAATTATTTTTGATATTTTTAATTCTTTCAAACAATTAAAATTTATCAATATAACAGTGTTGTTAATTGTTTTCAATCTTTTCATTTCTACAATAAAATTTGGATTTTTTTTTCCTTTATAAATATTCTAATATTGTGTCTATGAAGTTTTAAAATTTGTCTCGAATATATTGATATAAAATAGATTTATATGAATTATTAGCCTCTTATAGTACCTTCTATCATCAATTCTGAAATTAAATCTAGTTTTATTTATACTTAGATTAGTTTTTTTAATTTAAAGTAATAGTAGAATATATAAACATGTTCGGTTTTTTCTTTTTTTTTTTCTTTTTTTTCTTTTTAAATTAATACAATCATTACATTTTCTTGTAATAATCTTTGTTAGAAGAGAATTGCATGATGTAATGATTGCCAATTCTTTACCGAAATTATTTGGTAATGGTAAGAAATAATAGTAATATTGTGTATTAAACTTAGGAATGTGTGGTATGGTTTGACAATACTTCTTAGTTCCATACTAAATACAAAGATATTAAAACTTATAGCCATAAAAGTAGAAAAATAATGACATACACTATAACCTTAAAGATATTATTTAAACAATTATACATAATAAGATTATAGATTTATACCTAGAAATTAAAAAATAAAATTATCTTAATTCTAATAATAATTGTCTACGTATGGAATTATTTTATGATCTTAGATAAGTTATACTAAATATTGATATGATCCAATTCATATTCTCTTTAATATAACGTATCATTTAAAATTATTATTATTAATTTTTTTGTAAGATGGAGAAATATTGTAATTCAAACTTGAATTATAAAAGTTAGAGAATTTTAAAAAGAACTTGTGAGTGTTATTTAAATGATTGGTATTTTATGATAAAGAATTAAAAATTATCAAGTTATTTGGATATAATAATTATATGGTAAATACTTTATATATTTTATAAGATAATTACTAATATTATAACATCTAATTATTATTCTACCAACACTAATTATTAGAATTTAATTGGAATTTTAAAAGAGTTTTCTATGTATTTATATTGACATCTTTTGGTTTTATTTTTATTATAAAAATAATTTAGATTGAAAAGACATAAGACATGAATTTTTAAGAAATAATTATATTTTTTTAAGAATTTATTCATAATAATTTTAAAACCTACCAAAAGTAAGTTTGTTGTAATCAAATATACATAGATTGCAATTATTATATTAAGGAATAAAGAATAGAGAAACAACAATTAAATAATACTTAGCTAAGAATTTTAGTGTATATAGTTTGTATAGTAATATAAATATTATAAATAATTGTATCTTATTTTACAATATATTAGCATTTAATAGATCTAAGGCATAGATGATCCATATTACCATGTTTGTTTTTTTTTATGATTTGGTATTTTTAAATAGGGATTGTTATTTATCATTTAAAAAATTTAAAAAAATATAAAAGAAAAAAATTCATAAAATTTTAAAATTTAAATACATATATTTTTAGAAAAAAATAAAAATATATTTTTATTATTAAAATAATCATACTTCATTTTTTACAGAAAATAAATAAATGATTTTTTTGAAACAACTCCTACAAAAATAATAAAAGAAATCATAAATTCATAAGAGTGAAGAAAATTTATAAGCTCTTATTAGTATTTTGATGATATTTATTTATTTTTATATAAAAAATTGATAATTTTATTTTATTTTAAGAATTTAAATCACCTTACAAGATCTTTGCTTCCAAAAGCCTATTATAAAGGCTATGGATGAAAAGACTTACTAAATTTTTTTACTTTGTGAATAAATAATCTCTTTTAGTAGCTTTGATCTTTGGATATAGTATAAAGTGTGAAGAAGACGTAAAAATTATATATATATATATATATATATATATATATTTATACATATATTTTATGAAAATCTAAATATTTTAGCTTGTAACTTGATTCTATCAATTATGAAAAGTACAAAAAATATAATTTTAAAGTTTTTATTTTTATATTTTGGAATTTCGATATAGTCTTTTAATTTTTTAAAAATACTACATCTTAAGATGGACCTAACATAAGATTAAGAAATAATGCTATTTATGCCATATAAGAAAAAATACATTCTATCTTAACTTTTCTTCTTTACACCTTTGGACCAATTATTATGAATTTAAAGCCAAATAAGTGAGTCTTTTTGATTTCGACCAATCAAAGGATTCAAAAGTTGTAGCATCTTACTTTGTCTCAATAGAACAATATCACATGATATGACATCAAATGCCAATGGCATCTCATCTAATGTATGTAGTTTAATTTGGTTAGTGATTTTTCATCTATTTGTAGTTTTTTCATTAGTTGACCTTATTCATGTCAATTAAGATTTGAGTACAAAGTGGAAAAAAACTCTTGACTTGAAATTTTTTTCAAGTGAAGTCTTGTGAGTAAGTTTGACAGTGAAAGAACTTGTTGTAAGGATTTACTTGGCTATGGTGTTTTAGCAATTTTTAGAAAAGTCTTGGAATTTTTCTTATTTTTACATTTGCACTCTTAGATTCTTGTTTGTAGTGTAAGAGATAGCTTGACTTAATTTGGTATAGATTTCTAATCTTTCACTTGAAAAGATTTTTTTTTTTTTTTTTTTTTTTTTTAAATTAATTTATAGTGTAATAAATTAGAATAAAGTAAGATTTTAAAAAATAAATATCTAATTTTGGTTTGTTTTTACTATTGGATTCTAAGCATTTTTGTAGTGGAATATTTTGTGATAGAAATATTGTATTTAATATGCAGGATATTAGTACAAGATATTGAAGTAGTTGATAGTATATAAGAAGATACATCAATGGAGTACTCAGACCTTGCAAAATCAAAGTTGTGACACTGAGTAATTACAATCGGTCTGTGCAAGGTGTATGATGTGGTGATTAGATTCATGGCATTGGGCTATTGTAGTTGATCTATGTAGATTGTAATGATCAGATTCACAATGTCGTATTACGTGTGTTTTTGCTTGAGAATGCATCGGACACCTAGTTGTGGAAAGTAAGTAAAAATACAACAACAATTCTATCATATTTAATAGAAACTTAAATAAACTTCAAGTATTTCCTAATAAATCCAATCGAACTTTAATCTATCAAAATAAATTTAGAAAATATCACAAAGGAAACACATAGAAGTCATGATTTGATCTCAAAAAAAATAATAAGTAATTTTAAAGAAATATAAAAATAAACCTTTAAAAAAATAATAATCTTTAAAAACATATTAAAAATAGAAAATTTGAAAAATAACAAAAAATACTAAAGAAATATTAAAAATAAAAATCTTAATGTAATCCTAATTAAAATCTTAATTAAATCTTAATCAAATCTTAAGTCGAATCCTAATTGAAATCCTAATTGAATCTTAATCAAATCTTAGATCAAATCCTAATAAAATCTTAGATAATTTCTAATGAAATCCTAATTAAGTTTTAAATCAATTTCTAATCCTAACCAAATCTTAGATCAAATTTTAAGCCCTAATCAAATTATAGACAAATCTTAAATCAAACACTAATAAAATCCTAGATCTTAAATAAACTCTTAATAAATCCTATAGTAAAATAGAACCTCAACAACTAATAATCAAATCATTGATTTTAAATCAAATCTTTTACAATTCTTAATATCTTAATTAGAAGCAAGCAGAAGAAAGATAAAATTAATTATATTTACTAATTGAAAGAAATACAAGATAATCTAATTGGATACTAGGTAGCCTCCTACTCCAACCTAAATGCGAAACTTCTAGAACCAATATATCCTTTTTAAACCATTGAATTTCTCTCAAATTTCATCTTAATGTTGCAAATTGAGTCTAATATCCATATAAAAGAATTTCACTTCAATCGAATTTATAGATTACTGAAGATTTTTGAAACACTCATTGACCCTCAAACTCCAATTCTTGAGACCTCAATCCACAAAAATTCTCATATACTTCAATCTAATCATTTGATTGACTTCAAAATTTGTATACACATTTACAATTAGCACATCAAGAAACTATCCAAATTTAATCTTTACATACACCATAGAATTTAAAAAATCCTCAAATTTGTAAATGTATTTTTATTTTTCAAATCCTAATTCTACTAAGAATAATATTAATTTTAAAACTCCTTTAAAATCTCATTATTGATTCAAATAACATGAAATCAATGACTTTTTTTTTATTTTTTATTTTTTAGTTTTTTTCCTTAAGTGTGCTTTCAAATCATATTCTTTGATCTACAAAAGAACCATAGAAGCATTATAGGTGTATGGTTTTGTATCTTGGAATGTAGTTTCAATCCAAGTTAATAATTAGTTCTCTCAAGGTATCAATTCTTGGCTTCTTAAGATAAATTTTACTAAAATATACTCTTAACTTCTTCCTACATATGCTTGTATCATTTAATTTTCCAATCTACTTTATTTTGTCTTATTTATGGCCCTACAAAGTAAATAGAAGCCCATTTTTTAAAAAGGCAGCATTAACACCTTTTAATTTTATGATCTTTTAAACTATTATTTATATTTCTAAAATAATTTAATATAATATTTAAAAATAAAATCTTCTATAATATGATTTTTTCTTCTCTTTTTTATTCATTAGCTATGTTATAATATGACAGCGATACTAGGTGATTGCAAATTACGACACTTGATAAAATACAAGGTGGCTTTTAGGAAGAACAATGAGATATTAAGGTAGAGCTTATAATGAATGAAGGACATGTTGTAGTATCAGGATCTAGACTAGAGGAGCATGCAACATAGGGATTTGGTTATAGAAGCTATGTGATAGAAGAGATTTTTAGTGTGGAGCTTCTTGATATAGGAGTACTTGATGCAAGATATTTGTGCTTGTGGTAGGGATGTGCATTAAGAATTGATGTTTTACAAAAGTTAGCAATGATCAATGGCTGGACATAGTAGCAAAGAAGCATTGTCGTATTTCATAAAGTCTTGCTTGAGTATGCATCAGGCACTTGGTTATTGAAGGTAGAAGAAAAATTGCAACAATAAGATCCTAATAACTCTAATAGAATTTTAAATAAACTCTAATTAAATCTTAATTATACTAATCAAACATATCTTAAATCTTAAACATATCTTAGATAAATTAACCTAATCATAAGGTAGTTTAGAATCTCAATATCTATTAAATATATTATTGTTGTATTACGTAAAGCCTTGCTTGAGAATGCACTAGGCACTTAGCTATAGGAGGTAGAAGGAATATTACAACAACAAGATTCTAATTCTAATAGAATCTTAAATAACTCCAATTAGACTTTAATAATGTTAATCAAGTTTCAATCAATTTAAAGAAACTTTTAAAAAAATAAAAAAAAGCATGAAGAAATTCTAAAGAAATTCAAAAGAAGTGTTAAAATAAAATCTAAAATATATGTTAAATAAATTCCAAACAAATCTTATTTTAATCCTAGTTAAAATCCTAATGATATTTATTTAAATCCTAAGTCAAATCCTAATTAAATCCTAAATAAATCCTAAATCCTAACCAATTCTTAAATTCTAAATCAAATCCTAATCAAATTAACTTAACTCTGGGGCAATTTAGAACCTCAAGATCTATCAATTATATTATTGATCTTACTTAAGAAGATCAAACTTACCAAATAGAAGATCAATTCTAAATTCTACTCAGGTATTGGCCAGCCTCCTACTCTAATATGAATGTTGAACTACTAGTGCCAATATCTCTTTTTTAAACCATTGAATTGCCTCAAAAATATACTTAAATTGTGAAAAATCAAGTCTAGTTTCCATACAAAAAAAAAATACTTTAATCCAATTAAAAAATTAATTAAGATCTTAAAAATATTTACTTATCTTCAAATTCCAATTTTTGAAACCTCAACCCACAAAAACCCTCATATACTTTGATCTAATTGTTTCATTGTCATCAAAATCTTCACACATATTAACAACTAGAACATCAATACACTGCCCAAAATTCACTTATATATACATTATAAAATTCATAAAATTCTTAATTTTATAAATATAATTTTATTTTAAAAATCTAATCCAATTAAGAACATCACTAATTTTAAAAATCTTCCAAAAACTAAATATTAATTTGATTGACATAAAATCAATGCTCAAAAATTTCTTTGCTAGTTCGCTCTCAAATTCCACTCTTTGTTCTATTCAAGAATCCTAGAGTTACCATAAGTATGTAGTTTTGTGCCTTAATATTTGATTTTGATCCAAGTTGACAACCGGTTCTCTCTGAGTATCAATATTTGATAATTTAAGATAATTTTTACTTGAATCTATTGATAACTTCGTTCTAAATATGTCTATATCAATTACTTATCTTATTTATTCTGATTTGAGGCATTTATGCTCCTATAAAGAAAATAGCAGGTCCTTCTCAAAAAAACAATATTAAAACTAAATCTTTTCTTACCTTCTTATCGTTTATCCATGTTTTTCTATCACATCTTCTTATTAGGTTCTTCTAAAATAACATCCATATTTTTATTTTTTATCATATAATTGTATTATTATATGATACCATTGATCTTGTTTAAAATTTTATCTACATCTCAACAACTAAGTTGGCAACAAGCACACAAAATTTGAAGAAGATCAAACTTACCAAATAGAAGTTCAATTTTAAATTCCACTCAAGTATTGGCCATCTTCCTATTCTAGTCTAAATATTGAACTTCTAGCACCAATATTTCCTTCGTGAACCATTGAATTGCTCCCAAAATTTACTTAAATTGTTAGAAATTAAGTCTAGTGTCAACACAAAAAAAATTACTTTAATCCAATTGAAAAATCTCTAAAGATCTTAAAAATACTTTTTGACCCTCAAACTCTAATTTTTGAGACTTTAATCTATAAAAACCTTTACATATTTTGATCTAATTATTTGATTGACTTAAAAATTTATACATATATTTATAATAAATATACCAATACTTTATCCAAAATTTATCTACATACATAACACAAAACTCAAGAGTTCTTTAATTTTATAAACATAGCTTTATTTTCCAATCAAGAACATTATTAACTTTGAAATTTCTCCAAAAAATGAATATTAACTTGATTGATATAAAATTAAGGTTCAAAAATCTTATTGTAAGTTTTTTCACAAATCCCACTTTCTAATCTACTTAAGAACCTTGAAGTTGCTATAGATGTGCAATTTTATGCCTCAAGATTTGATTTTGATCGAGATTGACAATTGGTCCTCTCCAAATATTAGTATTTGATAATTTGAAATAATTTTTACTTAAATCCATTGATAAATTTGTTTTAAACATATCTATATTAATTACTTATGTCATTTTCTTTGATTTAAGACTTTTATGTCTCAACAAAGCAAATAGAAGCCTCTTCTCTAAAAGATAGTATTAAGACTAAACCTTTTATTACCTTCCTATCATTTATCCTTGTTTTTCTATTACATCTTTCTATTAGACTCTTTTATAACAACAACCATATTTTTATTTTTCACCATATAGACATGTTACTGTATAACAACAACTTCCTATGACTCATGGCATTAATCCACAATAATAGATTCCATGCCTACATGAGGTAAGTATGATAACAAGATTGCACAATTATAAGATAACTTTGCAATCATAGAACCACGATAACAAGGTACTATGGTCAAAGGCCCATTTGCAATAATTAGACTCTACAATTACAAGTTCTATGGTCATAGGACCAAAGTAGTTATAGATCCGTTCCATAGTTATAAAACATTCTTAAAAAAAAAAAAAAAAAAAAAAAAAAACACATTTACATATATAAACACACTTATTGTTCAAAATTCTTAAAATTTCAAGTTTGGAAGCTTACTTCAAGTACATATGGAGTCTAAATTAGATTATCTTTGAAGCAATTTTATACAGAAGAGATCCAAGTAGTCCATTAGTATATTCAATTTTTGAAGTGGAGGTCATTTAGAGTGTTGAAGTGGCATTTATTAAATGTCAATAGTTTTCTAAGTAAATTTTTGATCTTCTTTTACTTATCCTTATTTCATTTTATTGTAATTGTCTTTAATTGTCATAGTTTTTTTAATTTGTAACTATCAATTGTACGCAGGTGCTACTTGCTTTGGTTTACTTTTGACTTTTACTTATGTATTATTAAGAATGACGATCTAATATCAATTTTTAGATTTTATTTTTGATACTTTTTCTTAACTGTAAGTATCGTTCTTAGAGGTTTTTTGTAGTTATTCCATTTTGTATTTGTATTAGTTTGTATTGATAGTTATATTATAAAAATGAGATCAAGTTAATGGCTGACAAGATTCTTTTATTTATAGATATATTGGATTCATAGCAATTTGGAAGTGATTATTAATAAATTACAAAACTTGATGATTTTGCAAGCACAAGTTGTTCTTTTAGCCTTTAGATAGTTGAAAGTATCCAAATAGTCCCTTTCATGGTACATATTAGGAGTCAATATTACTGATCTTGTTCACCAAACTACTTCAATAGTAACCACACTAAAGACTTTAGGCCAAGGATGAGTCTTAATGAGGTTTTTCAACCTATTTTAACATTAGATACCACTCAGAGGCCTTGGGTCTTGAGAATAGATACATTTTATAAAATAGAAGATGATCTTCATAACATGATGAAAGATAGATTCTGAGGAAGAGTCGAGGGCATTTCTTTGCTAGATTAAAAACTTAGGTTTCAAATATGGATGAAGAAGAAGCATCAAAGATCTTTCACTTTCTATGGATGGTATGCCTTTGAACTTTTACTATAATACTTAGAGTATGAAGCACTTCAAATCTTTGAAAAATGGAATGAAGAACACTTATTTGAGTTGCGTGAAGTAGAATATTATTGAGAGATGTACATAAAGCTTATTTTAGCTCTTAAAGAAGGTACTATCTTAAGCTTCATGCCTATAGTGAAGGAAGAAGATCCAATCCAAGGAGAAGTTGATACATCTTTAGAAGATACTAAAGGAAAAACATATCTACTTCCTTAACTAACACTCTAATTACTTTGTCTTACATGGTTCAAGTAATGAAGGTAGTTTTATCTATAATGAAAGAGCTACCATCATTTGAACATCTCCAAATATTTATTGAGCATTTAGAATAGAAATATGGTAGTTTTAGACATGATTAAATGTAATGTATTTAAGACTTTTGCCATGAAAAAGAAGATACTCCATGTACAATGTATACTCATTTGGTTTAATTGTAGTAGAATCAAGAGGTGTATTTGTTGAAAGCCAACCTATTAAGATTTATTTATCTAAGATTGATAAAAGACTCTTAGATTTAGCTACATTAATAATTATTCTCAACTATGATAGCAAGACAACAGTGACTTAAGCATTTGTTGAAGTTAAAAAATGCAATAAGGCACTTTATGAATATGATGTTAATGAGATAGTAGCTTGGATAATAGATGTATTTAAACTCTAAAAGGTTGCAGCTACTACAAATAGCTTAGCAAAAACTCAATTTTAAAAGACTATGCATTGTTGGAGGTGTGATGAATCTAATTACACAAAAAATAATCCCAACTATCTAAAAAAAAAAAAACCTTATACATGAAAAAGTCTAAGCCAAAAACAAAGATGGCTAAAGTAGAAGATAAATTAAAAAAAAAAAATTAAAGAGTATTCATTGTAGTAAGCTTAATCACAATGAAGATAATTACTTCATATTGCATTCATCCAAATAACCTATTTTAGATTAAAAAAGAAATGGATTAGAAGCTAAAATTACTGAGCTAAAAAAGAGATTTAATAGTATGGCCTTATTAGGCCAAGTCATTGGATGTCATATGACTTCTAAAACTGGAAGAAGTTCTTCTTCTCCAAAAAATTATATGTTTGGTGGATCAAGACAAATAGTGGTTGCAATTGCGTAATGTTATCGAGGTAGAAAGAGTTTGCTTCAAGAAAGTGCTAGGCTTCTAGCTACCACTAAATGCTCAGTCAAGTCTAAAATATTAAAGTTCCAAGTTTATATATATAATATTTTTTTTTAGGACGATTACATCAAAATATAAGCCTAAGTACAAAATAAAACACCCAATTATATGATAAAATATCTTAAAACCTTATATATTCTTATCAATTTTTTTTTCAAACTTTAGCAGTTCATATCTCATGATATAATTATTCAAAAAAACTAAAATTTTATATAAAATATTAATATACTTTTAAAAACAACTAAAACAAATTTCAATTGCAAATTTATTACAAAACTTGAGATATTGCCAAAATCCTAATAGTAGTTTCAAACCCTTGCTTACATACATCCACATGCAATTTTTTTCATATTTCACAAATTAAGTATTAAAATACCATGAAACTTTGATTTAAAGCTTTTTAAGCTAATAATATATACTTATGAAAGTTTTGAGCCAATAATTTGTTTAGAAACTCAAGATATGGCTCCAACCATTACTATCAATAAAACAACTCACTTACTATCTTTGAATGACATATGCTATCTTCAATGCCTTATAACTCTTTCATTCAAACTTAGAATTCATCAAAAAATATATGAAAATTATAGCCAAAAAAAGTGTTCTCTCTAAGCCTAGTTGCCAATCCTTTGTTGCTCTATGTAAGTATATGTTATGCCTCAAAGAGTGATAGTAGATATGAAATTAATACCTTAACTTTGAGTACTAATAACTCCTTCATAAAACTCCAAATCACACAAAATTTGCACCCAAACTGTATCCAAAAACCTAAACTTGCTGATCTTAGCCTCTAAAGCTCAAATAACCTTAGAAGAAAAATCCTAATTCTTAATAAGGCCTGAGGCAACTTCTTTAAAGCCTAGTAGGCATGACATTCGACCAATAGGGATAAAGATCTTTACCCCTTGCCTTCATCCAATCATACCTTGTTTTCATCCTTTTCAATAAGCCTCTTAATAGTTTAGATTTTCATCTTTAGATTCCAACCTTCTCTTAAGCTTTATACTAAATATCTAAACCTACATAATATGAACACTATAAATCAAAATAGATAAACTTTCAAATAGATTTTCTTATATCAACTTTCTTTAAATTTGCTTATTAACCACTCTAACCTATATCAAGACTTACAAACATAATATATATTTTAATTAATTTTTACATACTATAAGCAACTACAATATGACAACGTGCTCAAACAATAGCTAAAAATATTACACCTACATAAGTGAGATATTAGAATCTTTGTTTGACTGTCCTAATAATTGTCAAGTTCTAATATTCATGTGAGATTACTTTTATCATTTGGTCTTGTAGATGTTAATTCTACAACAAAGTCTTTTATTTTAAGTTTAATATAAAATAAAAATACTAGTATTAAAAATAAAGTACATACTTTAATTTATAAAATATTGAATATGCATGTATTTTTTAATATTAATTTATTGACTTCAGAATTTAAACTAAAAAAGATATTTTAATTGGATAATGAAATTTTGGAAGGCAAAGTATTTATGTTATCATTACATGGAACTCAAGCAGTCACAAAGCTTTCAATATAAGAGGATTTAGCTAAGTTATAAGCAAAGCTTGCAACTAAGTTGTTGCCATATTTGATGAAGATTACTCAAAGGTTACAAATATAAATCCTTCAAGTAGATATCATTGATTACAAAGATATTATTTTTATTTGATATTACAGCTAGACATATTCAAAAATATCAAAATTTATGTCCAAGAGTTATATGGTTAGTTAACAATAACAATATTGTGATTGTTAGCCATACTAATGGCAATACCACTTGTGCTATACTTTTGCACGTTATGCTAGATTTTAAGGCTCATCCAGTTATGATTGATAAACAACTTGTTAAAGAATTATGTCTTGCTCCTACATACATGGAACCTTTTTTTTTCACCATTGTTACTTCAATAGGGAGTAAGGAGCAAGCTACTAGTTATACCAAGTAACTTTTGTAATTAATATTTTTTACTAGATCTAATCTATTTTATTCACACTTGTCTCTAAAGTATGCAGTAATTAGTGCCACCAACTATAATATTTTAGTAGATCAAGAAGCTCTTTATCTATTTTATTTTGGCTTAGATAATTGGACTGAAGTAGCATAGATTAGCATATTATTTTTATCTTTAATTTTAGCAAGAATATTGGAGGTTGGGCTTATTGTTTGATAGTACATTCAAGTAGATACTGAAATTGCACCTAATCAAGTAGCCAAACAGCATCTCTAAAGATTATTGGCTATATATTCTAAATAATTATTACTTCCTACTATTTTTTGGTTATTTTAGCCAATTTTCTTATGGTATCACTTTTATTAGTGATGAAGATTTGAGAAGATTAGGCAACATAAACTTATTGATTGCTTGATGGCATTATGAAGGTCATTCATGTTATCATGTGGTAATATGATTATATAGTAAAAAATAAAAATATAGATGTTATTATAGAAGAACATAGCAAAAAGATATGTTAGAAAAATAAGAACAAATGATAGAAAGTAAAAGATTTAGGCTTAATGTTGCCTTTTGTAGAAAAAACTTTTATTTATTTTGTAGAAGTATAAATAAGCCAAATAAAAATAAATAAGATAATAAATTAATATAAGCATGTTTAAGAGAGAATTAATAATAGATTAGGATAAAAATTACCAAAAATTATCAAAAATTGATAGCTAAAGAGGATCAGTTCAACTTGGATCAAAATTAGATCTCGAGGCACAAAACTATACCTATATAGTGACTCCAAGGTTCTTTTGGAAATTAAAAAGTAAAATTTGAAAGCAAACTTAAGGAGAGATTTTTGGGCATTAGTTTTATATCATTTGAATTAATATTGAAAATTTGAAGGATTTTCAAAGTTAGTGATATTCTTGATGGATTTATGTTTTAAAAAATAAAAATATGTTTATAAATTTGAAGATTTCTTGAGTTCTATGGCATGTGTATAGGTGAAATTTGGTAATTTTTTTGGTGTTTTTATTATAAATATCCTTGCAAAATTTGAAGTCAATCAAATCATTAGATTAAAGCATATAAGTATTTTTGTGGATTGAGGTTTGAAAAATTGGAGTTTGAAGGTCAACAAGTGTTTGTAAGATCTCTAGTAATTTGCCAATTAGATTGAAATAAAAATTATTTGTATGGATTATAGACTTGATTTTTAATATTGATATGAAATTTTAAAATAATTCAATGATTTAAAAGGAGATATTGGTATTGAAAGTTTTGCATTAATGTTGGAGTAGAAAATTGCCAAATATTTGATTGGATTATCTTGCATTTCTTTCAATTTATAAGTGCAACCAATTTCATCTTTCTTGTGTTTATTTCTAATTAATTTATTAAGAAGTATATAAAATTTGAATTTATACCAATGATTCAATCATTAATTCTTGGAATTTTAATATGTTATAGAATTTGTTAAGAATTTGTTTATGTTTTAGAGTTTGATTAAGATTTGCTTAGGATTTGATTTAGGATTTGTTTAAGAATTTAGGATTTCATTAGGATTTTAGTTAGTATTTGACCTATGATTTGGTTAGTATTTATTAAGATTTCAATTATAATTAAATTAGGATTTTATTAGCATTTATTTAAGATTTCTATTTTTAATATTTTTTTAGGATTTTTTTATTATTTCTTTAAAATTTTCTATTTATAATATTTTAAAAAGGATTAATATTATTTCTTTAAAGATTTATTTTATATTTCTTTAAGATTCTTATTATTTTTCTTTGACATTAGTTTAGGAATTTTTTGTATTTTTTTTATAACTTCTTTTAAGTTTATTTTGGATTGATCAAAGTTTGATTAAGATTATTAAGATTTACTTAATGTTTATTTAAAATTCTATTAGACTTGATAGAATTGTTGTTGCATTTTTACTTACTTTTGTTAGATAGATGTTTGGTATATTCTCAAAAAAGAATACATATGATATAACATTGTTGTAGAGCAAGTCAAGGATTAGATGATCCTTGATCTAATTTATTTATAGATTTGATGCGGCTTATAAAATGGAGATTTATGTATCAAACTATTTTAGCTAGGTATATTTTTTAAATAAGTGACATTCAAACATAAGTGTTAGAGTCTTATCAATATATTAACCAAATATTTGGTCTTTCAACCTATATAGATGATGCAGCTTTGGACTCTTATGTCTATTGACCTTGTTTGATTTGGACCAACTTGGCATTATTTTATGTACTTACAATAACACTTTCTAAAATTAAACAACTTTTTGGATGCCATGTTGATGATATCTTGGATGATAATCAAATTTCTTTGGTTGTCACTAAAATTGATGAACCTATTTTTGCTTTAATTACTAAGATGGAGGCACCACGTGGTACATTTCTTACATTTGTAATATTTCTAACATTATTTATATTTTGAGTATGTAGATTTAATATGGTTTGGGATGTCAATTCATAAACCTATGAAGAATCTAATACCAATGAAAGGAGGAATGCTATAGATTTTTTAATTGGCACTACAGTTGCTTATGATCTCAATAAAAGATATCATTTTTTTATTTTTTTATTTTTTAGCTAGGCTATAGATCTTAATATTTTAATATGAATTTTTAGCATATGTCTTACTATTCAAAAGTATTTTTTTGACCATGTTTGTACTTTGAAGTTAGAGAACAATAGTCAAGAGATAGAAGATCTTGAATTTTTTAAGGTTGAGGAATCTAAGTCATTTCTTTGTTTAAAGAGGCATACAATTGATGAGCTACAAGTTCAATGTGTTTTTTGTGGTTTTAGCTAAAGACTTAAATAAAACAAATATTCAAGGAACTCTTTTACAAAATATTTTTTAAAAAGACACTTTATGTTCTATCAACTTTTTTAATTCTCACAAACATTATGGTGATGAAGTCCTTCATCTGGTTAAAAGTGAGGATGTTAAGGATATAGGAGTTTTTTCTTCAATAGATTAGTAGTTAAAGGTTGTGCTAGCATATACTAGTGCTCTATTGGTAAAGAAAGAGTTTGATGATTGGCCATTGGAATTAGGACCATATCTTATTAATGTTGAAGAACAAAAGACATGAGCTTTTATTTGCTTGTATTTCAAATGCTTTGCTTTAGTCTTGAAGATCTTAAAGGTTATAAGACAAACCTATTTACATTCAATTGAAAGACGATCATCCAATGTTTTGATGACCATAGAAAAAACTATTGTTTAAACTTATTGTCAAGAATTATTAGCTAAAGACTTGATTGAGCTTTCTAATAGTGAGCATGCTTGTGCCACAGTCATGCCTTTGAAAAAGGATGTTTTTGGCAACTGGATATAGAAGTGGATGTGTAGAAACTACCATCTAGTTAATTGTAAGATTAAGTGTGATTGACATATAATACTAATGCTAAAAAAATTATTCGGTGTAGTAAAATTCTCTCAAGTATTCAACACTTTGGATTTAAGATCTAATTATCACCAACTACTATTATTTTTTGAAGATTGGATAAAGACAATACTTTAAGAAGTTATTCAAAATAACAAAGATTAACTCTATTATTGGAAGTTCTTTCTATTTATTCTTAAGAATGTACTAGCTAAGTTTTAAGGGATGTATTCAATACATTGAAGCAAAAGTTGGGATCAACTTCAATGCTTTGATGTTTGGATGCCAATAGATCTTTTTAATTATACACAAATTCAAGTGCAGTAGGATTGGAAGTAGTTTCCATACAAAAGAATGATGTAGGAGGAAAATATGTTATTAAATTTACTTCTAGAAGTAACAACAATGCACAATCAAATCAGTCATCTTATAAAGGAGAAGCTTTAGGAATAGTTTGGACTATTACTCACTCTCGACCTTACTTATATGGTCAATATTTTATATTGATAATTGACCATCAACCTTTAAAGTGGCTTATGGAGTTAGACAAGCCTACTAATAAGCTTGTAAGATGGACTTTTTTGTTTCAAGAATACAACTTTGAGGTTGTGCATTGAATATGCATTATTAATTTGGATGCTAATAGATTTTCTTATAATCCATGTCCTTCAAAAGAAAACTTAATCAAAGCTTTGTGGCATAGAAATTGAGATTGAGAGACAATTTGTAGATGGCATGTAACAACATACTTGACTTTAATGTCAAATTCAACAACCATAGTTTTTGACCAAAATTTAGTTGAGGAATTGGACAAGAATCAAGTAATTAGTAATGCGTGGGAAGATCTTATAATCTTATACAAGCTTCAACAAAGAAAATTTCTTTCAACTATCTCTAACATGGAAAGAGATAGAATTAGTCATGAAATATAAGATTTTAGTTGGAAAAAAAATTTGTTACTTTGTATGTGGCCTGATAGAGTTAGATGCATAATTTGAAGGCTAGATCAAAGAACCTCTTTAATATGCGAAGTACACAAAGAACTTAAATATTTTGACAAGTGCAAGATATATTCTATATTCAATAATCAATATTGGTGGAGTGATATGTATCAACAAGTTGTTATATATATTTCTCAAGATGAAGTGTGATTGAATTAGATCAAGCTTTAATACCTTATTACGCCAATTAAAGTTGTTACCTATCAAAGATTTATATTATCATTGAACTTTGGACTTTGTTGGACTACTTGTTCTTACCTCACATAAAGCTAAATACTTATTGGTGATAGTAGGGCATTTTAATAAGTATATTGAAGTTGTGGCTTTACCACAAAATTCTTTAGATTTGACACATGTGGCTTTTTTAAATCAAGTGTTGGTACATTTTGAAACACTTCTTAAAATCTTAATAGATCATGGAAGAGATTTTTTTGGAAATTTTGAAGCTTTATTTACTAAAGCTTTAATAAATCATCATACCATATCTAGAAATCATCTTGAGATAGATGGCCTCATTGAGCAAGTTATTAGATTGTCAAACATAGTTTACTAAAATTAGATTACTGTTAGGGACATAGTCCTTAGAACCTTCTAGAGACAAGTTTCTAGAATCTTCTAGAAGCAAGTCTATGGAACCTTCTAGAAGCTTCTTAGTTAGTAGAAGATGTTAGAGACATAGTCCTTAGAACCTTCTAGAAGCAAGTCTCTAGAACCTTCTAGAAGCTTCCTAGTTGATAGAAGTTGTTTGAGAAGCTTCCTAAATAGGAGTATATATTGGAATCGAGGCTGAAGAGTTCTTCAGTCTCGACAACACATCTCTTGGAGCTCTAGCTCACCTCTCTGGTGTTATTCTTGTATTCATTTGATTAATCTAGTTCTTGCCAATTCTTCTTGAACTTCTTGTTAGATCTCGAGTCTGTATTTTTGTATCCGTGATAATTTGTCGAGACTATACTCACTTCAAATATCAGAGTTAGTTTCTTCCTCATTAGAGTGTGGATTATCCCTCTGCTTGGAAGTGTACTAGCATTTCAGAGGTTGCGGATTATCCTCTTCTAAACTGATACTTCTTTTGTTACAATATTGGAGTCTTATTCTTCTTGAAAAGAGTGGATTACCCCTTTTCTTGAAGCTCTTAATGCATTTTAGAGGTTGCGGAGTACCCTCCTCTAAACCAATATTGTCTTCTTGTAGAATTATTTCTGTCCTTCTCTTAGAATCGCCGGAGGTCAAGACATTAGTATGATGAAAAGTTCAGAGTTCAAGTTGGATGCTATCATGAATGTCCTTGCTACATTATCACAAAGAACTGTAGATATTGAAGGAGTCATGGCAAGGCTTCATAATGATGGAGCATCTGGGATGGCACAATCTAGGTTGCACCAGACTCAAACTTCTCCACTTGGAGAAGCAACTTTGCCTCAGGTTCGATAAGCACCGCTGGTTTTACAACATAAAGAGCCATGAGTTAGCCTTTCGAACAAGTTCGATGGTACACGTTCCAAGTTTCGAGGATTTGTCAATCAAATCAAGTTAATAACAGTTCTACAGCCCGAACGCTATCCAACAGAGGAGTCACGTGTTGGGCTTGTTGAAACCTTACTTACAGGGCAAGCTCTATCATGGTTTGCTCCTTTGTTTGAGAAATGATCGTCTATACTAAGCAACTTTGAAACCTTTTTGGAGGCGTTTGCGAAAGCATTTGGTGAACATGACAAGGTTCGATGGGCTACAACAAAGATTCGATCACTACGACAAGGGATGCGCTCTAGATCAGTCTATGCATCGAACTTCAGGCAATTAGCATGTAACATCAATTGGGACGAAGAAACATTGATGAGTCAATTCTATTGGAATTTAAGGGATGATGTGAAAGATTTACAATTAACTCTTCCTGATCCAGAAACGCTCAACGAAGCTATTAGCCAAGCTGTGAAGTACGATAATCGCCTATTCCAATACCGCCAAGACCAACGTTCAAGACAACATATGATTTGCCACGCCCCAACTATGTCGGCAAGCAGCGTGAATTCACATTCAAAGATAGAAGACATGCAAATTGATGCGATACATGTCAAATCTCTTATCCTAGAAGAAAGAAAGCGGCGTATGGAGAAAGGTCTATGCTTGTATTGCGTTGAAGAAGGCCACAAAGTTGAAAACTGTTCTAAGAAGAAAAATCGACATATTGTCAAGACTAGGGGCACGTTTGTTCAAGAAAATGAGGATGCCCAGCCACAATAGGAACTGTGCGGCTGGACAGTGAAATATCGCAACAACAACCAGGTTCCTTTTTTTCCACTCAACCTGCCCTTTGCTTTATAATCCCTTTGCTTATTGGCCCTCAAAAACTGAGAACCTTAGCATTATTAGATTTAGGAGCATCTGCTTGTTTCTTAGACAAAGAATTTGTGAAGTGTCATAAGATCCCTTAAGTACAAAAATCCAAACTTGTTCACGTTGAGGTCATAGATGGGCGATCTTTATTGTCTGGTAGTGTCACCCATGAATCAAAACCTATAGAAGTGACGTTTAAGGGCCATAGTAGTCATATTATTTTCAATATTATTAGAACCCTATCAAATCCTATTATTCTTGGTCTTTCCTGATTGAAAAAGCATAACCCATCCATAGATTGGAGGTTGCAAAAGATGACCAAAGAGCAAGCCTAGTAGAAACCACCTAAGAGCAAGCCTAGTAGAAAATCCCACATAGAGAAATCCTTATTCATTGGAGCAAGAGCGTTTATAAGATCGTCTAAGGAAGGCACACTATTTGTCATTTATGCAGCTCCAACTATCGGGGAGAAGATCTTGACAACAAGTATACCTGAGCAATATAAGGATTTTAAAGACGTGTTTCAAAAGAAGAATGCCGACATGCTACCGGAACACCGACCATATGATTGCGCCATAGACTTGCAGGAAGGAGCACAATCGCCTTTTGGCCCAATCTACAATCTATTGCAGACAGAGTTGGTGGAGTTGTGAAAGTACATCGATGAGAATCTAGCCAAGAACTTCATCCATCATTCAAATTCGTCAGCTGGAGCACCCAACTTATTTGTGAAGAAGAAAGATAGCTCGTTGCGGATGTGCATGGACTATCGAGGCCTCAACAAGATAACAAAGAAGAATCGTTATCTGTTACCTTTGATTTCTGATCTCTTAGAACAACTTGGACGTGCAAGGAACTTTACAAAAATTGATCTAAGGGGAGCTTACAACCTCGTACGAATCAAGGAAGGAGATGAGTGGATGACAACATTCCGTATAAGGTATGGCTATTTTGAGTATAATGTCATGCCTTTTGGTCTTACCAATGCTCCAGCAATCTTTCAACATATGATGAATGACATTTTTTGAGAGCACCTTGACGATTTTGTTGTCATCTATTTGGATGATATTTTGATATTCTCCAAAAACGAGGAAGAGCATGAAAAGTACGTTCGTTTGGTCTTGGAGAAACTATGCGAGCAAGGACTATATGCCAAGTTAGAGAAGTGTTTATTTCACTAAATAGAGATGGATTTTCTGGGATTTGTTGCGACTACGGAAGGCTTGAAGATGGACCTCAAGAAAGTGGAAGCAATCGTGTCCTGGGAGGTTCCGAAGACGGTTAGAGATGTACAATGCTTTCTTGGTTTTGCCAACTTCTATCAAATCTTCATCAAGAATTACTCTCAAGTTGCTATTCCTCTCACTCGGTTGACATGCAAGGATAAGCTGGAATGGGGACCTCTAGCAGAGAAGGCATTTCAAGACCTGAAGATCGCATTTACTACAACTCCAATCTTGATACATCTAGACTTTACAAAGGCCTTTTATTTAGAAACTGATGCTTCGGATTTTGCTTTGGGAGATATACTTTCACAAATGGGAGAAGACAAGAAGCTCCATCTGGTTGCATTCTATTCTCGAAAGTTCTCTGCTGTTGAAATCAATTATGAGATCCATGATAAAGAACTTCTTGCTATAGTGGATTCTTTCCAAGAATGGCGTCACTTTTTTGAAGGAGCTATACATCCAGTGACCATATACACAAATCACAAGAATTTGGAGTATTTCATGTCCGCTCGAGTTCTAAATCGACGTTAAGCTCGGTGGAGTATGTTGCTATCTAGGTTCGATTTTGTTATCACTTATCGACTTGGAAAGTAGCAAAGACTATCTAATGCCTTATCGAGGAGATCGTATCTTGTACCAAAGGCTGGAGAAGTAGCGCTTCATCAACAATGTACGACATTGTTGAAGCCAGAGCAATTTCAGCTTTGTGCTATTATTGTGCCAATTAATGCTGACTTCCTGAATCAGATACGTGCCATGACCATTGAAGATTCAATAGCCATTGATATTAAGCAACGTGCCAATGACGATTAGTTCAAGGTGGAGGGAGATCTTTAATACTTTGAGGAGCGGTTATATATCCCGAAAGGACCAGCATGACTCCGAGTTCTTCAATCTCGCCACGATTTTCCAACTGCGGGACATTTTGGATTCAACAAGACCTTGGAGCTTATTTCTCGAGATTTTTGGTGGCCTCAAATGTGGAAGGATGTGAAAGATTTTGTCCTCTCCTCCAACATCTGTTCATAATCCAAGAATCCTCGGCATCACTTTTATGGACTCCTACAGCCATTGCCGATTCTACGTCGACTGTGGTCTTTAATTTCTATAGACTTCATCATAGAACTGCCATCATCGAACTCATTTCACAGCATCTCTGTCGTAATAGATCGGCTTACAAAGATGGTGCACTTTGTCCCTTGCAAGAAGACATCGTCCAATGAAGTCACAACAAGGCTCTTTCTCGATAATGTGTCAAAGACAAAGACTCGATGAGGGAAAATATACACAAAAAGGCTATCTCGATATAATAAATCAAAATATAAACAAGTATGTATATTAAAAGGAAACTGGAATGGCTATTGCCAGAAGACAAGAAACTAAAGACTCTTGAACCTGGACTAGGAGCAAGAAAGGAGTTGACAAGAGTGAAGAAGCCTTTACTCTTGTCTCTATATATACTATCTAACTAGGGGCTACGTGGCGACGTTCTATAGGACCTCCAATATGTGTTGACTTTGTAGGACACATGCCTTGACTTACAAGGCAAGTTTTTCTACGTGTGAGGCACATAGTTAGCTTGATCTTCAAGCTAACAACATGTGTGGCACATGGCCAACTTCTTGACCACGTTTCTAATCCAAAAAGTCAATTAAAGACACCTATGAAGTCAAAGCAGCGTCTAGGAAGTTTCTAGGAAGCTTCTATATTAAATATTATACAATTAACTTACTTTTATCTACTTTTACTTACTTCTACCTATTTCTATATGTAATTATTAGCTTACATGATTATGGCCATGACATTATCCCCCCTTCTAGAGACGAGTTCCACGAGGAGCGGTCATCATATGTTGAGGAAATCTATGATGTGACGAATTGTATTCGCCACATACTCTGATCTCTGTTCTCTTCGAAGATGATTGATAGGGCCTCTCAACCATCGATAGTGTCCCATATCAGGGCGGGAAGACCACCCAGTTATTTGATCATTGTTGAGGCCTTCGTAACTTCCTTCGAATAGAATATTCGGAAGACCATCAGGAGTTGTTCCTACCTCTAGCAAAATCACCAAACATCGAGAGTCCCTTCCCAAATCGTGATACCAAACGCGTTGTATCTCACCATCTATCCGAGGAAGAACATGTCGTTCTTGAAGATCTTCATCTCGATTGCGTCGTCTCGAAGGTTGTGACAATCGTAATGTCTCCTCTGATAGGTCAGCAAACGAAGGTTCTTGAGTTGAATCCGCTGGTTGTTGGCTCTCCATCTAATTAGCGTCATAAATGCAAAGAAGTTACAAACAAGGATAGGAAATTGAATGTTATCTTGCCTCAATCTTGTCTCTTTTATAAGAGAGATTTTCATCTTGGTTTTGATGGATGTCGTTGATGAAAAACTTTGACTTTAGCTGATGCATTTGCTAGATTCTTGGATGGCTCCCATGTGCGTTCACTAATATCATATCCGCGACAATGAACAAGATATTCCAGCTTATTTCGGCGTCGCCTTGAGTCTAATATCTCTTCCACCTCAAATTCTTCATTATTATCTACTTCTATAGGAGGCGGTGGCATTTGTCTTCTTCCTTGTATATCCACTGTCTTATATGGTTCAAGAAGAGACACGTGGAATACAGGATGGATCTTCATTGACTCCGGTAGATGTAACCGATATGCAACTGGGTTGATCTGTTCAGAAACAGAAAAGGGGCCAAGCCTACAATAGTCCAACTTGTCACAAGGTCGAGTAGTCTTGATATTGCGACGAAGTAGCCATACCTTATCACCCACATTGAGTTGTGGTTGCTCCTTACGATATAGATCTACGTTTATCTTTTGTCGTTCTTGAGCTTCCTTCAATTACGTCTTCATTATTGCATGTAACTCTGACAACCGATTTGCCATATCTTCTGCTGCAGGATTATCAACTTTTGAAAAATCAAAAGTATCAAGTCATGGATGATAGCCATAATTGGCAAAGAAAAGTGTTTGTTGCATGGAAGAATGTACCGTATTATTATAAGCAAATTCTGCCAATGGCAGAAGGGTTGTCCAATCATCTTGTTGGTAGTTGATAGTACACCTTAAATATTGCTCCAAAACTTGGTTTACGCGCTCTGTTTGTCCATTAGTTTGAGGATGGAAAGCCGAAGATAGCTTTATGTCCACTTTTAAAATCTTGAAAAGGGTCCTCCAGAATCTTGACACAAATTGAGTTCCCCTATCCGATATGATATCTTTAGGTAATCCATGATAGCGATAGATATTATCAATGAAAAGCTTAGCTGTTTCTTCACCTGTGATAGATTTTGTACATGGCACAAAATGTGCCATCTTGGTGAAACGATCTACTATCACAAATATAGAATCATAAGATCTTGAGCTTGGAAGATCTGTAATGAAATCCATAGAAACAGAAGACCATGGTTGTTTTGGTATAGGTAATGGCTGAAGAAGTACGTAAGGTCGATGACGAGGAATTTTTGATCTTAAACAAATATCACATGATTGTACAAAGTCTTTGACTGACTTCCACATTTGTGGCCACCAAAAATCTCTTGATATGAGTTCCAAAGTCTTATTATATCCAAAGTGACCTGCTGCTGGAAAGTCATGACGTGCTTCTCCTTCTGGAACATATAGGCGTCCTTCAAAATATAATAGATTATTCTTAAACTCAAACTTAGAAGGATCATGAGACTTGGAAGAATTATTCTCGATATCATGAACAAGAGGGTCTGAGGACATACTGGACTGGATTTGCTTGAGAAAAGTTGAATCAACAGTCAATGTTGATTTCATTGCTCGGAGATGAAATTGCTCCGGTTTCAAGAGGACCGTTCTTTGTTGCTCAAAAACTGCATCTCCTTCTTTTGGTGCAAAATAAGAACTTCTAGATAGGGCATCGGACAAACCTTGTTGTTTTCCTGGCCGATAAGTGATAATGAACTCGAATCTTGACAAAGACATACTCCAACGAGCTTGATGACGATTCAACACGCGTGCTGACATGAAATACTCGAGGTTCTTGTGATCTGTATACACAGTGACTGGACTAGAAGCGCCTTCTAGATAATGACGCCATTCTTGAAAGGAATCCACGATCGCAAGAAGTTCTTTATCGTGGATCTCATAATTGATCTCGGCTGCTGAGAAGTTTCTTGAATGAAAAGCTATCCGATGAAGTTTGTCATCTATTCCCATTTGTGATAAAACTGCACCCAAGGCAAAATCTGATGCATCTGTTTCCATAAAAAATGCCTTGGAAAAGTCAACACGATATAAGACTGGTGCAGAGACAAACGATGTCTTCAAGGCTTCAAATGCTGCTTCCGCTTCTTGATTCCATTGGAATTTATCTTTACTAGTCAAGCGTGTAAGTGGAGCTGCAACTCGTGAGAAATCTTTGATGAAGATCCGATAGTAATTGGCAAATCCCAAGAAACATTGGACATCTCTTACTGTCCTTGGAATCTTCCAATCCATGATTATTTAGACTTTCTTAGAATCCATCATGAGACCATCATTTGAAATGATGTATCCTAAAAAATCAACTTGAGTAGTGTGAAATACACACTTTTCCATCTTGGCGTACAATCTTGCATCTCTAAGTTTTTGTAATACTTGACGAACATGTATTTCATGTTCTTCGACGTTCTTAGAATAGATCAAGATATCGTCTAGATAACAGACGACAAAATTGTCTAAGAATTCACAAAATACATCATTCATGAGATGTTGAAAAGCAGTTGGTGCATTCATGAGTCCAAAGGGCATGACATTATATTCGAAATGTCCATACCTGGTTCGAAACGCAGTCTTCCATTCATCTCCTTCTTTGATCCGTACTAGATTATATGCTCCTCTTAGATCTATTTTTGTATAGATCTTAGCTTGATTCAACTGGTCAAGGAGTCCTGATATCAAAGGTAATGGATACCTGTTCTTGATTGTGATCTTGTTGAGTCCTCCATAATCAACACACATTCGTAAAGATCCATTTTTTTTCTTTACGAATAGAATTGGAGCTCCTGCTGGAGATTTTGAATGGCATATGAAATTCTTCGCTAAATTCTCGTCAATATATGTCTTGAGTTCAGCCATCTCATCTTGCGATAAACTGTAAATTGGTCCAAATGGTGGCTGAGTTCCTTCCTTGAGGTCGATTGAACAATCATATGGGCGATGCTCAAGAAGAATATCTGCATTCTTTTTCTCAAAAACGTCTTCATACTCCTGATATTGACTTGGAATGCCACTTGAAGTCTTTGCGTTTTCAGAAATAGGTGCAGCATAAATAGCAAAAATTGATCCTTCTTTTGCTGCGTGTATAAATACTTTTGCACCTATCAGTACGGGTTTTACTATACTAGACTTATAATTTTTTACTTGGTTGGTAGAACTATTAATAACGCTCTGGGAAAAATCAAGTTTACGTAAATTCCAATCTATTCGAGGGTTATATTTTTCTAGCCAGGATAAACCTATAATAACTGGATTAGACGGAGATTTAATTATGTTAAAAGCTATGTAGCTATCATGACCGTCTATTGTTACTTCCATAGGATGAGTTTCATGAGTGACATCTCCAGAAGACAAGGGACGACCATCTATGACTTCTACATGTACTCGTTTAGGTTTTTGTACAAAGGGTATTTTACGACTTTTAACAAATTGTTCATCTAAAAAACATGCTGAGGCTCCCGAATCTAATAAAGCAGAGGCTTTGTAATTCTTAGGTCCTAAATATAAGTCTATTATAAAACAAAGAGAGGGTTCTGAGGAGAGGATAGGACCTTCATTAGGAATTGTACAAGGTTCCAGCTGCACGGTCCCTATTGTAGCTGGACGAATCCGTTTTCCGACATGTTGTCTTCTTTGACCGCCGTACCCCTCATTTTATAGTTGCGTCGTTTCTTTGGACAATGTTGAGCAGTGTACTTAGGTTCTTCGCAATATAAACATAATCCTTCTCGACGACGACGAATCTTTTCTTGCTCAGTTAGGGGTTTAAAACGTACCGCGTCAATTTGCATGTCTTCTACTTCTGAATGTACGTTTGGCAAAGATGTTGATGTTGCCATTGAGTAATAACGTTGAGGTTCCCGTGAATGATTCTCGGATCAAAATTCGAAAAGTTGATTATCACATTTTACCGCAAAATCGATTGCTTGATTCAAAGTTTGAGGATCAGGTAAGTTGAGCATCAATTTCTTTACTTCATATTGCAATCCATAAAAAAATTGACTGATAAGTGCAGCATCATCCCACTTGATGTCAATTGCAAGTTGTCGAAATTGTGAAGCATATACTGTTACTGAGCAATTTTCTTGTCGCAGAATTTGGATCTTATTTGTTGCAACACGAGTTGCATCGTGTTCACCATACATAGATTGAAACTCTGCCAAAAAAGCTTTCAAATTGTCCAATATTGGATTTCGTTGTTCAAGAAAAGACGAAAACCACGATAATACAGAACCAGAAAGTAGAGTGCCAATAAACCTGACTTGTGATCCTGGAGTTGGATAGCTTTGCGGTTGAAGTTCAATTGCCAATTGTACTTGATTGATGAACCCTCGAAACTTTGATCTCGTACCATCAAATTTCTCGGGTAAGGCAATTCTTGGTTCTCTAGTGCTTACAGGGTGTTGTACAATTGGAGAAGGAACGTGATTTGTTGTAGATGTTGAAGCAGCTCCGATCATCTCTATATCTCCACTTTCTGCTATTCTTGTTCTTTCCTGTGTTGGTGAATTGAGTTGATGCATCGCAAGCATTAACTCCCTCATTTGCTCTTGCATTTGTGCCATTGCACTCTTCATTTCAACAAGCTCTGCCATAATGACACTAAGAAGAAAAATTTGTTTGATACTGTTCAAGACAAAAGAAAAGAAAGACTTGATAACAAAGAAGATACTAAGAACAATATCAGTTTAGAAGTGGCTAATCCGCAAACTTCTAATACGCATATGTCTTGTCAAGAGAAAGGGGTA
Organism: Physcomitrium patens; assembly: GCF_059467195.1. Taxonomy (NCBI): domain Eukaryota; kingdom Viridiplantae; phylum Streptophyta; class Bryopsida; order Funariales; family Funariaceae; genus Physcomitrium; species Physcomitrium patens. Next base: position 3,628,852 of record NC_143421.1, read on the forward strand.
ATCCACTCTTACTCAAGAAAAACAAAGCTTTGATATTGTAAGTGTACTCTTGTCAATCTGTCAAGGACAAAGACTCGATGAGGGAAAATATACACAAAAAGGCTATCTCGATATAATAAATCAAAATATAAACAAGTATGTATATTAAAAGGAAACTGGAATGGCTATTGCCAGAAGACAAGAAACTAAAGACTCTTGAACTTGGACTAGGAGCAAGAAAGGAGTTGACAAGAGTGAAGAAGCCTTTACTCTTGTCTCTATATATACTATCTAACTAAGGGCTACGTGGCGACGTTCTATAGGACCTGCAATATGTGTTGACTTTGTAGGACACATGCCTTGACTTACAAGGCAAGTTTTTCTACGTGTGAGGTACATAGTTAGCTTGATCTTCAAGCTAACAACATGTGTGGCACATGGCCAACTTGTTGACCACGTTTCTAATCCAAAAAGTCAATTAAAGACACCTATGAAGTCAAAGTAGCATCTAGGAAGTTTCTAGGAAACTTCTATATTAAATATTATAGAATTAACTTACTTTTATCTACTTTTACTTACTTCTATCTATTTCTATATGTAATTATTAGCTTACATGATTATGGCCGTGACATAATGTGTATCGATATCATGGACTACCAGATGATATCATATTTGATCGAGGTACCCAATTCGTGTCAAAGTTTTGGAGATCTCTCTTTGGAATATTGAAGGTGGATATCAAACTTTCTTCAGCTTTTCATCCTCAAACTGATGGCCAAACGGAACGGGTGAACCAAGTCTTGGAGCAGTACTTACGATGCAGCATCAACTATCAGCAAGACGATTGGACTACATATCTACTGCTAGCCGAGTTTGCATATAACAAAACCCTTTATGCGTCGACTCAACAAACACCATTCTTTTCCAACTATGGGTATCAACCGAAGCTTGATTTATTGAGTTCGACAACAAATAACAATCCAGCAGCTGAAGGATTTGCGAAACAACTATTAGAGCTTCAAAATACATTGAAGCTTCAATTACAATCCGCTCAAGAATTCACAAGGCGTTTGCAGATAGATTTCGAAATCAAGCACCTACTTTCAAAATTGGAGATAAAGCATGGCTTCTTCGACAGAATATCAAGACCAAGCAACGATGTGATAAGTTGGACTATCGAAGATTGGGACCATTTATCATCTAGAAGCAAAACAATCCAGTGGCGTACCGTCTGGAATTATTGGCTTCTATGAAGGTACATCCAGGTTTTCATATTTCTCTGTTGGAGCCTTATCAAGAGTCGTCTTTTCTTGAAAGAGTGCAATGTCCGCCACCTAGTATTGAGATTGAGAACCACGATGAATATGAGGTTGAAAAGGTGTTGGATTCACGGCGAAGGTGGGATAAGTTGGAGTATCTTGTTCATTGGTGCCGCTACGACACTAATGAGCAAACGTGGGAGCCAGTTAAAAATCTCGCCAATGCGCCGCAAAAGGTACAAGAGTTTCATCAACAACATCCTCATAAACCTAAGCCGGTTTGATGATAGCTTCCTTCTGAAGCTTGCTCACCTAAGAATATAAGAAAGGGGTAGAGCACCACCAAAATTCGTAGTTGATGTAGTTATTTTTTCCAAGATAAAATAGATTTTTTTCAGTAGCCATAGTTTGGTCTTGTGATATGGATAGCTAAGAGATAGATACTATACCAGTCAGATTATCTCAACCGACTAGCTCACGAAGGCGACCTCAAGATGAAGAACCGCCTACACCACGATGACGACGGAGGATACCGAGTAACAGATCACTGGTGATTGTATTTGAGTCCGAGCCTGCTTATGATGGTGAGCCAAAAGGCATATTTACAGGACAATTTCACAATGAAGACACAGAAGTTCATGCTTGGTCAGAAAATGAAGGAGTAGGCCACTACCGTTGGCTTCAAGGACTGATGAACTACTTGCCTCGTGAACAACAGTTGGAGTTCATAGCAGACGTTATGCGATAGATCTTCATTTTCTTGCGTTGGTACTGATTAACAACAACATTGCTTCTCAGAGACTTCGAAGCTAAAGGAGGGGGTGATGTTAGGGACATAGTCTTTAGAACCTTCTAGAGACAAGTTTTTAGAACCTTCTAGAAGCAGGTCTCTGGAACCTTCTAGAAGCTTCTTACTTGGTAGAAGATGTTAGGGAAATAGTCCTTAGAACCTTCTAGAGATAAGTTTCTAGAACCTTCTAGAAGCAAGTCTCTAGAACCTTCTAGAAGCTTCCTAGTTGATAGAAGTTATTTGAGAAGCTTCCTAAATAGGAGTATATATTGGAATCGAGGCTGAAGAGTTCTTCAATCTCGACAACACATCTCTTGGAGCTCTAGCTCACCTCTCTCGTGTTATTCTTGTATTCATTTGATTAATCTAGTTCTTGCCAATTCTTCTTGAACTTCTTGTTAGATCTCGAGTCTGTATTTCTATATCCGTGACAATTACTTTATGGCAACCATTATGATTGAAACTTAATATTGTCATAGATTGCGATAAATTATTGCTTTAATAGATAAGCATCTTAGATATCTTATAATCCTTATCAGTTGTTATATGGATAAGAGCCAATTCTACCTAACTCAATATGTAAGAATCTAACTCCAATTCTGGACGTAGATGATCTTGATATTTAGGCTCAATATCTACATGACCAAGTAAAGTTCTTTCAATAAGCTCTACCTATGGCTATGGAGAACTTATGTATTGCTCAATATTACGATTTTTTATGATATGCTTGCATCTATAGTGGAACTTATTGACCTTCATTGTAAAAATTCTCTAAAAGAAATTATGTATATTTATAATGTAAAGTGCCTAGAATACTTGATATTAAGGCACGGTGCAAAATTCTATATATAAAGAATGTATTGCCTAGTAGTATTTTGTTGTTGGAAGACAAAGATGGATAAGAATATTGGAAGCATTTAAAGAATTGTGTTTCTTGTCATCTTTCTATTCATGACTTAATACATTCTAAATTGATAGTTGTGCCAATTGGTCTTCTTTGTTTTATATGCGGTAAAAAGAAAATGACTGCTACCATACTTTTGTATAATCATTGCCAACATGGGTGGCATATGGCATATTTGACATATCTTTTTTTTGACTCTCTCATCAAGAGATTGGATTTGTCCTTGTTGTAAGAAGTCTTCTAGCCGTGCCTCATCTCTTGATAAGGATTAAAGATTTCTTCTATTGTGTATGTCTTATATTTCAATAGTCTAATTGCTATAATACTAGTTTGAAGGAGTATAATTTGGTAGTAATATAATTGTGGTATTTATCTTCAATGATGTATGTTTTGTGGTCCTAATTGATTGGAGGGATTCTAATCAACTAGAAAGGGTACTTGAGAGTGTTTTAGGTGTGCACTTATATTTGATTTAAATTAGTTACTTTATAATTGGTTTATAGCACTTGATATATTGTATGTAATAATCTTTGTTTACATAACAAATATCACAAAATATGGCATCAAGAGCCAAATCCTATCAAATATATGTTGTATAATTTGGTTAGTAGTTCTTCATCCATTAATAGTTTTTTCATTAATTGATTTTATTTATGTCAATTAAGATTTGACTACATAAGTGGAAAAAAATTCTTGACTTAACATTCTTGTCAAATCAAGTCTTATGAGTAATTTTGAAAGTAAAAGAACTTGTTATAAGGGTTTGCTTAGATATGGTGTTTTAGCCATTTTAGTAAAGCTTTAGAGTTTCTCTTATTTCACACTTGCATTCTTGAATTTTCCTTTGTGGTGTGAGAGATAGCTTGACTTAATTTGGTATAGATTTCTAATCTTTCCTTGACAGTGTATTAGATGTGCATTTGTATTTGGTTTAAATTACATATTTTATGATTGATTTGTAGGACTCAATGTGTTGTGTATAATGATCTTTGTTTATACAACAACAAAGATTCTTATTAAATATAGGCTAAATTAGGTTCATTATATTTCTTTTTTTATTAATTTATATAGATATAGTTTAAAACCTAAAAATTCTAAAAGTAAAAATTACTTATATATATATATATATATATATATATATCTCTCTACAGCCACTTAATGTGTTTTTGCTATATGTTAAACTGTTAGCATAATTTTAAAGTTACTCTATTTATGAATATTTAAGACTATCACATTCATCAATCCTTCAAATTATTTCAAATCAAGCTATTGCTTTAATATCTAGTGATGAGCAATACATTTTTGAAAATGGAAAAAATGAGAACTTATTTTTGAGTCTACGTAGAATTCATCTAGCGGTTGAAAGTTTTTTCTATGTCTGACCGCACTTGACTGCCCAGCCCGCAACTTGCAGGGACCACAGCCACAGATCCACTGAAGGGCAGCATCACCAAAATACAAAGGGCGTACGAAGTATATATGATACACCATATATGAATACCAATCAGCTACCAATTGGATTGATCCCGTTTCTCACAATTAATCATGCACTAATCAGATGCTTAGCGGAGACTAGACGGGGTAGATTAGAAAGCTGACGGTGATGGCCATTGCCTTTGTCTGCTCAGCTCCGCCTTGCTCTCGCACTTCCTCGCAAGCCTTGCTGTCCGCTGTTTGCATAATGCATTGAAGCTTTGTAACTCGTAACTCGGAACTGGCCTTGGACTAACCTCTCGCATCGCAACCCTACGCGCACGGCACTCCTTGTCGATGCCGCTAATCGGTAATCGGGAGGCGCGATCGGAGACGATTACTCGCGGGAGGGGAGTTTGTGTGAAGTGGTAGAGATTGTTGGGAGCTTGGAGCTGCGGTGAGGAGGAGCAGGAACAGGGGAGACGAGGGATTTGCGAGGAGGGGGGGACAAGGAGGGAGGGAGGAGATGAGAGATGAGACCTTGGAGAGGATTTGATGCGGTGGATGGAGAGGGTGAAGCTGGTGATGGCGATTTGAGGGTTGCGCGAGGGTGGAGGTGATTGGGGTTGAGCGGTGTAAGAGTGTTTATCCGGAGCCGGGAAGCAGAGTAAGAGGGAGTGTAGGGATTAGGAGGGGGAGCTATGGCGTGGCTGGGTAATTTCACGGTGAGCGACTTTGCAGGCGCGGTTACGAAGCTGAGCGAGAGTGTGAAGAACATTGAGAAGAATTTCGATTCGGCTCTGGGGTTTGAGAGTGTGGAGGGCAGTGGTCGCGATGGTACGTGTCGCGGATTCCTGTTTTCTTATACGTAATAAAGGGTTGTTTGTCTGGGGCGTGGTTTCTGGTAGGGTGTGATGCTGGGGACCATTGAGAGCTGAAGCTTGATGAGCAGATTTGGGATTTTGAGTCCAGATCTACGTGTTTGTTTGGTTGTGTTAATGGTGGGATTTAGGGTATTGTAGTTGTGATAGGATGAGATTTCAAGTGAGCTGACGCATTGTGAATACATTGCATTATTTCTTTGTGGAAAAGCTCAACCGGCGGGAGAAAGGGCTGCTAGTGTGTTCCAGTCGTTTATTCCCCCTTCGATTTTGTCCAAGACGTCTGAGACAATTCTTGGAACATCGGCAGCGTCTGAGAGTACGCCCTCGCATTTTGACAGCGGTTTGAAGCCAGAATTGTCGCGCCAATCTAGTAAAGTCGTCACAACCGAGTTACTTGAAAACAAGGATAAAGGTGGCAGTTCTGTGGAAGCTGGTGTTCGTGCGACGGAGGTTGGGTCGTTGGATGCTTGGCCTCACGTGGTCGAAACACAATCTTCGACTCTGCCGGACTCGTCAACAGAAGCTGGCATTTCTGGAAAGGAAGCGTTGATTTCCAGCGTGAGGGAAAATAGACCAGGTAGTGACGACGAAGTTGAACACTCTGTAACAGATGGCATTGTCCATAAGGAGGAATCATCGAATACTGAGGCCGAGGAAAAGTCGTCTGAACAACGGACAGAAGTATCGGAGATTGTAGTGGAAAAAGCCGAGGATCTTGGCAATGGTGTTAGTGAGGTACACGTATTTGACAATGATGTGCAAGTACCGTCAAAGGATCAGTCAAGTTCTGCTTTGGTTGCTCCTCCCTCCTCTGAAACTGTTGAAACGAGCAGCGGAACGCATGCAGCAGAAATGGATTCGTTACGATCTAAGGATATCGTCGAGAATCCTAGTCCCATTGTCGATACATCTATGCAGGGAGATGATAAGGCGCAAAAGGAGTTGAAAATGATGGAAGCTGCTCTTTTAGGTGCAGCGAGACAAGCTCAGGTACCTTATCGTCCAACTCTAGAGAATAGAAATTGCTTTTGGTGTTAAGATTATTTTGTAAGCTTTTAGAATCTTACTCAAGTAGTAGCTGGATTATGGAGCCCGATTAGTGTTATAGGATCAATATGGTTCAAGGATGTCGGTTTTGGTATTTCGCTGCGGAGTGCAGCAAAATCTCTTTCAGAATTTTAGGTCGAATATGCTTCTTCTAATGTTTGGAACGTAACGATGTCATGACCTACCAAGTGTTCAATTTTTGGCAGTCAAAAGCGGACGAGATTTCAAGGCTTATGGTAGAGAATGAAGAACTGAAATCTTCGCTTGAGGAGCTCAAGGTAACTGCTGATTTAGGATCTTTCGAGTTGTGAGTTAACAATGCACGGACACTTAAGACCAACCCTTTTTATGAAAAAAAGGCTCGTTTGCACTAGATCTTAATCAACTGCTTGAAATAGTTTGGAAGCTTTAATTCGCACTTGTGTCACTAGATGGAAGTGAGCAGCATCTTCATTAGCGTTAGCGGTGTTTTCTAACGAGTTTAATATCCGAAAATAAGTGGGAGGCAAATGATTGCAACATTCACTTAGTTGAGTCATCTCTAATTGCACCAACTCTTTAGTTGCATTTTGCCTAGGTGCAATGTTTTGGCACATTTGTGGGTGTAGCTAAATGGTGAATTGCTCGCTGACAGTTTTTAAACTGTGTGCTCAAATTGCTGTATGGTGCCATCTTTCTATATCTTATTGGATTTTGCAAGTGGGAGGAAGTTTTAAGACACAGGAATGTATTTTTTCTTGGTTTTTTTGGATGTATCAGGACTTTCATTGAGCGGTAAAACTTTTCATACAGATAAGCATTGCTTTCACTTTCTTTTTGGTATGAGTTATAAGGAATTAATGGAGGAGGTTTGTGTGGGTTTGTGTTTGCAAATGAAACAGAAGAAGTCAAATGAAGCAGATTTAGATGTATTGCGAGAAGAGTATCAACAGCGAATAAGTTCTGCAGAACGCAAGGTAAGTTAGAACCTTCACTAGCACAGTTGCCTCAAATATCAGAACGCAGGAATGCTGAAATGTATTGATCTATTATTCTTTTTACAGATGGTTTGTGAAATGCCCAGTGTGATAAGTCTTTTGTTTGGAGGTTTAACTTAACAGTTTAGTTTCTTGTTGAGAACAAAGTATTCAATTGGGTTCTTCAAGACAGGAGGGACTGTTAGTACAATGTAGACATGCTATAGGTACTGGTCTCTGTTATCTTCATAAGAAGTGGCCATAGAAATATGTGGCTAATTGATCAGTCTGACAGGACCTAAACTTATAGACCAGTGCACCAATCTGGAGTTACCTTAGTCATTTGACCACTGTTTCTTTTAACTTGCTAAGTTTCATGTGATTCTCATTTCCTGGCGTGTGGCATCGGAAGCAACTCTATTTTCTTTTTGCTTACGAATGCTGGGCCTCTTGAACGTGAAGAAATTGCTCATTTTTATGGTTGCTTTGCAGGTGTATGCACTGACAAAGGAAAGAGATATGCTGCGGAGGGAGCAGAACCGGAAAAGCGATTCCTCAATGTTGTTAAAAGAAAAAGACGAAATTATTAAGGCAGTCATGGCTGAAGGTTATTCTATCATAACATATCTCTTTGCACTCTAGTAACGATTCTCTTAAATACGTACACAGTTACGATCTGTTAACTCTTGTGATCCTGATGTTTGTGCTTATGCCGTCTGCTCTGTACAGGTGAAGAGTTGTCCAAAAAGCAGGCAGCAATAGAAGGGACAGTAAAGAAGCTCCGTGCTCAGGTTCGGGAGCTGGAGGAGGAGAAGAATCGGTTATCCTCTAAACTTCAGGTAAGTTTCAACAAAGAAAAACATTTTTTTCTTTCACCGTTCTGTGCCCCATAATTTTGCTCATAGAATTATGCTTGTTTTTTTTCCGAGTTAAAGCAATTGCGTTGTTTATGGACATTTGCTGTTGGAATGTTGGGTCGTGGTTTCAAAGCTTGAATTCAGTTACATGCTTATTTCATATTCAATCATGTTGCAATCAAGTTTGACCTCTGGAATATATAATTTTACAAATTGTTGAGGTGCTTTAGAATGACCAGGAGCTATATTTGGTTGGTGTTTGATGCAATTCTGAACAATTCCAGAACTTATAACAATCGCAATTGAATCTATTTTCGTAGGTAGAGGAGGCGAAGGTGGAGAGCATGAGGAAGGACAAGGCAGCCACTGAGAAAGCCCTGCAAGATGCTGTGGAAAAGGGCCAGACTGAGCTGGCTGCCCAGAAGGAGTTTTATACCACTGCTCTTAATGAAGCTAGGGAAGCTGCAGCATTAGCCGAGGCTCGAGTTGATTATGAAGCCCGAGCAGATCTAGATAGGCGGTTGAAAGAAGCTAGTGAGCGAGAAGCAACCCTTGTGCAGAACATTGATGAGCTTCGTCAGGCTCTAACACGCACTGAGCAACAGGTTCAATTCTTGTCTTATAGCATTATCTATGTTATTATAGTTTTGCTTGCGTGTGGCTCGTATTTTTTGAGTAGTGCTTACAATCGAGTTTTTCTGGGAATTCTTATATTTCATCTTATAATGAGAAAGCCATTATTCTTTAAGACCAGGAGAAAAAATGCACCACATGTGGTTACCATCTGCAAAGCAACTCGGTAGTCATACATCGTTACGTCCCAAACGGTATTATGGTAGATTATTGAATTCAATGATTTTTATGTACCATGAAGAGTAGCTTCCTTCAGTTTCAGCCGTCACCAAGGGTGATGTTTAATTTTGTTGGTATTTACCGAATTATTATTCGATTTTAATTGTTGATATTTTACACAACAGGCTGCATTCCGAGAGGACACATTTCGAAATGATATTGAGGATCTTGAGAAGCGTTGTCAGGTGACTTGAATCCCCAAACTATTTTTGGACTGTGTCAAGTATCCCTGTGTCTTGGAAGTTCTATAATGCCTTCTTTAGTAGCTACGCCTGGTTCATGGTAGAATGTTTTCTTGTAATTGGTACCGATTTGCTTCCTTTCTATTTCTATTTTTGTTTTTTTCTACAGTGATTACTGCTGGCTGGATATTAAATTTCAAGGTTAATGTAGGCTGCTGAGGCACGATATGAAGATCTCAGTTCGCGCATGCCAGAATCCACCCGACCTCTTCTCAGACATATTGAAGCACTGCAGGTATGTGTTTATACCTTTTCTTGAGAGGAACTTGTAGATAAAGAAATCAGCCCTTGGTCCTTGATTATGCTGGACCAAGTAGCCACCTATTTCTGTCTTATACATGGACAATGGGGAGTCTTGCATGTTTAGAAGGCTGAAAATTGTAAGTTGTTAGGATTGCAAGCATGTATTATGCAAGCAATTGTAGCAGGCGTCTGGCCTATACCTCCAAGTTGTACTTGTTTAATAGGTGTTTACGCTGACGAATCGTTATGTGGAACACGAAATGCATACAGGAATCAATGACAATGCGCACAGAGACATGGAATGGTGTGGAACGGTCATTGAATTCCCGCCTTCAGGCAAGCCAACTCTTCTACACGTTTTTAATGCTACCCATCATTTACTAGTGAAGATTTTTGGTCAAGTTTCCTTGTCTTCAACTGTACTGAAATTATCATGCGTACACTCTCTCGCTGGTGGATCTGTGATGTGTATTAAGTGCCTTCATATTCACTGGAAATTTCGAATTTTGATGGAATTGCAGCAAGCAGAAGCCAAAGCTGCAGCAGCCCAGGAGAAGGAGAGAGTGACTAATGAGCGTCTCAATCAAACCTTATCACGAATGGCTGTAATGGAAGCTCAGGTTTATGTTGCTCTCTGGAAATAATGGCAACCGTTCGCTTTTCTCCGTTTTTTGGTTTTTTGTTTTTGTTATCCTCGTATGTTTGCTCTTCACTTCGTGACTCTGCAACCTTTCTTCAATGTGGCATGTTTTCAGAAAAGTCTTATACATTGAGAGTTGGGAGATTTGTAGCTCCTTGGTCTGAATAGTGTCCTCTTGTTGGTTCTTTAGGTGAGTCATTGCAGTCTGTCTGGAAAATAAAATTAGGAATTAATTTTCTCCATTTCAGTTGGAACTTAACGTTTTTGTGGGCATAACGCAGGTAAGCTGTGTGAGAGCAGAACAAGCGCAGCTTCAACGCACTTTGGAGAAAGAGAGGCAACGGGCATCTGAAAATCGTCAAGAATATCTGGCTGCCACAGAGGCTGCTGCCACTCATGAAGGCCGTGCTCGTCAGCTTGAGGAAGAACTCAAAGCAATTCGCAAGCAATATAAGACTGAGCTCAATGAAGAGAAAGCTCGTAGGGAGGCTCTTGAACAGGTATTACTGATGTGCTGCTCGATATAGAGTTAATCTTGTGGTTAGTCATAAATTTCTTGCACGTCTTTGCCGCACGCACGCACTTTGCACTAATACATTAAAATGTTCAATTCTTGTTCTTGTGCTTGGACGTGGTATCCACTGCAGTTGACATAGTGCTTTTAATCGAGTTTTTACAGGTTATTGCTAATCTTTCATTTTGCGAATAGGTAGAGTCCAGAGCTACGGGCTCTTATAAAATGAATCGTTTTTGTATTATTATTTTTTCAGGAAATAGAGCAAGAGCGAGCAGCACTGGCAGAATACGAGAAACGCATTAGAGCGGAGGGTCGAGCAGCTGCAGAGAAAGCTGTTGCAGCCGCTCAACCCAACGATCCTGGTGTGTTCCTTACTCTTTTCTTCTTCATTATGTTATTACCAAGCTTGTGCTTAAGGTGCCCCAGCCGTGAGGAATTATCTCCAGAAAAAGATCAGGCATGATGTTAAAGTTTGCCTTCCATGTGTACATTTTGTATTTAAAGTAGTTAATTAATTAATTGTTTGATTATTATTCATCGAAAGATTCTCATCAAGGACTGCTTGTGCTGAAAGCTTTGAATTTTCATTGCTTTCATTTAGTTTAAAATAGTTTACTAATCACTTAGTAACGGAATCGGCCTTTCAGGAAAGGGTTTAAAACGGTGGCCCAGCATGAGTAGTCAGGGAAGCATGGAGGAGAGTCTTCTATTACAGACCTCATTCGACACACCTCAAGACAAGTATATTGGGCATAGTGATAGACATAGTGGCAGATTCAGTTTTAGTGATCGTCCTCCCTCCCCAGCAATTCAATTTGGGAAGTTCACGTACGAACAGCTTGAAAGTCATCTACGTCAGAAAGAAGGAGAAGTGGCCTCTTATGCTTCTCGATTGGTATGCCCATACATCAATGTTTTTGGTTAGATACATCCGAGTTTAATCAGATATGCTAATTGCAGTGCATTCTTTTTTGTTCTAGTGAACTAATCTTGTCGTTATTTTTGTTCTCGTTCTTGAATTGATAGCAATCAATTGAACTTTGGATCATCCTGTGTCGTATTTTGGATTAACAGGCTGCTCTGGAGTTGACTCGGGACTCGTTAGCTGAAGAGTTAGTTCATGCGACTACTCAGGTGCTGCCATGTTTCGTAATCATTGTGTTTGTCATGTTTATTCTCTGCTGCTCTGTTTCTCAGTGCATTTCCATATATCCATAATGTGATTTGCTAGCACAGTCGATGTGACAAGGTTTCACTTTGTTGATGGTGGTGGCACATAATCTCTCATTATTTTTCTTTACTTTTCATGTCGGTCTGTGATGATTACTGATGGTTTTCTCCTAAGGATAGGTCTATCCTCTAAACAGAGAATGTATTAAAGCTTAGGATGTAAGGAATCTGTGAGCTGCCATACAGTCAATTTGTAATTCATTGGTTAGTTCTCAGATATTCTACATAACACGAACATTCAAAGTTCCTGCCACAAAGTGGCGCCCTGAAATTAAGCTCACTAAGTAAACTCTTTCTGAGATTGTGACTGAAGTGTAAGAGTATGTGTGCATATCTTATTATTAGTTCCCTGTCTTATAAACCTTTGTTTCTTAATTTGTGCATTGTAGTACACCAAACCTGTGAGGTATAATTGCTGTGTGACCTGACCTTCTCTTATGTGGGTTTGACAGTGTGAGCAATTGAGAGCTGAGGCCAGTTTGTTGCCTGGTATGCGGGCTGAGCTAGAGTCTTTGCGCCGCAGGCACACATCAGCCTTGGAGCTCATGGGAGAGCGTGATGAAGAGGTTACTTTTAGATTATTCTTCAAACTTTCTTTCCTTCACCGCTTTGCTCCTCTTTACTTTTATGGCTCAGGATTTTGACAGTAGCTAAATAATCTTCATTTAGAAAGAATAAAAGTATCATTGGAAGCGCTTAAACTGCATTTTATGTCTTACGGATACAATTCATCTTGTATTTGTTGCAGGTGGAGGAGCTCAGAGCTGATTTGGTAGATGTTAAACACATGTATCGAGAACAGATTGATATGTTGGTGGGACAGGTAAATTTTCCGAGTTGATCCAAAATTGCCGCAGTTTTGTGATGCCCTTGATTCTGCAACTACTCATGTAGATAAGACTATTTTTTCACTGATTTGGATTCTGATGTCTAGATTTTAGCGATTTTGCTTCAGCATCTACTTTCACATTCTGATAAGTATGGTATCGATAGATTATTTTGCACTTAGTTATGTAAGAAACATAAATCTCTTGCTGCTCTGAACAGAAGTAAATCTGTGTTGGCATGCAGATTGAAAGGCTCAGTGCAGCTATGGGGCGTAAGTAACTTCATTTATCCCATATATATATATATATATGCCTGCAGATTCTGACCTATGTTGCTGCATTAACGTTGATAGTATCTCTAAGCGATTGCCAGTACATCCGTACTTCAATCCAAATCTCACGTCATTAAACTTGTACTCAAGGCTGTGATCTGCCTTAGCTCAAGTGGCAATACTGTTTTAAGATACAGGAATTGGTCCCTATGCACAGGAATTGGTCCCATATTATGACCGGCAGTAGGTTGGCGTAGCCTAAATTCCACCTCAGCAATTGTTTACAATGTAGTGCCCTGGTTAAAGCTGTAGTGCTTTTAGCTGTAAGGTAATTTAAACTCTGATTCTTTTAGAATTGCGCTATCGCCATTCGTGATGCATAACTTGTATTTCGTGTTAAAGCAAATGATCCTTGCGTTGGTGTCTAGCTGACTCAGAATGTGGATGGAAGCAAGTGAACTATTTTAGGCTTTTGGTATCACTTGTTTACCCAAGAAGGTGATGAGGTCTTGGAATATGAGACTTGTGGTCGAGAGTCTTTATGTTTCATGAATGGCTGTCAAATGATCCGTTAATCACCTTCGATGAATCGTCTTGCATGAGTTAAGCCTCTGCGTTCTCATTGGTTAGAGCTCCTGGTCATTGGAGAGTTCACAGATGATTTGGATTGGGAAACTGTCTGGTTCATTTTTTTTAGATGACAAAGTGCACTTTCAGAGTTTACTAGGATAGACTTTTGCAATCTATTTTGTATCTTATTGAGGTTTATTATTATCTGGCAGCTCTAATAAGTTGCCAGTGCGGATGTTTCAACCAGTTAAAAGCGAGAGGCTGATTTCACATTCTGTGAAAAAGCATAGTAAAGCGTTACTGTTAGGGTGAAGGAAAAGTGTTTGTGACTTTGGATGATGGTATTAGCTCCTGACCATGGCAGATCTACGTCCCCCCAAACTGTCTCTTTATCAGCTTCATCCGTCCAGTCGGGTATTACGTAATCACTTGCATTGTAGCGAAATGAGCACTCAGAGCGGAGGTTAATTCCACCCCAGCAGCCAGATTCTTCACAGCACAATTCATAAATGCTTCTGATTATAGCGTTTAGACAACTCTGCACGCACCACAAGACAAATCAACTCTAGCTGCTATGAAATGTGGCGAAGAATTTGATTTTCTTCTGGCTCAGCTACCAAAACCCACTGAAATGAGGCACATGCTGTTACATTTGACTACTTTCTCTAAGGAATTTCACTTTGGCATTTCACACAGATGAGTTGAAATGAGGGGGTCAACTTACTGCTGTTCAGAGCAGATTTCTGGGTGCTCCTGGTGAAAACTATACCTGGCCAGGTCCAGTTCTCAACAAAGACGCCCAAAAATCTTTTCAGAACGGTGGTAGCACCGAACACATTCTACTGACTTCACTTTCAACTCATTTGCCACCATATAAACCTCAGCAAACTGCATTTACAAATTGAATTCTGAAGGTAAAGTCAAACTCACCTCGCACATTTTTTGCGTATCGTTCAGGGTGCACCATGCCCACATGGTAATTTTCCGATTTGTGTCTTTGCTCACCATGGTGTAGCTTAGTTGTTTATCTGGTGCGTCGAAAGTAGTTGTTCTCACCACCAGAGACGTTTTCTGGAATGTTCTCAAGAAATCGAAGTTGAATTCTTTGATGACATTTGGCATGCTGCAGTTGTACTCCGCTCTAACGAGGGACAGCAAGCAAGCCCACACCAGGATCACATTCCACATTGACACTTGCTTACAATGGCAGCCACTCAAACCCTTTTGCTTCTCCATGCAAATCTGGTCCTCAGATGATTCCTAGCAACTAGATTCCTAAACAGAAGAGATTGAACGCAGAGTACTAGCCATCAATACACGTTCTTCGCAAGCGTCATTAAGAGAGCTTTTGGGCAGTGGCCCGTCGACAATCGAACGTGATCGTCTGCTTGGTCGATAAACAAGATTCTGCCGAGAGAGTGGATGCATTCCAAAACAGGCATGGCTGCTAAACTGCAGATTAGGGTTTCTCAAGCCGGACATCAAATTACGGCAACAAGGGGACCCACAAAGGCCTGCATGTGTGATAGAGTTGATGCGACGTATATCGCTTGCTTCGAAGATTGCATCGACTTGCGAAGCCCTGCAACGAGAAATTTAGCTGCCTGTCGGGTTGAAATTTAGCTGCCTGCCGATGGTGGTCGTCGTCTCCGCCGCGAGAGGGAGTTGTAACCGTAACAATGGCCCTTCCACATCACTTCCACATCACAACAGGAGGCAATATCAGAACTACTTCTGGTAACGATGACGTGAGCTCCCTGATAGAACTTACTTTTCACGTGGGAGTGTCAGGAGTCCTTCAGATAACGGTGGTTATTTTATTTTATTTATATTTTGAATAGTTTTTATGAATAAAACGAGTCAGAGTAGAATTGATAATGTAGACTGGAGTAAGCCTGTGGAAATATTACAACACATGGTTGGGTATATTAAATCTGTTTCTAGTCACAGAAAAAGAATGTTTTCACAATGGTTTAAAGATTGAAAATCTAGACTTATGTATTCAATAATGGATAATTTGTTTGACTTAGATAAGACATATACATATATATATATATAGATACATAGAGGGTATTACTAATAGCGCCATAGTTTGTGCTATTGCCACCACAACTTACCACACATTCAACATATTTTTTGAGTATTTTTTTTATTCCAATAAAAAAATATTGTTAGTCTTTCTAATATATGCATTGTTTTGGTAGCAATAAAAACAATTGTGGTGGCATTAGCATCTCTTTTTCTCTCTCTCTTTCTCTAACTATATATATATATATATATATATATATATATATATATTAAATAAAAATTATAGTGATGTATTTAAATTTACTGAGCGGTGATTGGACTTGTTAAAAAAATTTGAATAAGAAAAAAAATATTTTTAAAATTATAATTGAATTTATTTTTAAAAAAATTGTAAAACATTACTCAAGTTATTTTTTATATTATACAACCTTTTTTTTGGGTGAAATAACTAAATATATGCCAAAATTACTAAAAACATATACCTTTTCACATTGTAAAAAAATATGTTCTTCTTCTCTAGTTACTTGATTAGTGAAACCTTCTTATTGGTCAAGATAAAAATGTGTTCTTATTAGCCAAAAAAAATTTTTGCCTTTTTGTAAATTTAAAATTAATGTTGCTCTTTCACAATGTAAAAATGCATATTGTCCTTTTATACATGTTTTTCTTTCTTATTATTTGTTACCATTTTGCACATGTTTCCCTTTCTTATTATTTGTTGTTCTTTTGCATATGTTGTACTTTCTTACTGTATGTTGCCTTATTTTGTGTCAAATTATTTTTCACAATGTTGTCCTTGCACCATTTAAAAACAATTTTTTCTCTTTCACAATATAAAAAATTATATAGCCCTGTCACATATGTTGCCTTATTTTGTGTCAAGGATAGTTTTTTATGCCCAAGGATATGGAGTTTTTGCAAGTACATGTATACATATATATATATATATATATATATATATCTTTTAAAATTTCTATTTACATTTGATTCCTAAAAGGTTAAAAAATTAGTAATAATTTTTTGACTTTTTAATAATTATTATTATATTTTTAAAAATTGCAAAAGTATGTGTAGACTATTTCTAGTTAGAATCTAATTCCTTATCCACAACTTATAAAAGAATATATATTTTCTTAAACACTAAATAAGAAATTAAAAAACAAGAAAAAAAAAGACCATCTAAACATAGTAGAAGCTTGCTCACAGGGAAAAATCTTTTTAACAAATGAAATTTAAATTATAAGTGGTTGAAGATTTGTGTATACAAATTATATTAAAAGTTTTAATAAGTAATAAACAAAGCATAAATTTTAAATTCTTGTATTAGATTATAGAATATTAAAGAAGATACTATGAAGAGATATATGCTTTATTTAATTCAACTACAAGTCTAATGTTATTTATTTTAAGTAGAAATATAGTAATATTTAATTAAAATAAAATTAAAGACATTAAAGTAGGTATAGAGTATTAGCAAGGATAAGAGTTTTTATTTTATCAATAAATATTTTTTATTTTTATTCATTTTATCTATATCACAGACATACTGATATATTATAATATTTTCCAAGTTCAATCTATGATTTTTTGAAGTAATAATTAAAAATTAGTTTTTTAAAAAAAATTAATAATTTTTTTGGAGTATATTTATATATACATACGTGTATGTATTTTATGTACAAAATATTGCTAATATCACCACAACTTGCAATCCACTTGACATATTTCTTAAGATTTTTTAATCTCAATATTTTTTAAAATTAATATTTCTAATATATATATATATATATATATATATATATATACTCATATTTATTTAAAAATTAAATATGATTTTAACATAAAATAAATGAAAATTTAATAAGAATAAGTTATAGTAGCAGTAGAAAAATCTATGGTGGTATTAGCAACACCTTTTATGTGTGTATATATATATATATATATATATATACACAAAAAAAAACTTGCTATGCCTAATATCATACTTAGTATATCCTTAAATATAATCTATAAGATTGTTTACTAAAAGTAATAATGTTAACCATCACACACATATATATTTAGATACAATCTATTATCTACTTCTGTTGCTTTTTTATGAATAAAGTTTTGGTTTCAATAAAACCTACTTTGAATGATAACATGTTAAACTTTATAAAAATAGGATTTAAAAGATGTGGTTGAAAAAAATCACTTGAGAATTTATATTTTTAATTTTAAAATTAGTAATTATTATAGATGTGAAAGAACCAATAGGATTTCGTTTAAAATTATAATTAATCTTAACTTATTTATATTAAGACTATTCTAAGAAGATTTGATTTGACATAAGTGATGAATGTTAAATATCTAAGTTCTTTACATTAGAAAACATAGTATTAATTTTTAGAAGGAATTATAGCTTGGAGAGAATAGACTTTGTTACATTTCTTAGTATTGCATAATAGATACAAAAATAAAACAAAATAAATAAATAAAAGAAATCTCTCCTTCGACAGCTACGCCGATGTTATGTTGATGGTCTGTTCTGCATGAGACTGACTTGATGTGGCGTTCATGAAATATACGTGAACCAGCCTAGAATGCGACTTGAACGAAAAAGCTTTATTGATTATATTGCCAGTAAGCGGGAAAGAGACAGACCAAGTATAAGAGGCCACCTTGTGTGTTGTTAACTTACGTCTGAACAGGTATTACTCTGCAAACCTTTCTCTTAAGTGCCTCGTTCGCACTCAGAGTCATTACCTTCCATCTTTTTAAAAGAAAGTGAAGGCGTGCGTCCGCTTCGATTCGTCTGCTCGCAGCTTGTTCGGTTGGGATTTAGTTTTCCATGCATTTATTTAAAGAAGTGTGGATAGAATGAGGGAGCAGTCCGGACGTCTTGGTCTGTGAATATCAGCGAAGGCGTGCGCGTTCATCGCACTTGTCTCGGCTGCTGTACATCGTTGCATTGCTCTGCCAATTCCCGATCAGGGTCGCGGTCGCAGCATTGGTGAACACGGTATGTTCCTTCTTGTTGTGGATTGCACGTATTGTTCAATGGTTAGTGTGAATCATTCTCCAATCGGTAGATCAGGAGCAGCTGGTTCATGCGTTCGACTAACTAATCCATTTCATCGTGTCGCATGCACTTGAGTCTTAATTTGGAGAAATACTTCGTCATAATGTATCAATAACTAGAGTGTTGCCCGTAAACTGAAGCGTAAGCTTGTGTACAGCATCTGCGTAGATGGATCTCTTAACAGACCTGTTGCATGCATCCGGTTCCTCACGGTATTGTGTGGAGGCATATCCAAGACAGAGAGAAAGTGTGGCAGTTTGATGCAGCGTAATTCCGTTTCAATCCCTAGTCAGTGCTCCAGCAACAGGGTTTTAGGGAGATTGTGGTTTTCAGGTCACCCGGTTCAGCGCCGATGTGGAAATCTTATTCTTCAATTGGTGTTATTTCTCTACTGCAGGAAATTCCTGCATGAGAGCTGATTCTTTCGAATATGGATTGAAGAACATGCCCATGTTCAAGTTGAACACGGGTGGTTCCATCCCCGCTATTGGACTTGGAACCTGGCAGTCGGAGCCAGGCCTGGTTGGACAGGCAGTCAAGGAGGCTATAAAGGTGTGGTCTCGCAACCTGCTTGTAGCAGTGACGCTGTTTCGTAGCAATCACATTTAAATCGCTTGCTGCAGTCTTCGATTTTCTCATTTCTGTACACTACCGCCACGCACTAAGAGAAGGGAGGTTCGACAGATGTTTGATGGACGGATTTGCGAGGATTTCATGGTGTATTTCACACATTTCCTGAACAAGCTCTTCGCCAGCTGATGCTACACCTCTCGTGTAACCGTCCAGGTTGGATATCGTCACATCGACTGCGCCAAGGCTTACAACAATGAGAAGGAGGTAAGTCTCCAGTGACCGCAGAAGCATATATTATATCAAGGTTTCATGTCGTGGACGGACAGCAGTGTCAAGCTGTCGCACGGTGGTTAGCAGATTGTGTGCTGTTATTGAGCAGAACCATTGCGACTGAACGTTCTATGGAGGTTCTGTGATGTAGATTGGCGATGCCCTACAAGGAAGGCATTTTGAAGCGCGAAGACTTATTTATTACGTCAAAGCTTTGGTAGTGATTCTTGGCCCATTCAAAGATCACTCGTGTCCGCTCGTGTCTTAACGTGGAGTCTCACTTGCCTTGTTTTCAGCAACCAGAGGGAATTTGCATAGATGAACACAGAAACAAACTGGACGCTAGAAGGTTGTATTTTCCCAGATTGCAACATTGATTTGAAATGACCTTTATTGACTTGAGCCGTGTCAGGTGCTCGGATCACAATCCTACCGACGTCATCAAAGCCTTGGATAGATCAATCGAGCGTTTACAATGCGATTACATTGATTTGTATCTGGTATTTAATCGTCCACAGATTCTATATGCTAAATTGAAGACAATCCAGTTCATCTCCATGATGCCATGTGTCCCAAAATTGTCAAATGCTATATCTACACAAAATCCGTGTTTGAACGATCAAGTGAAGCCCCTTCAGGAATAAGTAATCTGATTCCAGAGGTGTTTTTTTTGTCTCGCATCAGATTCACTGGCTGGTGGCGTTCAAGAAGGACGCGCTCGGTTTTGCCCCTGAGAATTTCGCACCCCTCGATATCAAAGCGACATGGGCAGCCATGGAGCAGTGCTACGAAAGTGGGAAAGCTCGAGCTATTGGAATCAGCAATTTCTCTGTCGAGAAGACAAAGGATCTGCTGTCTCATTGTAAAGTAAGGCCTGCAGTCAACCAGGTGGAATGCCATCCTCACTGGCAACAAAAGAAGTTGGTGCCTTACTTGACGTCGGAGGATATCCACTTCAGTGTACGCAAACAAACTCTCTGCTAATGTTATTTCACTTGCTAGTATGCAAATTGGTCACTGCCCTCTACTTGCTGCGTGCCGTCAAGTGAGGCTTCAAATGACATGCTCGTTGCAAACACGTTACGACAATAATATAGTCACGGCGCGATCTCGAATTCTTGCACCTGGCTCGGAGTAGTATTGTGTCGCTTCCGAAGGCTCCTTGCAAATGACGACCCCGTACAATGGTCCACGTACAGGCTTACTCTCCAATTGGTTCCTCCAACAGTTCATTCGCAAAAATCAACGTCCTACAGCTGCCAATAATTACAACGCTTGCCGAGAAATATCAGAAGACACCTTCACGGATAGCTCTTCGGTGGAATGTGCAACAAGGACATAGTGTGTTGCCCAAGAGTACTCACGCTGACAGGCTTGCAACCAACATTGAGCTTTTCGATTTCGAAATCTCTAAAGAAGACCTTCATGAATTTGACAACATTGAGCAGGTAAGCCACAATTCCACACCCACGTACTTTTGCAACTGCTGCTGAATCATGGTGTCCTTCTTTGAACACCTGATTTCCATTCGGGAAACAACTAGTTGAACCTTTTTTTCTGAATTGATACCATACACTTTGAAGCCCTCGAATGACACTTCACCGATTGACATGCAGCATCGTCTTCTCTCGGGCGAAGGGACGTTCGTGAATGATACAACCAGTCCGCACAAGACGGTGGAGCAGCTTTGGGATGGGGACCTCTAGACCCTTGCCGTCTAAATCCTAAAACAAATGTATACAGCAGTTTTGAGCTTGCTCCAGCCCAATAGGATGTGTAGCGCATAAATAATACGCTAGGGCGTAGAAACCAAAATAAGTCGGCAACATTTCGCTGCTGGCGCATGAAGCGCGTTCCCCAACTGTACCCTGTCACAAACTGATAAATAAATCACAAAATGCCTCACTCAATGCCGCTGCTTCCCCCCTGCGATGCCAAAGCTTGTGTAATGAGAGACTGCGTGAGCTCCTTCGACATACCCATCACACTATCTATCGTCCCTACCATGGCTTCAACCAGGGGCGACACCAACGGATGTTCCACCAACAATCCCCCAGCGGAATAGAACACGCTCCCTTCCTCGATCAGAGCTTCGATCACCTCGTTCGGGATCTCATTGAAGTAAACCTCCGCCTTGTCCACCCCACCCACCCGCACTCCGGTGGCCAAATTCGTCACAAGAATGGCTCCGACGGTAGTTGCCGGCGACCTGGTGTACCCTCGGATCACCCGTCGCGCCTCCTCCGCGCTCTTGGGCTTCTCCAGGATGACGCCCTCGTGCACCACCACCTGGTCCGCGGTAATCAGCAGCACCGGAGCATTTTTGTCCGCCTGCTTTCTTTCAGGATTCAACGCCAACTTCACCAGAATGGCCTCCGCTTTCGCATGCGCCAACATCTCCACGAGATCCTCTGCCAAGGGCGCTCGGATAGCTCCCTCATCGATGTCCGCCGTGACGACTTCGAAGTTCGCGTATCCCATTTCTCGCAGAATCGCGTGTCGCGACTGCGACTGAGACCCCAATATGATGCGCACCGCAGCGGGCGCTGGAGCCATGGCTAAATCACGGGTTCTAGAGCGCTGAACGAGGTTAAAGAGCACGGACGAGCTCCACGTTCAGCAGTGCAGAAGACAGAGCTCCACCCTTATCGAACAGCTCTGCAAACACTGGACACGTCACCTTCCAACAGGTATTGCAAATGGAAATTTCTGTATCTCGACAGATCCTGACTGGCTTCCGACGATGCTGCGGCGGAAAGTACACACGGTGATGCTCCCAGAACGATGCAGTCGAGATGGAGAGAACAATATTGCGAGGGAAACGAGCGTGCCTGGCCGGGGCGGTTCAGCCACCACAGGTGTACCCTAGCAGGGGTGTGCACCACCGCGCTGGCTCACAATCTTCATCGTCACATCAAACTACACGGAGCCCATTACTCCTCTCACGCACTTTCACCAGGCCCGCCGGCCATCGGTGCACTGCCCCTACCATAGGTGGCAATAAGCTCCACTCACTCGCCTCACAGTTGGCAGGGAAGGGAGCAGATAGGGTGGTGCGAAGTGGTATCGAAGGTTTATGGGCAAATCCCTGGACATCCTTCGGAGTCACATAGCCACCGGAATAGTTCATAATATCAGGTATCAAAGTCAATCAGAGGTCGAGTCAAGTCCTGGAATGGAGTAGAGAATGTGGAAGTTTAATCATTGGTTTTTGTTGTTGTTTGCTGCATGGGTTGGCCTCTATGTATTAAATCTCATACAATTTTTGTTGGCATGTCATGTAATTTGGATAGGTTTTGGTACTTGTTATTGGGCAATATTTTCAATACACTTTTTCCTTTTATTTTTCTTTTGATTTCACTTACAGTAATTACATTGTTATTTGCAATTTTGACATGTTTTTATATAGAATAATTTATAAGTTGAAAGTGTTTTTGTGTTGTCTAAAAAGGTAGTGAAGTATTTCTGGGCAGTTTTAAATAAGTTGCATATGTTTTTCTTAAATATAAAATAAAGCATATTGCTTGTAGTGAATATATTATTTTTTTAAAAAAAAACTATTAAATATAATATCACTTTTAAAAATTAACCTTAATTTTTATATCACAAGCCATGTATGAAATTGATATTTTTAATATTAAATTATAAATATAAGACATTATATATAGATTTCCAACAAGCTCTAATGTATTATAGAGAATACAAAATTAAATTATGATATATACTTATTTATGTTAATTTTGAAATGAATCTTAATTTTTTTTTACATATTTAGTTTTAAAGTAGAAGAAGAGTCATGATTTTTTTTTTTTATTTTTGATATTTATTGCATAATAGGTGATGTTTTCAATTGTGTCTTATTTTTCTAAGACTAAAAAGAAATTGATTTTCACCTAGTTGGAAAAAAATATATAATTAACATTAAAATACAGTTTTACATGTAGTCAATTCATAATCAATTTGATATGATAGATAGGAAAAAAAAAAGTACAAACTAACTAGTAACTAATAATAAACAAAACGTGTGATTTGGAGTAACTCCAATTAGTCACATCATCATTTAGAACCTTATTAGAATTTTCTTTGTGTTAAAAGTTAAGTGAAAAATTCTTTATGTTTCCATTTGTATTAATTAGATATATAGACTAATTGATTGGATTACAATTAATGGGATTTTTAAGTTCCAACTTTCTAACTAGAATTGTTAGTAATTTTAATTAAATGTTGCATTAATTCAAAGAATTTGCTATCAATAACATATTGATTAATTTGTATTATTATTATTATTATTATTATTATTCTATAGAGTAGATTAGCTAGTTGAAGTCTACTGTTGTTTTATTTGTCTTACACTATGAAAAGTCTGAAAGAAGGGAAAGAAAGAATCAACTAATAAGAACAATATGTTTTAATTTTTTGTTGAATTATTAAATATATTTTTAATAATAAATTGGAATATAAAGAAAATATATATTGTATTTATCTCTTGTACTAGATTAGAAAATAATCAATTGATATTTTATTTTATTTCATGTTAGTTTCTTTTCCAATTGGATATTCAGTTGGATGAGAATTAAAGAAAACTTGTACTCAATTGGAACCAAAGAAACACACATAGTTAAATTACGTAAAAATAAATCAAGATGATTTTTAGGAAGGGAAATAGAGAATGCTCTTTAAATTATTAAGATTCTTTATTCCAATAAATGGGAAGCATTAGATTTAAAGCAAGAGAATCTTTTAGTGGTGGAATAATTAAAGTCCTTTCTTTATCTTTTATGTATATGTGTGAGATTAATTATATCAACATAAATAAATAAAAAGTATAACAACACTTTAATATTGAATCTTCTAGATAATGTTTTTAGAAATTAATATATTTTTATTTATTGAATCTTAAAACTATTATTAAATAGCGAATTTGTTGAATTGGAAATAAATCCAACATTCATGTATTTAAACTTACTATTTATTGGCTTAAACTATCATAAAAAATGTATTATAAAAAAACGAATCTTGCAATATATACATACGTATATATATATATATATATATATACACACACTTGTATATATTATTTTATTAATTTAATAAAAATAGTATTAAAATATTATATTGCTTTGAAATAAATTTTGATAGATTAAAACATAATATTTGTGTGCTAACTTGTAACAAAATATTTATAAATAAAAACATTAAAATCTTGATTTTTTTAAATAGATTAATAATAATAATAATAATAATAATAATAATAATAATAATAATAATAATAATAATGTGAATAAAAACTATATAAAATAATTAAAAAATTATATTATCACCTAAAGTGGAATTAAAAGTATATTTATAAAACAAAAATTAATAAATAATCTTTACATATTTTATATTAAATTTATTAAATATTATATAATACAATAGAATTTGATTCATGTGATGAGGCTCATTTACATGAACTACTTCTACAAAGTTGATGGTGTTTACAATATATTTACAACACTAATTACAATGTCTCTCTTGCTTCAACTCTGATTTGACTAATACTTGCAAGGTTGCATTTAGACTCTTTTTCTCCATAGGCATGGTATTGCACCACCTATGCATAGAGCTTCAAGTCCAATTAACTGATAATATAGTTCCTCCAACCTACATATGAAGTTGCAAGTTTTATTAGAAATGTCACCAAGTATCTTTTATTCATTTTTCTTTCTCCATCCCTAAGCAATTCTAAGTTGCATGCAATAGCTTATACAATCAGAATTGTTAGGATTTGCACATCTTTAATATGATTCCAACAACAACAAAAAATAAATACATTGCTACCACTAAGAATTGTTGAGCTATTTTTTTTCAATGGCTTGGTGAAATTGAATTGAAGATACCATTGCAATACCAATCCAACATCATGCATGTCACTAAAAAAAATCTTGTGCTTTTTTAATATAGACAATTTGTCTTGAGAATTTATTTATTAAGAAACATGTAAATGATACCAAATCCTCAAGGAAAACCAAGAGAGTGTGTTCCAATGCAAGGGCAAGAAACTGTGGATAAGTCCAAGCAAAACAAAGCTCTATATGCTTGGCTCTACTCATGTTGAAGATGGAAAAAAAATTGATTGTTGGTCACCATCCAACATTGGTAAGTTTGTAGAGAAATGTTTCCATGGCAATGCACAAGGTTGAATCTAGTTAGAGTAAAATAGAATAGGCACTTAGATGATGATATGACCAGAAAAGTAACCCACTTAATTAAAACAATATAGAAGCCAATGGTCTTCTATATCTAAACTACATTATAAGAAATAAACAAATAAACACTTCTCTCTATTAGAAATAAAAAACATAAATTGGGCAGAACTTGTTTGAGTTTCAAGGATACAAGTAATCATTCCAAATATCAAGATTATTCTTGTACTAAACAATTCCAATCCTTCGATGTAAATGTCACATCAAAGTATTACGTTGCACTAACCTAGTACACAAAGCTTTCGTTCTTCTAAAACTGCTCAACCCCTAATAATCATACAACACAATATAACAAGCAGTCTCATTATTGTTATCACAATAGTATAAGATGAAACTAGACCCGCTCGACTGGAATACAATTAAATGACCAAGTTTCGTCGAATTTGTAAGTAATAACTTGCCAAGAACACAGACAAGTCTCATTTTAAAATTGGACAGAAGTGGTTCAATACATAATTAAGTTATTTGGGTTTACAATACAAGGTAACAATGTGAAACAATTTGAATAAAGTCATACGAAACTGAAATTCCACCACTAAAGCAGCAAAGACTAGTAGAAAGAGCCAATATATACAAGATCCATTATGTAGAATACAACTGAAATATAAGCAGGGGGAGAACCATTGAATCGAAATGCCAAAGATAAAAGTCTAATAAAACATTCTGACTGAATTCGTAAATATGAACAGCATCTGACAAAACCTGTGAAGAGCAACAAGTTCATATGTTGAACAGGATGGCAAAACCCAAAATTAAATACATAAGTTGACGTTGCCAATTCTAAATCTCTTAAGATATATGACGAAGTTCTCAAAATAGATACAAATTATGAATTCTCATGAAAGGGTGATACAAGACAAGCATGCAAGCCCAGAGAATATACAGCTGATGGAATAAATAAAAAATGCAAACATCGCACGGTAGGCTGACAATTCAAGCTCAAATTCCAAAACATACGAAAACGAACTCAAGGACAATCGACATCGACAAACCAAGAGCCGGGATAAAGTCTAAGTAATTAGATAATCTCCAGTGCTCCCATAACCTCCAACACGATTATGCAACAAAAACTCAAAAAATGTAACCAGAACATCACAATTAACAAAGTGCAGCAGAAAGGTACACCAAGGTGGCCATTGCATACTTCAGCAAATCCACCAAAGATAATCGAAAGTAGACTAATCAGTAACCCAGCCAGTTCCCATAAACAAACACCCACCCCATAGCAACCAACCAAAAAAGCTACCCAACCACAAACCGCTGACATAATTACATTGACAAGACTCTGAAAATGGTACACAAACAAACAAATAAATAAAACACCATCATAAATATCGCCAGACATAAACTCAACCAACCCACAACTTCAAACAACGACCTCAAATAAACCAAAATCAGAGCCACAAATAGAGCCCATACAAAATTCAAAAAAGTGTATACAGATAAACAACGACCCCATCCAAGCCCTGCAAAAATTAAAACCAGAGCTAAGCCGTATGACAAGCTAGCCTCCGAACCAGCCTCCTCAGTCCACCAACCGGGGCTGCTCATGGTACGTGAATAACTGCGCCGCCGAAGGCTCGAAGCTCTGCTCCGGTGCTGCCTGCTCCCCCCCAAACTCTTCGCTCCCTCCCCCACCGCCCACGAACCCCGCCTCTGCTGCCGAGTGCAGCACCTCGTTCATCGACCGGTACGCCTTCTCCTTCGGTGGACATGCCGACCCTGACATGCTCTTCACCCCGTCCTTCGCCTGCAGCCGCTCCCGCAGTAACCCCTGCGCCAGCGACGGGAACCCTTCGTTCGCCAAAAACCGCGCATCCGTCGGAGAAAACCCGTGGTCGCTCGACACCAGAATTGGGTTCATCGACACCAGAAACGCGCCCGATGTTGACTCTCGCCCACCCCCCTGCTGCTGCTGCTGCGTCGACACCGTCCCTACCTCCTTCGCTCCCTTCCCGTCCATTCTCGCCATCTCCGCTCCTCCTGAAACTCGTACCCCTTTCTCGTTTGTCCCCGTGCTCGCATTCGTCCGCCTCGCCCCGCCCCTCCCTGTACTCGCTCCGCTCTTCTTCGTCCCAACCACCCTCGCCTTTCCCGATCCCCCCTCCGCCTGCCCTCCACCCCCCTTCCCACCACCGCCTCCGTTCGCCTTGCCTGCCCCGCTGTCGCTGCTCTCTCCTTGTGACCACGCCTCTCCGTTCGCGCGCTTCTGCTGCTGCCCGCTCTTCTCCTTCCCTCCCCCACACGGGCTCGCTCCGCACCCCATCGCCACCTTCCCACTCTCTCCACCTCCCGGTCGTCGCGACCTCAGATGCGGCCTCAACGCCGAATGCTCCGCCAGGTGCCCTTGGAACGGCGGAGCCCCTTGCAGCCACAGCATCGGCGTCAAGCTCGTCCCCGCCTCTGCCAGCGACTCCGCGGGTCTTCCTTCCATGGTCCGAACCAACCGCGCCCCCTGATCCGCCGTCGGAAGCTTGTGCGCGAACATCACCACGTCCTTCCCTTCTCCCATCGCCGTGTACTCCAGCCGGCTTTGTTGCTCGTCCGACGAGCTCGTGTCCCCGCCTGTTCCGTTCGACGGACACGCTCCCTCTCCCTCCTCCCCCTCCTCCTCTTCTTCCTCCTCTTCCGATGCCGACACCGACATCGCCGGCGACCCTCCCTGCCCCTCCACCCGTCTCTGCTCTCCCTCCACTTTCTTCAGCAGCCGCTCGATGCGGCTCAGCTCGAACGCTTCCCTCTCCTTCTCCTCCTCCAGCTCCGCAATTCTGCTCTCCCGAGCTTCCTTCATCGACTCCAGCTTCGACCGCTTCGCCTGCAGCGCAGCTACAACAGCACGTTTCTTCGCCGCTGCCGCGTCCCGCACGTTCGCCCCTGCAACTGACACCAAACCTTCAACAACAAACACCACACCCGAACCAAGTCAACACACACCATCCCGCCTCCTCCAACCTCCACACCATCACCACGCCCATCCCACAACTTGCCCCTCCGCACACACACACTCATCCCACCAAAAAGGTACCCCGGATCTTACCACCCCCGCCGTTGCCCACCACCTTCGCCAGCTTCTTCGTTCCCTTCCCGGACTTGTTGTGCTCCTTCACTATGTGCGCTCGCAGCTTGTACTCCTGGCAGTACCTCTTGTCGCACCCATCGTATGGACACTCGTGGTAGTCGCCCGTGTGCGTCTTCATGTGCGACCGCAAATTGAAATCCAACGAAAACGCCTGCGCTCCACACCACCATCGCGCCAGTCAGTATCATCATACCCCCTTCCGTCCACACCCACACCCACACCCACACCCACACCCACACCACCTCCAACACCGCACACTCTACCCACCCCGCTTCATGCCGGACCTGCTTCCACCACCCAACATCCACGCATCTCCGGACCACAAACACTCGCACTCTACACATCCCCCCGCCCCCCTCCTACACCCCAAACTCCACCAAAACCAACCACCAACAAACGGAACGAAATCATCACCTTGCCACACCCTTCGTAAACACACAGAAATGGTTTCTCGCCTGTATGAATCAGGAAGTGACGCTTCAACTTCGACCTCTCCGAAAAGCTCTGCCACCACAAAAAAACAGAAAACACCCCGGTAAGCCCACACCGTTCGCCTTCCCATAAACCCCCCACAACCACACGCTCACCCCATCACTCCGCATCCACAGCCTCCGCCGCACCACCACCAAAATCACAACCTGCCCCACCCAACCTCGCATCATCGCAATGCACTTCATACTCAAAAACTCCACAGTCCAAAGTCACCACCTTGATGCAACCGTCGTAATGACACACGTATGGCCGATCCCCGTGCACCCGCGCATGAGCATACAATGAAGCAGCTTCGACGAATCGCTTCTTGCATCCTTCCGCGTTGCACGCAAATATCGGGCCTGCTAACCACTCGCCATGTCATCACGTCAACACTTCCAGCTACGTCACACAAACACCCACACCCCATAAACCAAACATTTCTCACATCCACAACCCTCCTCCTCACCATACCACACGCTGCACCTAACTATCTCCCACCCCTACCATCCCCACACCACCGTCCCCACGCTGCGGGGAACGTCTTCCTACCCCACATTCCACCACCCCCATGGCCTCCATGCATCCCTCCCCTCGACATCCTAATCCATCCCACCACCGACCGACACTGCGCATCCATCGTCATCATCCAGTAACCCTCTTCCATCAGCCATTTTTCCCCACCCATCCACACGCCGCCAACCACAATGCACACTGTCTCCCACGTTTCCAGTACCGTTTCTCCCGTGACAAGCCCACTTCATGCTCTCCGAATCCAGAACCGCCTCGATCGTCTTCCTCTTCCCGCTGCTCGGAACTGCCGATACCTCCGCCTCGTCTGCCTTCGCCACACCCTCCACTCGATTCCCCCTTCTCGGCCTCCCTCGCTTCCTCGCTGGATTCGCCTCCACAGCTTCCTCCACGCTCATATCCTCACCTGCATCCCCACCGCCACACCATCACGTCAGTCCACCACACACCCCCCCCCCTTCCACTCCAAACCGCGCCAGCTCACACCCCGTCACGACCACCACCGACTCACCCTCCGCAAACCCCTACGCCCAACCCCCCCCCCCCCAATTTCCAGCTCCGTCTCGAACCTTTAATCGGCTGTGCAAAGTCCCCGCATATATTCGTGATGCTCCGCACACGAACCCGTTTCGGCAAACTGTCGTCCTCCGATTCGTCACCTGCGCCATCCCGACACCACACACCGTCACCTCCCGCATCTCACACCCATTGCATTCCATGCTCAACGCTTCCTGCAATTCACCCCATTCCATCTCAACAATGCACGCAAGCCAGCTGTCCACAAACCGCCCACCAGTCCACGAACGGGCCCTATACCAGGATATCGTCGCTTCACCCCACGATTTATCCGCACAGACCTCGGCTCTTCTAGCTTAGGGGTGATAGGACCTGCCCGTATGCTCGTCTGCCTTTCACTCGATTTCAACGGCCGCCCCCTCTTCCGACGCAACGTTGGCCCTCCCTGCACTCCTCCGCCCTCGGGATCGCACTCGCTCTGCGTCACACTCTTCTCCGCTGCGTCCACCCTATCCCTCGTGCCCTCTGCGCTGTCCGTGTTCTCCCTCTCCACCGCCAATCCTTCCACTCCACCCGAGTAGCTCTCGCTGTTCGCCGCCTTCCCCTCATCTCTCTCATCCAGATTTGCGAACCCATTCTCCGCAACGCTCGCGCCACCGTGCCGCTGTTCCCCCTCTTCCCCCTCCTCCTCGTCGTCTCCATCCTCCTCCTCTTCCTCCCCCGAACTCCCCCCACCCTGCTCTTCGTCGCAGCTCTCCCCGGACGCCTCTCTCCTCTCACTCTCGTTCCCGCTGTGCCCCGCACTGTCTCTTACCTCCACGCCCACGCTCTCACCCAATCCATGCCGGCCCCCTCCCCCGTGCCCGCCTGGCGCTGCCGAATCCGCGCCGTTCTCCCTCCCCACGCCTTCCTCCTCGCCGCTGCAGTTCTCGCCGTCTTCTTCCTCCACGTAGTTGCTGGCTATCTGTTTCAAACAGTTCTCCCCCTGCACTGCCAAGTCCGCCCCACCGGACGCTTCATCCAACCGGTCCATCTCGCCGCACTTCCTCTCCGTCGCATCAATCACAACGTCCGCCACATCATCCCTTCCCGCAACCGGGGCCACTACCAACCGCACACCACCCACCTCCGCGAATCCGTCTACTATCCGCCTCGCTCGTACCCCTCATCACACAATCGTGTGTGCCACTCCTCCCACTTCGTACCGCTTGCTCTGAGCTCCCTCACCGGCGCGGCTTCCTCCGCCCACCCGCTCTGCACCCGTCCAGGCTTCCGCTCAATGTGCTCCGTGTGTACTCCGCTCGCTTTCCGTCCACGTTCCGCGCCAACCAGCGCAAACTTCCCAACTTATCCTCTTCGCCTCAATGTGCCCATTGCCTCTCATGCGCGTCCCTCTACTACGTGCACATCTCGCTCACAACTGCGGACGAGCTGCATCGACCACTCTCCCTCATAATCCACCGGGCTCGCGTCCCACGGGTACCGCGCTCCTCCACGCATCCCAGCTGGGCACAAAACGCCCGGACGATGCTGCCTGCACCAACCACCACATACCACCATCGTCAACATCAAGCGACCACCCTCTGCACCACCATTCCCCCTAATTTCCACCTCTGCACACCCCACCCCTGCGCCAAGAATACTCCTCAAAGCTTCTGCTTGCACACAAAACCACGCGCCAGACATCTCCGCATCCCAACACCCCAACCAGGCCCTCAAAATGCCTCCCAGTCCGCGCACCCCATCATGCTAAGCGATGACCGCAACACAGAAACTAAACAGCAAATCGCCTCTTTCTTCCTGCACACATCACCCCCCTGCTCTAGCACCACTGCTGCCGTGTTCCCTCACACGCCTTCCCGCGACATACTCCACCACGTCCAAGCCATCAAACAAGCCTCCAATCAACCATCTCACGATGCTGCAATTCCTCTCACACGCCAACAACGTCACCAGTTTCCGCACATTAGGTCACCGCAACCAATCAGACACTTCGCGTTCCGACTCTCTAGCGCAATCATGCAACCGCACCCACCCACCCGTACCAGCTCCATGCCAAATCGCCACCCTCCCACTCACATGACCATCAAGGACGCGTCCTAAGCTTGCATAACAACGTGCGCTCCTCACACAGCGAAACCGCATGTGCCCACTCACAACCCCTTCTCCGCGTGCTGCTTCGTCGACTGCGCTTTCACCAAATGTACCCGTTTGCCCCCGACTCTCGTCCCATCCTGCGCCTCTCCCACGCTCTCGCCCTCCACCATCCCAAATGCCAACCCCCCCTCGTAGCAATCCCAGCTCACTTCAACTCGCACACAACCGCTCCATCCCCCCTCACCCGTCCTACCCTCACTGCTTGCTCACCCTTCCTCTCAGAAACAGGACGTCCCCCACCACAATCCGTCGCAGGAACTACCAACACCACCCCGCCCTCGGTGCCCCTGGCAACCTTATCTACTCAAATCTCCTCAGCCGAAAATTACCCCCGCCCAGCCGTTGAAGCAGTCGCCCTACTCCCTTCCGTACACTGCCACACGCTAATCCTACTCCCGCAAGCACCCACCACGGCAGCCCTGATCATGGGAATCCGCCCCGCCCATGTAGCCATACAATTGCGCACAGAGCCCAGATCTGCGCGACAGCGGCAGCGACGCCCTGTGCGAGCATCGATGAGGAGTAGTAGTACCTGGCGCGCCGGAGTCGTTCTGGAGAGCAGCCCACACGCGATGCTCCTGCTGGACTCCCCAGCGTCATGCCCGACGGCGAACTCCCTTCTAAACCTGGTCCAGGCTCATGGGCTGGGCGCGCGCCATATCCTTACTGGGCAGAAGCTACACAGAAGAGGAAGAAGAAGATCGTGAAGAAGGGAATCTGGACGCGAGGCAGGTGAGCAGATGGTGAGCACAACAAGTGAGGGTGAGGGGAGTCGGAAGCGGAGTTGTGATGAGAACCAAGTGTAGCCCCCGAGCGCGTACAAGCGCATGCGAGGGTGATGATGCCGAAGGTATGTGCAATACGCTATGTCGCTTTGTTGATATCAGCGGTCAGAGTTAGTCTCTCACTTCCACCCTTTTCTTCATCAATGACATGGTGCATTTCGTTTTTGCTTCGGAGCATGGTCTCATGATGTCTCTCTAATCTCCTTAATGTGGTGACCAGGACTCAAGCTTTTTAGGTGGCCATGTAGGATCTTTTGATTGCTGGTGCGGGAGCTCGGTCTTTCTCATGGTCCGTGGAACGGTCGTCTGCCTATGGTTTCGTGATTCTTTATATGTATGTATGTATGTATGTATGTATGTGTACAATATCCGTATATATGTCAAATACGCGGATAGTTGTCGGGATGTGGGTGAGAAATGAAACGCATGGTCTTCAAATGTGAGGAATTGTTTTCCTCAGACATCCTGTTTTCTTTGTGATCATAATATATGTATGGTTTAGAGATATTTTACTTAGTACCAAACGTAAGCATTCATCTATACCACCAAAACTCACATGAATCTGAAGTCTTTGTAGAGTTCTTGTGTCTTTCTTTTATTGCAAAAAACACTGAATACACTATCCAAGTCCGTTCTCTCTCTCTCTCTCTCTCTCTCTCTCACACACACACACATCAAATTAAGTAGATTCCCTTTAAAATCTTTTACTTCATTGCAGAAATTTGACACGGAAGTAGTGTTTAAAAATTGTGGTTTTAGGGATGTTAATGCAGTTGTAAATTTATGAGAATTTCTTTACGATAAGGTAGGATTTTTAAAATATTAAAAATTCTATATAAAAAACAGAGAAGTAGTCAAATCAATTCTTAATAGCACAATGTACGTCTTTATGTTTTAGGTGTCTAGTAAGATATCTAGAAAATTTAATTTTAACCAATCCTTCTTCTGTCAGATGAATACACAACTAATCATAAAAACTTTGTCTATTTTATAAATTTTTAACTTCAATTTCTTTACACAAACAATTAAATTTATGTTATAAGACTCTACAGAGTATTATATCAATTCTCTTTAAACGTATATATATATATATATATATATATATACGCACACACATTCTTACTTTTAAAAAAATAAAAATCTACATATTGTAGTAGTTATGTTATCAATGTTATTAAAAACGTTTTGAAAACACAATCTAAAATTTTGATAAGTAATGTATAGATTAAAATTGATTTTTCAAAATTTATTATGTATTTATTACTAATTTTGTATATACTTATGAAAATACACATCAAAAAATATACAAATGAATAAATATACAAATGATTTTTATGATTCATAGTGGTTCTATAAATTTTTTGTTTTCTAAATATATCAATATTTTTTTAAAATTCATTATTTCATTTAAATTTTAAGATATTTTATTTTTAAATAAAAAATAATAGATAGTATAATTATATATTCAAAAAAAAGAATATTATAAAATATTTGAATTATTAATAGATATCAAAAAATTATTTAAATTAGAAATAATTTTTAAATTTTAAATTTTAATTAATAATATATATTATTTATTTATTTATAATAATTAATCCTCCAAATTCTAATAATCTTCAATAATTAATCAAAACTTTGAAAACCAACTTTGTTCTATGGTACATAATTAAAAATCTTTCATTTTCAATCATTATTTGATTATGATTGACTTTTTAAATTAATTGAAATAACTAATAGATATCAAATGAATACTATGACTACTTGGATATATATCATTAGACAAGGCAATACCATATAGTTGCTATAGCAATAATAATTTCTATCTTGCCTTCAATGCACCACTTATATTGATTAATAATATTTGATAATTAATATTTTTATCTAAAAAAATATATTATTTAAAAAAATATTATATATAGAAAGAGTTATTAAAACTACACATCCATCTTGCTATCTTATAATTAATTCTATCCATCATGTGTCCTTTGTTCCCAATTTCGTATCCTTGTTGTCTTCCTTTATTCTCTAGCTCTTGTCTCCAAGTCCTTCTCGTCCTTATTTTCCTCCCTCATTCTCTCGCTCTTATCCTCAACTCCTTCTCCACCTTATTCATGTCTCTTATTCCTTGTGCCGACTTGTCATTGCCTTCTTTGAGTCAAATATTGACATTTACAAGGAAGATATCTAGATATTATTTGTATTACTTAGATACTTCTACTATATGTTACCTAGATCAATGAAGAATGGAGATTAATTTCTTTGCAACGAAATCTTCTAAGGAGGTTTTACAATGGGTCGTTGAGTATTATATGGTAAACTAGCTAATAAGGATTACAAATCTTGTTGCCAATTTTTGGTTGTAAATAATTGAAAAAGACAATTGGTCTTGTATTGATATGCGTTGTTGTATTACGTGTTGTTTTGCTCAGGAATGCACTGGGTACTTAGCTGTGGAAGGTGAGATTATGTTTCACAAGTAGCCAAGAAATCCTAATAGGTTTCATTCATGCAAGAAGAATATAATCTGAATTTCAATTCAAAAGTGCTTAAAACACTCTTATTAGTAGTCTTAACCATACATAAATCCCAATTACCTTGTTACTTTCATATTTAAGCAATTTAGATTTTTCTTGTAAATCCCAATCCTAATGAGTGAACTTTTACAAGCTGTAACATCCAATCCGACTGTCCACTTGATGTGGAATTTTGCATGCAATTTTCAATGCAAGTCTTCTAAATTCTCAAGAATTTTTAGCCCAATCTAACTTACAGATTGTAAGAAAACCTCTAAAGTTTGCACCAATGTCATTCGGCCACCAACTTGAAAAGTAAAGCAAAAATCCCAGCAATGATTTCTCCTTCTCTAACCGTTAACTTTGTCTCAAAATTGGTGTGTAGCTTGACCTTTAAGTCTTCCAACACCATGCCAATTTTTATCTTAATCCAACTGATAGATCTTCAGATATCATAGAAATCCTACCCAACCTCAAACTGCCACCTTCTAAAACCTTCTTGTGCTAAAAACTAGATATCTCTAAACCTCGCCATTAGATTATCACAAAATTTTGTATACACTTAGCACACTTAATAATCCACACAATAAAAAATTTTCAATTGTAGATGTTATGCCAATTGCACGAACTAGTCAAAATTGCTAGCCTTAATTATATTATATAAAACCCAAATCACTGATACAAACCTTGACTTTGAACAATAATTGCTAAGTCCTTCAAAACCCTTTCAAAACAATTCCTATGTCTTTGGAAAGAACTTCAAGCCAGCTCTCAAATCCTAACCTCCAATCTTTGAATGAAACCCTATTCTATCCTAGGGTGTCGTTTTAGTAGCCAAAGGTCTGATTTTGACCTTGTCTCACAAACGGTCGATCCCCGGGTATCAATCTATCCTATCCTAAGGATTTTTTAGCCCAACCCTACTCTCAACTTAATCCTAGTACCAAATTTACTAATTATTTACCTCTTCTAACCTAATTTCATCAATTTATGGTCTTTCTAAGGTAGTAAAAGAGTCTCTATAACCTAGAAGGTAAAATTACTAACTAACCTTCAACCTACTAATTATTAAGTTAAGAAAATAACCTAAGAGGCTTTTATAAAAGCCATGTTTAGATACCTCAAATTATAATTAAATTAAGATAATTAGATATTAATTAGAAATTCAATTTTGATTATAATTTCACTATATAGTTGTATTACATCACGACAGCATAACATTACAACAAGTCCTAAGAAGTAGTAATCATTTTTGGTGGAAGATAATAGCTTTAGTATTGTTAAGCCATTTTTTCATTTTCCAGAATGTGAAAAAGGTGAAGTGTTAGCCAAGGCTGTTCAAGCTCCGCTTACTTGTCTACTACTATGACCACTATTGTAATTAATCTCTATTATAAGTTTAAGTAAAAATCCTCAATAAAGTTTGAGGAGGTATAGGATGCATTTGCAATGTAGGTTGAAGAGTCATAATATCTTAGATTGAAATGTGAAAATGGAATTGATCAATACATTATGATGCATGGAATTTGGAAGAATTAAAAACAAAGTGTCTTTGTTTATATTAATTTCTTACAAAGAATATTAAGGAATAAAGAATGAGGGACAAGAATGGAAAAAGAGAGAGAGAAAAAGGGATTTGAATTGAAAAAAAAAGAAATAACAAAGGAAAATAGAAACATGGATTTAAAAATAGAAGCCAAAAATAAGAGATAGACAGAACCAATCATAAAATATCAAGGGAGGATGTGGCTTCAATAACATTAGAGTGTGGCTTTAACAACTCTCTGTCTCTGCCTTTCTCTCTCTCTCTGCCTTTCTCTCTCTCTCTCTCTCTCTCTATATATATATATATAGATATATATATATAATTAATTTAAAATATAAAATATATCAAAAATAAATAATATTTATTATTACATAGTTATATTGGATTAAAAAAAATATTTTATATTTTATATTTTAAAACCATGTTTATATTAAAATAATGTTAATTAGATTTTAAAAATAATCATATGTATATATAAATGAATTAAAAATAATTAATATTTTATTCATTTATTCTTTGTATTTTTATGATCCTTTAAAATTGATACAAATTTAATTGATTCTATTAATTATAGTTTTATTTTATCATATTAAAAATTATAATAAAGTATTAATTTTTAATTATTTATAATAATTTTTTAAGCATTGTCTTTAAATTTTAAATATTCATCAAACAACTATAACTTATTAGTAATATTTTATTATTAATTTATTATCATCTAATTTATATATATATATATATATATATATATATTAAATTAAAAAAATTATTTTTTATATCTCACATATTTGAGTTTTAAGCTTAGAATTAATTTAACACTCTTCTAGTCATTGTAACAAATAAATTGTTGATTTAATTTTAAAATTAATTTTTTAGTACCTTAATACTTTTACAATTTGAGAATAATTACTATGGCTTTTATCAATAAATTATAAAAAATAAAAGACACATAATTTATAGTTATGCCTTTTGATTTTATGAAGAAGAAGAAGAAAAAACAAAAAAACAAACAAAAATAAAGAAAAAAAAAACACAAAAAAATTATATAATTCATTACACAAAAATAATATGGTAGAAAAAGAAAAAGAAATTTACTTAATTACTACAAAACCAAACTTCAATAAAATTAAATTGACGCATGTATATCTTAAAACAGTCCACCTTTGTTCTTATGTTTCATTTCAATGACTTGATAACTTTTTCTATTTACTTTGTGGTAGCATTTTATTCTTTCTAATAAATCAAGCCACTAAAAATGAAAAGAAAAACCCTCAATTGATCTGGCCTCTCATTGGATACATAGTAAAATCATACAATACGATTTTAAACTGTGAATAAAGAAAAGAACTCTAAAGATGTGCAATTGAGGGATTACTGAGGAAAGATTAATTTCTTAAGATGGTTAAGAAATAAATTAATCGGTACAAAATATTAAAATTAAAGATATTTTAAATTAATTTTTATTAAAGTTGATTTAATATTATTTAAAATTATTGCCTCCAATCATATTTATTTTTACAGATAAATTTTAAAAAATTATTTATCTATATTTTTTATAAAAGCATAAAAAAAATATTTATATTAATCATAAGTAAAATTAATTAATTAATATATTTTATATAATTATAACAACTCAATAGTATTAAAACTAAGATTTTTGAATGTATTATTGATTTTCAAGTTGTTTTGTTTTAAGGCTAGGAAAATAATTCATGTTTTAAAGAATATCAAAAGACTTTCTTCAATTTAATTCGTCATACTATTGATTGTTGAGGGAGTTTTGTTTTTTAAAATTATTAATATGTATTTTATTCTACATTTTAGGGTTTTTAAAAATTTTCCTCAATATATTCTTGAATTGTCAAGGAGGCATTTTTTCATTGTGTATTTTGTTTTGGAGTTGGAAGCATAATTCATGTTCCAAAAAGTGCTAGAAGGCTTTTTTAAATTTTCTTTAGCATAGAAAAATTAAATTATTTTTATTATTTTTATTATTTTTAAATTTTTAAAATTTTAGTTAGTAACAATCTTAAAAACCATGATTAGTATAAGATTTTAGTATTCTATTTCAAGTGTCACCAATATAAATCAAGTACAATCAAATTATAGAGTAATTGATACAATATAGAAAAAGAAATGTGAATAAGTTGAAAAAAGTTTTTATAAAAAAAACTTAACAAAAACTAAATGTAAAAAATCACAAAAATAACATGCAAAAGATTTTTAAAAAATTGATTATAGGACAATTGCCAAATAAGAATGTCAAGTAAGAAAGATAGCAATTCAACAAAAAGTAGAAAAGAAATGTAAAAGACCTTAGCTTAATTATAGAGCAATTGCTTGACAACAAAAAGGGACATGAATAATAAAGGCAATTCAAGAAGTTGAAATAAAAATGATGCAAGAGTATATAGAAACATAAGAAAATAAATATGGTTTATAAATATTAACAAAGAAATTTAAAAAAGTACATATGGAAGAATGTGAATAATATTTTGTGCACTTAAAATCCCTATAGATGTAAAATTCATCCTTCAATTCAAATTACAAGATGACCTTAATTTAAAATTATTTGTAATTGGTATATGAAGTGAGGGATGCCATCAACAAAAAAAAAAAAAAAAAAAAAAAAAAACACAATAAATACAAAACAAGTAAAAGAAATATAATCAAATAATTTCACACTCTAAAAATTGGTCATAACTTTTTCATTAGATTTTTAATCATATATATATATATATATATATATAATTTTTTTCATATCTAATTATATAATAAAAATATAAATTCAATTAATATGAATAAGTTACAAAGATATAAAGATAAGAAATAACAAATATAACAAATGTTTTATATTAAAGATAACTTGCTTCAAAGATCAAAGATTTGATTCTCACCAAAGCTCAGAAGTAGTGTATATAGATCTTTTAGAGAGGCCAGAAGGCTTTAGTCTTGTACTCCTATCTACACCTAAAGTGCTACAATCTATATAAGAAATGTATATGTCATTTTTTACAATTACTACACTAGCTATTGATCTTCTTATTTTTTAATAGTAAAATAAATATTTTTAATTTTTTAATACTTAATTATGTTCTTTAAAAATATCTAATTAGTATAGAAACCTTCCAAGGCCTTTAAATCTTGCTCAAATTCTTTAAAATGGCCTCCCAAAGTAATAGATTTATTTAATACTTATTAATTAAATTTATTTATTTTAAATAAATAATATATATAAATGTAAGGCTAATATAGATATTAGTCTCAATAATTTAATAATTATTATTACTTTGAAAAAAATACTAAATAAATAAAAATAATAGCCTCTAAAATTCATTAAATGTTTATTTTTATGATTACTTTGTTATTAAGACCATTATAAATCACAAATCCTTTTAAATTCTAATAAATACTCAAATAATCAAAAAGACTTAAAAATATTATTAATATATAGTTTTGTATTTAAATGACTAAAACCTATGTTATTATTCTATTAATTATTTAAATTTTATCTATCTATCTAATCAATATTTATCCTAATTTATAAAATAGATAATATCCTTATTTTTTCATTGATAGAAACTATTACATTAAAATTAATAATTTTCTTGAATTATTACATACATTTAATTTTTTTTATCTATGACATTTTTACATTCTTTTTAAGCTTTTAACTTAAATTCATTCATATTATCTAATTATTAGATCTATAAAATCATCCAAGTAAAATACTAAAAATTTTGGTACCTTGAAACTTATTCATGTATCCTTCTTTACAAAATAATTTCTTCTATTTTTTGCTAAGTTCTAAATTAAATCTAATTAATTTTGTTGAAAAAAAAACTTAAACTTCTATCACCTCAAATCTATTTAAATTTTTTTTGGACATATTTAAAATTATTATTTAATATTGATGTTCTAATTTATAAAGAAATCTTACTATTTTTTAAAAAATAAATTCTTACACAACCTTAGTCTTGTTGATATTGCCATTTGAAGTTTTAACTTTAATTCATAACTTTAATTTATAGGTATTAAATTCTTTTCTACTAAAATTAATACTTCTTCTATATCATGGCCTAAAATTATTGATTTTTAGTTATTTAAAAATTAAAATTAATTAATTCTTCAAAAAAATGGTTTTTTATTCAATATATGATAAATAAATAGCCTTTTAAAATAGAGCTACCAAATTATAAACATAATACACCACCTTTTACTAAAATAGATGCTATTTTCTTATCCAAATTATAAATTTAAGTATTTTTATATCTATAAAATTAAATATTGAATTTATGTATTTTTAATTTTTTTAAAGTTTTGTTTAAAATTTTAAGAAAAAAAAAACAAAAAAGACCAAACTTACTTATGAAAGCCTAAAAAAGATTTGGTATGGTTTTATTGATATAACAAAAAGAACTTCCAACCACATAAACACATGAGACTTCTTATATTATTTCTTTAAGATTTAAAAGTAGCATCCACATCTCTATCCTTGAATTTCCATGAACTCAAATCAAGATCTATGGTCTTAATTGATTCAAAGTTTAATACTTGAAATAAAGATTTATAACTATTAAATACTTCCTAAGATATTTTTTTTAAGCTAATTTAACTTTATTATTGTATTTAAAATATATTTTTTAATAAAAATTGACTACTCATATACTTTGATTTATAAGAAATTATAATACTTATAAAGGTCAGAAATATGATAATTTAGATTGAAATTATATAACTTCTAAATATCAAGGACATGAATCTCAAAGAAAGAAAATCTCAATACACTCTTATATTGCTAAAAAAGACTAAAAAATCATTCAAAGATAATATTATATTGAACTAAAATGACTATTGTCAAAGAAAAGAAGACTAGAAAGTCTTGAAATAAAACTAAGGACTAGAAAAGGATTGACAAGAATGAAGAAGGATTTACTCTTGCCTCCATATATACTCTCTAATTAGGAGCTATATGGCAATATTATATAGGACCTCCAACACTTGATTTTGCTAGACACATGACTTAACTTATAATGCAAGTTCTCTATATGTATACCACATAATTAGTTTATTCCACAAGATACTAACATGTATATTATATGACTAATTTGTGGATGAAATTTTTGGCCTATCAATCAACTAAAAATACATGTAAAGTCAAAACAACATCTATAAAGTTTCTAAAAAGCTTTTTTAGAAAATATTATGAAATTAATCTACTTTTACTTATTTCTATTTAATCATATAAATAATAATTAGAGTAAATATGTATATCTATGATACTAAATTACTTCTAAATCAATTCTAATTTATTTATGAAATATTTGCTATCATTATTAGATTAAATAAATTTTATAATTAAAAAAAATGATAAAAAAAATAAATATTAGAACTAAAAAATTTAATAAACTATAAATATATTCATATAGAGTAACAAACTTAAAAAGATAGAGATTAAATTTGTATATTATTAGGCATTCTATTGGATAGAAGAAAAAAATATATAATTATTGAAGTTTATGCCAAAATTTGATATTTATTATTTACATGAAAAGATTTAGTTTTCACTTTTTAAATCTCTAACAATGACATTTAAATAAATTTTTAATAAAAAAGATGAATAAGTCAAAGAATTTATATATATATATATATATATATATATACAATGATATACATGAATATACTATTTTTAAAATTAGAGCCAATAATATTACTCTATAAGATCACAATTTATATAATTTTTAAATACTTGATAATTTTTGAATATAAATTAATGTAATATGATAAAAAAAAGAATAAAAATAAGTTATGCATAATTTTTTATAAATGATCTAAAGTTATATATGAAATAAAGATGGCATATAATAGCAACTTATTAGCT
The DNA here is from genome assembly GCF_059467195.1 of Physcomitrium patens. Taxonomy (NCBI): domain Eukaryota; kingdom Viridiplantae; phylum Streptophyta; class Bryopsida; order Funariales; family Funariaceae; genus Physcomitrium; species Physcomitrium patens. Next base: position 3,671,990 of record NC_143421.1, read on the forward strand.
TAAAATATATTTTTTTTACGAATATTTTGAAAAAAACCAAGAATTATAATTTTTCTTTTATTAAGTATATAATAAATTGGAAAAAATAAGAAATTATGAAGAAAAAAAATAATAATAATAATATACACCTTTATTTCAACAAGAAAATTAATAGAAGAGATTACAATCTTCTAACATCTAATGAAGTTATAGCTATTTTACTTGACAATAGAATAAAAGCATAAGAAACAAAGATATAGTTATTAGACAACATAGTGTTAAGGACATGAATTAGAAATAATCAAATAATCCATACACTCTTGTGTCACTAAATAATAATAAAAAATTATTTAAAAATGATATAATATTAAGATAAGAATAGCTATTGCCAAGAAGAAGAAGAATGGAAGCTCTTGAAATTAGACTAAGAATAAAGAAGGCATTGATAAGAGTGAAGAAGGATTTATTCTTGCCTTCATATATATTATTCAATTAAGAATTACCTGGTAACATTCTATAAAATCTTTGACACATATTTATCTCTCTTCTAAGATTGTAATATCAAACATATTATATCTCACAATTTATTTATGATAGAATATATTATTTTTGAGGATCTTCATTTCTATTATGTTATCTTAAAGATTGTGACAATCTCAATGCCATATTCAAACTTAGCAAATAATAGAGCCTTGATTGAATCTATCTATTTTTTATTCTTTACATCTTTAGCACCACAAATACATAAAAATCATAATTAAAGCTAAAATATAGAATGAAATCTTTACTTAATCTTATTTCTTTCATAGTAAAAAAATTACTTGACCTTTTATCTTAGTTTTGATAGATGTTGTCAATGAAAAATATCAACCTTCTTTATTGTATTTGTAATATTCTTTGTTGGCTCTCATGTAAGTTCATCAATATAATATCATTACTAATGTATAAGATATTCTAACCTATTTTGGTATTACCTTATCTTTAGTATTTCTTTTATTTTAAATTCTTGATTATTGTCTATTTCTATACAAAAAAGTGGTATTTGTCTTTTTTTTTGATATATCTATTTTTTTATATGGTTTAAAAAGAAACACATGGAACTTGAGATGAATCTTAATAAACCTTGGTAGTAATGATTCGTAAGAAACTAGATTCATTTGTTTACAAATAAAAAATAATTTAAGTCTTTGGTAATTCAACTTATTATATAAATGACTAGTCTTGATATTACAACAAAATAATCATATTTTGTCATTAAATTAGAGTTGAGGTTATTCTTTACAATAGATATTTGTATTGATCTTTTTTTTTTCTTGAAATTCTTTTAATTATATTTTTATTATTGCATGAAGTCTTAATAAATAATTTACCAAATCTAGTGTAATAAGATTATTAAATTTTAAAAAATAAAAATATTAAGTTATCAATGATAATTAAAATTAATAAAAAAAAATATTTACTAAGTAGAAGAATATATTGTGTTATAATAAGCAAATTTTACCAATAGAAAATAAGTTGTCCAATCATCTTGATAGTTATTGATGGTACTCCAAAATTTAATTAACTAGTTCTATTTGCCTTTCAATTTAAAGATAAAAAGCCAAAGATAGTTTTATATCTACCTTCAATATCTGCAAAAGAATTTTCCACAATCTTTATACAAATTAAGTCCCTTTATCTAATATAATATCTCTTAAAAATCCATCATGGCAATAATTATTATCAATTTTTTTTAATTATTTCTTTATATGTGATAGAATTTGTATATTGTGCAAAATATGCCATCTTGATGAAACAATCTACAATAATCACAAATATAGAATCATAAAAACTTGAGATAGAAAAATCTATAATAAAACCCATAAAAACAAAAGACCATGGTTGTTTTGGTGCAAGTAGTGGTTGAAAAAGTCTATAAGGTGAATGATAAGAAGTTTTTGATTTAGAACAAACATCACAAAGTCTTTGACTTCTTTTCACAATTGAAGCCACCAAAAATCTTTTAATATTTTGGATTCAACAAGATCTTTTAGATTCTTAATATAAACATGTTTAAATAAACTTTATAACAATTCAAAACATGTATTAACATAAAATATTTAAGATTCTTCTGATATGTATAAATAATTACTACATTCAAGTTGTCTTCTAAATAATGGTGCTAATTTTAAAATGAATCTATAATTGAAAAAATCTTTTTATTGTGGATTTTATAATTGATCTTATCTTTTGAAAAAAGTTTGATAAAAAGCTATAGAATAAATTTTATCATTTACTTTTATTTGTAATAATATTTCACCTATGACAAAATTTGATTTATTTTTTTTTATAAAAGATCTTTAAAAAAATTGACACAATATAAGATTGGTGTAAAAACAAAAGTTCTCTTTAAGCTTCAAATATTACTTCAAATTTTTTATTCTGACTCAATTTTGTCTTTATAGGTCAAATATATAAGTGGAGCTATAACTTGAAAAAATTTCTTGATAAAAATCTAATAGAAATTGACAAATCTCGAAAATATTGGATATTTCTTATTATTCTTAGAATCTTCTAATCTATGATAGTATGCACCTTTTTAAGATCCATCATATGGAAATCATTTGAAATAATGTATTCTAAAAAATCAACATTTGTAATCTAAATTATACACTTTTTTATCTTGACATATAATATTTTATTTCTAAATTTGTATAATATGCATAAAACATAAATTTCATGCTCTTTTATATTTTTAGAATAGATTAAAATCTTTTCTAAATAAATGTAAGCAAAAATAATACTCTATTAATTGGTAGTTTATTATAATTCATAAAAAACTTATTAAATTTAAATATTTATTAGTTTACTTGCCTTTGTAACTTAAAAACTATCTGAATTGATATAATTAATTTTTTAAATTCACATAAATTGAAATAATAATTAATAAAATTTATCTATGTAAAATATTCATCTTTTAAAAAAAAAATTAAATAACATTCTATCTCTTAATAATATTTCATCTTTTATTGTAATTTCAATTAAATCCTAATTTTTTGCAAAACCTTCATTTTCTTCAAATTCTAATTTAATTTCATCCAATGTAAAAATTCATCGTATTCAACATTATTTTTTAAAGGTTTTTCACCAATATATAAAAGATATTGAAGACCAGCCTAAAGCACCTATAATAGTCTTGCTATAAGTATTTAAACTTATTTGTTAAGACCTTGGCTATTCAATGGTGATTCTTTCTTGGATCCAATAACTTATGAAAATAAGGAAGGAGAAATGTCAACAACAACTTCAAGAACTAGTTGAATTTGTAATAGAAACCAAATGAAGTTGCAATCAAAATAATGGTTGCTCATGCAAAGTTTGAATAGCCTCTGCAATACTTTTTTTTACCAAATATAAAGAACATTGATGATGTATGAAAAAAAAAATCATAATAAATAAAATATAAAAAATACAACAAGAGAAGTAAAAGTTGCTATTATATAATTCCATAGATCAAATCATGAGGGTGGCGGCCTTGTTTTAATCTATTAAAAGAAGAATCATCATATGATTTAAGATAATTCTACTTAAGAATTTACAGCTTCAATATCTTATTGGTGCATTGTAGCTAAGATTGCAAAATTACTGCTTCTTCATAGACAATAGTTGTAGCATGTGGAAACATACGCCAATATGCACCATTTATTCTTAGCCTAGTTGTGTATATATTTTATAAAGTAGATTATAATGTCATGTGATAACACAACTATATAGTGAAAATTAAAAATATAGATGTTATTATAAAAGAACCTTGTAGAAAGATGTAGCAAATAAATAAAAATTACTGATAGAAAGGTAATAAAAGATTTAATTTTAATACTATCTTTTTATAAAAGGAACTTTTATTTATTTTGTAGAAGCATAAATGATCCAAATCAAAGTAAATGAGATAAGAAATAATATAGGTATATGTACAAGGGAGTTAAGAGTAGATTTTAGCAAAATTTACTTGAAGAAGTCAAGAATTGAATAGGTCCAATTGTTAACTTGAGTCAAAATTAGATCCCAAGGCACAAAACCACATAGCTATGGTGACTCTAGAGGTCTTTGGAAGATTGAAGAATGAAATTTGAGAACAAACTTCAAGAGAGATTTTTAAGCATTAATTTTATATCAATTGAATCAATATTCATTTTTTAAGGAATTTTTAAAGTTAGTAATAATCTTAGTTGATTTAGATTTTGAAAAATAAAAATATGTTTATAAATTTGGAGGTTTCTTAAGTTTTGTGATATTTGTATAAATAAATTTTGAACAAAGTATTGATGTACTAGTTATAAATATGTGTACAAATTTTGAGATCAATCCTATGATTAGATCAAAGTGTGAAGGTTTTTGTAGGTTGAGATCTCAAAAATTAGAGTTTGAAGGTTAGTGAATATTTTTAAGATCTTTAGCAATCTATCGATTGGATTGAATTATTCTTTTAAAAAAATATAGATATTAGATTCAATTTCCAACATTTTAGGTGAAATTTGGAAGCAATTCAATAATTGAAGAAGGAGATATTGGCATTGGAAGTTTAGCATTTAAATTGGAGTAGGAGGCCACCTAATACCTGATTAGATTGTCTTACTTTTATCTCAATTGGTAAGTGCAATTGATTTTATCTTTCTTATACTTGTTTCTAACTAAGACATTAAGAAGTATGCAAAATTTGAGATGACATCAATGGTTCGATTATTAATTATTGGTGTTCTATTTGCTATAGAATTTATTAAAATTTTGTTTAAAATCTAGACTTTGATTAGAGTTGGTTTTGAATTTGGTCTAGGATTTGCTTAGGATTTGGTTTAAAACTAGTCTAGGATTTTTTTAGGATTTAGGTTTTCATGAGAGTTTAAATTAAAATTTGACCTAAGATTTAATTATAGTTCAATTAGGATTTGACCTAAGATTTAACATAAGATTTGGTTAATATTCAATTAAGGTTTTAATTAAGGTTTAATTAGGATTATATTAAGATTTTTTTTTAAAGATTTTTATTTCTAATTTTTTTTAAGATTATTATTATTTCTTTAATGGTTTATTTTTATATTTCTTTAAGATTTCTTATAATTTTTCTTCAAGATTAGTTTGGAACTTCGTTGTGTTTCTTTTATAATTTCTTTTAAATTTATTTTTCATTAATCAAAGTTCAATTAGGATTATTAAGGCCTACTTAAGGTTATTTAAGATTCTATTAGATTTGGTAGAATTTTTCTTGCGTTTCTACTTACCTTCCACAACTAGGTGCTCGGTGCATTTTCAAGCAAGAATATATGTAATATGACAACAAAGCTAAAAATGACCAATAAGATATATGAAATAAATCAAGTAGTGCCAAGTTTAAAGAATGTTCATTATGAAAATCTCTTTTACTTCTTCAATCAACTCTTATTGCTCCTAAATCTTAGAAGTAGAACAAAGATAGTTGTTGATATATGAGTTTCAATAAGAACCACAGGTTCACAACAAGCAAAGAAATCAGATGGAATTATGTGAATACAAAGATTTAAGAATAAAGAACTTGAGCAAGTTATATGATAGTAAGTACTAAAGGAACTCGCTTGTAGCTATAGACCAAATACTTATGGAATTAAAAAAAAATATCTGAAAAAAAAATAAAAATCAATGACACTATTATAAAAAGAAATACCAAGTCTCTTTTCTTGCAACACCAATAGTAGAAGAAAATCTAAAGATGTAATAGATTAAGAATTAGAAAAAACTAGATGAACCTATATTGTTGTTATGCGAAATGTGACTCAAATGAATCATTTTTTGAGCCAAAGAATATTTTTCAAATTCAAATACAATACAATACAAATAAAAAGAAATAAAATTCACAATAGAGCTTTTATCTATGAAGTAGGATAGATAAGTCCTTGCCATTGTCATAGATAATATGCAAAAAAAAAATAGTTAATTTTATTCAAGAAAATACTTATAAAAATATATAAGAAAATTATATTAAAAAATCATAAAAATGTATTAAGATATTCAAAGATGTATTAGAGTTAATAAATAAATTAATTAGAAATATAAAATATAAAAATAAATTACTAGTATTTATCTAATTGAAAATTTTTAAAAAATAGTATTTAGCATAGAATTTAAATTATCATTTTTAGAAAAAAGAATCTTGATAGAACAAAAGGAAGTACATTGAAAGAGTGCTACATAAAGTTGACCATTGAAAAAAATAGATTGTTATAGATCCAAACCAATATGCCTCAGTAATTATCTTTGAGATTTGTTTATTGTTATTACAAATATAAGATAGATTAAAAAAAAAATTATTTTAAAATGAAGAAAAGTTCTTTTGTTGTTGAAGTTAATGTAATTTATGGAATGAACATTAATTTCTAGTAAATTTTTCTCCAAGAATTCTTGCTTTAAAACTCTATCTATTAGCCATGTAATTATCAATTGGATTCCATTGCAAAGTCTTTAAGAAAGAGAAATATTTCTTAGTAATAACATTAGAGTTGCAATCTTAAGACAAAGCCCTGATCTGGCTATTTTAGATGAATTAAGTGACTTGATGAATTTGACTAGATAAATATTGTTATTTTCAACATCATCTTTGATAATAACTTCATTTGTGCTTAGATATTCTTGTTCTTTTCTAGAAAATATGGCCATAATCTTCTCATTAATATCTTCTACATCATCATTCTATATAGATAAAATGATTCTATTTCTTAAAAAGGCATCATTTGCTACACCCTCTTTTACTAGCCTTAGATAAATAACATTAAGTAAGGGCATTAATTCTTGATCAACAATCAAATAATCACGAAGTACAACTACATTATTGGGCAATAATTTTGTAATGTTTTTAATCTAATAAGTGGAAAATAGAAATATTAATCAATAATATTACAACCATAAAGAATTCAAATGTACCACTATTAATATATACAATGTGTAAGTGCATTCTATATCTAAAAAAGCCAATTAATAAATTCAATATCTACTTGAAGTACAATTAAATTCAACCTTATGTTCACTTTTAATATATAAATTTTTATTTAAAGCCAAATTATTGAACATCAAATAGATATTGCTACAATTTCTTCTTCAATTTTTTTTACAATCATTGGCAATATTTGGCAAAAATCTCCATCAAAAAATATTATCGCTCTTCTCAATGGATAATTAATATTTCAAATTTCTCTAAAAGAATAATCAATTACTTCAAGATAATAACAATGCATTTAATAGAAACTTGTGCCATTGGCCTTGTTTTTATAATATATATTTGTTTCCTTGAGTTTTTTAATATAAGTGATTTATATAAGATGAATAATATCCTATGTTATTTTGTAATTGGCCATAAAAAAATTATAAAAATTTAATAATTTAACTTATGATAAAACTTAAATTATTTAATTATATTAATTAAATATTAATATATATATATATATATATATATATATATATATATATATACCATCATTATAATTTATTAACTTTAGTTTAGACTTGCAAAAGAGAGTTATGAAAATTCTTCCTAAAGTAGAACTTTATGTATTTATTATTCCATAAGTCTTGATAGTTGTAAATTAAGTTACTCACAAAAAAAATTTGCAATAAGCTTCTATAACTTTTAACTTCATTTGCTCAATTGATGTTGTTTTAGGCTCTTTTGTCACAATATGTATTAACAAAGAAAATCTACTTTTTACTTCAACATTTAAATACAATAAAAAAGTATGCATGTAATAATTGATATAGGCAAAATCATACAAAAAAAATTGACCTATGGCATCACAACTATTTGCAATCAACTACATTCTTGGTATAATTCAGAGTTATAAAGAAAAAAAATAAAAGAATAAAATTTTCTTATTGAAAAATTCAGCAAAAAGGTATAATGTGCTAACCTTATTCTAATGGGTTTTTTCTATGAAGCCATATCATTTTTTTAGTATTAGTGCTCCTTGCATAAAATAATTTTTTATAAAGAATGAGTTCAGAAAAATGTTCTTTGCTATAGCTCTTGAAGATTAAGTCTTCATTTATTAGATAAAAGAAATTAAATTCTCTCATACAAAATACTGAATAAACCAAGTAATTTCAAAGGATGTTGCAATGTCCATTCAAAATGCAATGCCTCTACCTGAATCAAAATCCAAATTATAAAATATATATACACCTTCTCTTACATTATATTTTTATCTCAAGCATGCTATGTATCTTTTAATTCAAACAAAGCCTTAGCCAATCTGGCTGATTGAAGGCAACAAGCTTCCACAATCTCATCACAACTTCCAATTTTCATAAACATTTTTTTTTTTTTAAAAAAAAAATCTATAAAGTTTTTATGAATTATAATAAAAAAAAATATACGTAGCTAATGATATTGTTATTTTGTTGATATAGACATTACTGAATTTGTTCATGTTCAGTTAAACTTCTTTTCAAACTCCAAACAATATTAAGTTTTTTTGATAAAAACCAAGAAGAGTATGCGAGGAATGACAGTGATCACTTGTCTCCTTGAACAATCTTAATATATGGATATTAAATAATTTAGCAAGTTTGGCATAATAAGACATAAAGATGTTGTCATGTTGTAATACGACTAAATGGTGAAAGATGATAATATGGATCTTATTATAGAAGAGCCAAGTTAAAAGAAAAAGTAGAAAAATATAGATAAAAGATAGGAAGGTAGTAAAACTTTTAGTAGTAATGCTGCCCTTTTAGAAAAAAATAGCTTCTACTTAGTTTGTAGGGCCAAAAATAAGGCAAAATAAGGTAGATTGAAAAAGTAAATAATATAAAAATCTTTAGGAGGAAGTTAACAGTAAATTCGAGTAAAAATTACTTAAAAAAACTAGATGTTGATACTCGTAGAGGGCCGGTTATGAACCAGGGTCGAAATCAGATCCAGAGGCACAAAACCGAGTCTTAACGATGACTCCGGGGTTCTTTTGCAGATCGGAGAAAAGAATTTGATAGCAGATTGGATAGGATTCCTATAAGCATTGGTTTTGGACAATTTGGAGTTGTTATGACTTTGTAAGAGCTTTGCAAAGTCAAGGTTTGTTTTGGATGACTTAGATTTTATGAAATAAAATAGGGTTTACGTTTTGGATGATTTCAATAATTTTGTAATAGATCTATGGATAAAATTTTGTTGATTCATGGTTATAGTTATGTTTAATATGTGTTGTGAATTTGAGCTCGATCTAATGGTTGAATTGAAGTTTATTGAGGTTTAAAAGGATAATATTTTTTAAAATTTATCAATTATTATTGAATCTTTATCAAGATTTTTTCTCAAATTATAGCTCTACTTATATGTTTGACTTGTAAAAACAAAGTAAAATGAAATAAAGAAGCTGAAGAATTATTTGAAATTTTAAAAATAATATTAATTTTTCTATTAATCTTGTATTACATTATCATTTTTAAGGCATTTTTTCTAAAATAGATGCATTATACTTTGTTTTACATATAATTTAATTACAAACAAGAATAGATAAAAAATTCCATCTAATATCTTTTTATTCAAGGGAATTTTTAATAATAAAGATTAATTATAAAATCCATGATAAAGAATTTTTTTCAATTATAGATTCATTTTATAAATGGCATTATAATCTGAAAATCACTTCTAATTCAGTCACTATGTATATAGATTACAAGAATCTTGATCATTTCATGTTAGTACAAATTTTTGAATTATTACTAAGCTTGTTGGAGCATATCCTTATCAAGATTTGATTTCAAGATCACTTATTGACTAAAAAAATAATAAGATTTAGAAGAACCTATTTTTAGACATTTTTATCTTCCACCAAAAAAAAGAGACATAACTTTTAATCAACAAAAAACAATCATCTTAAAGTTAGAGTAATTTTATCTCTAAGTATAAAATCAACATTAATTATTGATTCAACTTTTATCAAACAAGTTCAATTAAATATGTTCTCTAATCTTTTTATTTATGATATTAAAAATAAGTCTTTTAAATCTCATAATACTTTCAAGATTAAGTTCAAGAATAATCTATTTTTATTTTGAAGGTTGTTTATATATTCCAAAAAATAAAATATAATTATGTGTTCTTTAAGCTCATCATGACTTTCTAGGAGCTAGATATTTTAGATATAATAAGATATCTAAAGATTTTTGGTGGCCTCAAATGTAGAAGGATGTAAAATTTTTTATATAATCATGTAACATTTATTTGAAATAAAAAAAACTCCTTATTATTGATCTTCTCGACTTTTTCAACCATGATCTTTTGTTTCTATGGATTTTATTATAAAACTTTTAATTTTAGATTTTTATGATTTTATATTTATAAAAGTAGATTGTTTGAAAAAGATAGCATATTTTATACCTTATACAAACCTATTATAAGTATAAAAAAAAAAAAAAAAAAAAAAAAAAAAAAAACTTTGACAACATTTATCATTATTGTCGATTATTCAAGGATATTATATCAAATAAGGAGACTCAATTTGTATTAAGATTTTAAAAAATTCTTTTTAAGATTCTAAAGATAGATATAAATCTATATTTGACTTTTATTCTCAAACTAATCGACAAATAGAATAGATGAATTAAATTTTAGAAGATTATTTATAAAGTTCTATCAACTACTAAGAAGTCAATCGACCAATTCTTTTATCATTAATAGAGTTTGTTTATAATGATATAATATATTTTTTTATTCAAAAAATATTTTTTTTTATTAATTATGATTATCATCTATAATTTGATATTTTAAACTTCTCAAAAGTTGATAATCTTACTACAAAAGTTGATAATCTTTCTACAAAAGTTTTTACAAATCTTTTATCAGAGCTACATGCAACAATGAAGGCACAACTAAAAGTAACTCAAGAATAACAAAAGATTAATGCATATGCCTATTGCAAGGAATAACTTTAATTTTATGTTGGTAACAAGGTATGGTTACTTTGTTGTAATATCAAGACTAGTAGCCTTTATAACAACTTAGATTATATTAGACTTGAACCATTTTCTATCATTGAGTAGTCCAATCCAATTACTTATCAATTGCACCTATTGAAGCCTATAAAGATCCATCCTATATTTTATGTGTCTCTTTTTAAGCCATACAAGATAATAGATATATTATAAAGAAGAAAAATATCACTTCTTCTTATAGAAGTATACAATAATGAAGAGTTTGAAGTTGAAGAAATCTTTAATTCAAGGCCAAACAAAAATGTATTAGAATATCTTCTTCATTGGCATGGATGTGATATTAGTGAATGCACATGAGAGTGAAGTAAGAATCTAGCAAATGTAGCAAAGAAGGTTGATGATTTTTATCAACAACATCCATCAAAATAAAGATGAAAGATAAAAAAAATCTTTGTTATAAAAGAAATAAGATCTATAGAAGATTGGATTTTATTTTTCATCTTTGTTTATAGTTTATATAGATTTGTGGTGCTAAGTAGATGGAAAATCAACAACTAATAGATTCATTTCAAGAGCTATTGTTTATTGATCTACTAAATGAGACATTATAACTGTCGCAACCTTCAACACGATATAATAGAGATGAAGATCTTAAAAAATAAAAAATTTATTTTTAAATAGATGATAAGATACAAGAAGTTTGATATCACAATTTTAAAAGAGACTTTCAATGTTTTTGTAATTCTATTAGAAGTAAAAATGACTTATAATAGTATTATAAATATTTTGTTTGAAAGAAGTTACAAAAGCCTCAACAATAATCAAATATCAAGATGGTCTTTTTGCTCTAGAATGGAACATTATTGATGATTGAGAGGACCTTTTAACTATCTTTAAAAAGAACAAAGATCAAAGTATGTGGCAAATATAATTTGTTTTACCTTAGACTTCATCAACATGTGATCACCGCTCCTTGTAGAAGTTGTTCTTAAAAGAAGGAATAATGTCATGGATATACATATTTACTCTAATAATTAACTAAATAATATAAAATTATATAGAAGTAAATAAAAATAGATTAATTTCATAATATCTTATCAAAAAACTTCTTAAAATTTTAATAGATATAATTTTATCTTTTAACTTTTTTATTAGTGATTTATTACTTGAATACCTATCCAAAAAATTAGCCACGTATTAGTAACTTGTGATAAAAATTAATTATGTAGTACACATTTAGAAAGCTTACCTTTCAAGTTAAGATACATGTTTTATAATTTGAGTGTATATTGATGGTTCTATAGAATATTGCTATATAATTCTTAGTTAGATAGTATATATGGAGGCAAGAATAAAGCTTTCTTCACTCTTATCAATATAATTGTGTAATAATACGGCTATTAGAAGAAAAAAGAGATGAAATATTTTAATAAATTATCTTAAAAATAAAGAGAGGTAGGAAAATTTAATAAGTGCTAATGTTGCCTTCTTATAAAAGAAACTTAGATTCACTTTATAGTAGCATAAATGAACCGAATCAAAATAAATGAGATGTATAATTAATGTAAGCATTTTTAGAAAAGAATTAAAAATATATTTTAAAAAAAATACCTTATAATATCAAGAATTGATATCTAAAAAAGATTAAGTATGAATCAAGGTTGAAATTAAATCTCAAGGCACAAAACTACAGATCTATTGCAACTTCAAAGTTCTTTGGTTGATTAAAAGATGGTATTTAAGAGAAAACTTGTGAAAAGATTTTTGAGAGTTAATTTCATGTGATTTGAAGGTATATTGAAGTTTTGAGAGTTTTTCAGAATGAAAGGTGTATTTAATAGGTTTAGACTTTAGGAATAAAAGTAGTTCACAAATTTGATGATTTTGTGACTATTGTAATATATTTACAAGTGAATTTTTATTTAATTTGTCAATATGTTTAAAAATTTATATAAAAATTTTGATATCAATCGAGCAATTAGATTGAAGGTTGTAAGACCTTTAATAGATTATGGTCTTAGATAATTGAAATTTTAGATCAGTAAGAATTTTTGCGATCTTGCAACATCCACTAGTTTGATTGGAGCAAAAATTGGTGAAAGAAATTTAGACTTAAATACCTCTATACTAACAAAATTTTGGAGTAATTTAATGGTTCAACAAGGACAAATATTTTTTGGAAGATCAACATTCAAATTGGGGAAGAAGGGCGGCCAAAATTTGAAAATTTTTAGAAGCTTTTCTTTCAATTGGTGAGTTTTATTTTTTTATTTTGTATAATTATAAATTGCGTATGGATGAAAGTTTGAATGAAATGATCAATGATTTAATTAATATTTATTGAAGATTTCAAATAGCTATAATAATTGATTAAAATTTTATTTAGGATTTTTTTTTATTTTTTTAGAATTTGATTAGGATTTAAAATTTTATTAGAGTATGACTAAGATTTTATTAGGATTTGATGTAGAATTTGGTTAAGATTGCATTAATATTATTTACTTCTACTTACTTCTATTTAATTCTTTTAATCTAAATAAATATGTATATCTATGATAAAGAGTAGAATTTTATAAAGAATTTACAAAGAATATTGTACTTATTTATTTCTTGATTACATTATTTCTTTTTCTATTTTTTGTATTGTGAATATGGTTGATACAACCAATTATATCAAAAAAATTCTAATATAAAATAAGATTAAAAATAATATAATAGAAGGCCTTCTAAAATTAATAAAATAAATTTCTATTCATAATTTTAATAAAAATTATTAATATTTTAATATTTTATATAGTAGAATGATACTGCAAGAATTTATTGTAGATGATTGAATTATAATAAAATCAAATCAATTGAGATATCTAAATATAAATTAAGTTTAATTACATATTAGTAGCTACCAAGAAATAATTGTTCTTATTAGAGATATACAAAATTTAAGAATTGAATTATGGAACTCAAAAAGATAAATAATTCTTTATTAAAATATATTAAAAATGTACAATATATGTTTGAGATATTTTAAAACTCAATAGCAATCATCTAATATTGTCAACTTCTTAATTAATTTAGAAAAATATTAAAAAAAAATTGATTTTTTTGAAATTATCAATGCTTTGCTTTTAAGTCAAAGAATTGAGAATAGATTTGATTTGGTTATTAGAATTTTTAAATTCAAATAAAATATATTGATAGAAGATGTAGTCATAAAAAATATTCTTATTAAGATCCATACTATTAAATTCCAAAAACATGAATCTCTACATATAAACTTCTTGCTATTTTTATTATTGAAGAAGTAAGATAAAGACAGCAATTGATGTTAAAAGGATTTTTTGTGCATAGATTTTTCATAAGAAAGAAGATCCAATATTTTTTGAAACCATTACTACATGTATGGTTCATAACTCTTATAGAGCTTGGATTCTACATATTCTATGTATAATAGATGGAAAATGTCAAAAGAGATATCTAAAGAAATATTTAGATATAACATTAATGAATTAAGATATGTATTTTCAATATTTTAGAAGTAATAATAGAATGTCAATGAATGTTAGTAGTGATAATATTATTAATAATAAATTAGTTATTTTGTATAATCTTACATTAAATAAAAAATATAATTGCCACATAAACTTATAGATCCATGCTTTAATTTGCATAGTAAAGTATATTCACAAGTATGGATGAGACATGATTGTACTATAATATATAAAGGACGTTAAGATGATAAGATTATGTATAATATTTATATAATGTACATTAAAGCTTGGCCTATGCAATGTAGTAAAAAAACATCTTTGACAACATTGTTTAAAATGTATTAGTCTATAGATGTTGCTTGGTAGTAGATATATTAGAAGCTTCTATAATATTTTTTAAAGAAAAATACCACAAAAAAGTAGAAATTAAGACCATATAGATTTGTACTTAGAATCCTATTGTAGAAGAAAGATTCTATTAGAATTTTTTTAATAGTATTGTATTATAATACAACTATTAAGTAAAAGAGAGAAGAAAGTGTTATATTACAAAAGAAATTATTTTAAAATATAGTAATAAATTACCTTAAAATTAGAGACAATAGTTAAGGAGAGAATAAAATTAATAAATGTTAATATTTTTTTTTTGTAAAAAGACTTCTACATAGTTTATACAACCACCAATAAGCCAAAAAAAGATAGATTAGTAAGTATAATATTATATACATTTTTAAGTAGAAATAAAGAGTAGCAATCAATAAAAATTAATAAGATAAATCTTAATTTGGTACTTATAGAGGATCAATTATAAACCATGGTTTTATAAGCTATATGCTTCTATTAAATTGGATTTTTTTTTATCAACTACAGTATAAATTTTTAAAGCAAACATAATAGGATTTATATAAGAATTCATTATAAGGAATTTAAGTGCATATTGACTTTGTGAGAGCTTTCCAAAGTTAAGGTTATTTTTCGTGACTTTGTTTTATGTTAGATAAAAAAAGATTTTGTTTTGATAAATTATATAGCTTTTGTAGCAAATTTATAGAAGAAATTATATAGATTTTTAAATGTATTTGTGTTAAATATATTTTTTGAATTTGACCTCAATTAAATAGTGAATCAAATATTAGTAAGATTTAAGTGAGCTGAAGTCTCAAAAATTAGGTTTTGTAAGTTAATGAGGATTTCTTAGATTTAGAAAATTTTTCAAGATTGGAATAATTTCTTTGTATGCTATATGTTAATTGATTATTCTAAATTCTTGCAAACTTTGAGGCAAAGTTAATAATTGAAGAATGAAATATTGAAGCTGGAATATTTGGATTGAAATTTTTAAAAGTAAGGTTGTTGATGCTAAAGCAAATTAGGAGTATATCCTTTCAATCTATAAATTAGATCCTTTTTAAACTTTGTGTATTTTTTTATACTAGTAAATTTAATTGTGTAGAAATTTTAATTAAATTTAATATTATACATGATAGTTATTAAGATTTAAAAAAAATTGAATTATTTATTTAAGATTTAATTTAAATAATTTAAAATTTATTTAAAATTTGATTAGAATTTTAGAATTTTTAAGGATTATAATAGGATTCAATTGGAATTTGATTAAAAATCTATTTGAATTGGATCAAGATTTAATAAGAATTTATTTAAGATTTATTTAAGATATTTTTAGGATTTTCTTTATAATTTATTTAATTTTTTTATAATATTTTTAGTACTTCTTAAAGATGTTTTTAGATTTTTTTCTGAATTTCATAAATAATTATTTTTTTATTTATTTAAGATTTAATTGGGATTTTTTATAATTTTTTAAATTTTATTTGAATTTAAATATAATTTGATAAGATTATTTAGCTTATTTGAGATTTCCAAAGTTTTTTTGAATATCTTATATATTATTCTTTTGGATTATAAATCCAACTTCAAGATAGGATTATATATATTTTTTTAAATAGATATCTAATAAATTTTAAGGCTAATTTTTACATAATATGACATGAAAAACTTGAAGCAGAAGGTATTTTGGTTTTTTTTATTTGTTTGAATTATAGAAAAAGAAAGTAAGAAAGTAGAGATGGAGCTATAGATAGATTTTCAATTGGAGCTTCAAGTAGAAATTCTTGTAGAGTTATAAATAGAGGTATTTTTGAAAGATAAGATATTTATTATTATTTTAATTTTATAAATATATTTAAAATATTTTCTTTATTTATGCGATATTAGTAGAATAAAGATTGCAAAGATGGTTTGGCATATAAGGCTTTATATACAATTATCAATAAGATCGACCTCTTTGAAGGCAAAGATATAATAAAATATTTAAGGTGTTAAGTAATAGAAATGGAACTAAAGTATGTTTATGAAAAGAAGATAATTCAATTGTTTGAATCTGTTACTGTTTCAAAGATAAGAAACTATGTCAAATCTATTAAAAGATATTATAGACTTTTATAGAGATTTTTTTTAAACTTTAAAGGATGATTATTTTTAAAAAAAATTTAATTAAATTATAAATAAATTATTTTTTTAGTAAATTAACATGCTTAAAGAAAATTTCTCACCCACAAAATTATCAAGAAAGTTTGAAAGAAAATATTCTTGAATATCAAAAGAAAAGAAGAAATTATTAGAACCAAAAAGAATAGAGCTTTTTCTTCAAGTAGTTGATGGAGAGTTGCAAGAGAAGTTTAAAAAAAAAATTGAAGATAAAAAAGAAGATGAAGGATTCACAACAATATAGAAAGAGGTAGTAGAGGCAATAGAATTGCTTATAAAAAGAAAAAGGAAAAAAGACAAGATTAGTATTTAAAGACTAATGCAAGCATCTAAGATAAAAATGCCTATTATCAATTGATATCTATGTTTCAATCTTCAATGTCTACATCAAAGGAAAAAAAATAGATATAAATGAAATCATACATGAAATAAAAGATCTTCAAATAAAATTTGAAAAACTTAAGAAGAAAGGTCAATCATAAAAAGTATTAATAAAACAAAATTAAGGCCAATAGAAGGTATAGTGCATATGTGCATGTAGTATAATAGAGTAAATCATTCAAAAAAGGAATGTGAAGATTTTATAGAAGCACTATATAACAAAAAAAAATTAAAATAAATAAAAAGTTTGATATATTTAAAAAAATAGAAAAAAAATTAAGAAAATTTTTGGTACAAGATAAATGAAAATTTTTATAGAAGATGCTTTTAAAAAGTATGATATCTCAAAAAATAAAGCATCAATATATTTAGTGGAATCAAATTCAAATAAATTTTTAAGAAAATATGATTTTTTATTATTATGTGCAATAAATTATGTTGAAAAAAAATACTATACATAATCTAAAATATGTTGGCAATAATATATAAAGAATTACTAAGTAGGATGATTTAATAGATAGATTACTATTTCATGCACATATTACAAGGAGTTATTATGAAGCATTAATAATTGAAAATAATAGAAGAAAAAAATAAAAGTAATGTGCTAGATACATTATATATTAATATATAGACAATGTGAAATTTAAAGTTGTAGACTATTAACCTTTAAAATAACATTTTTGGTTTTTAATATTAATTAATTTTAAAGAAAGAAAAATATTTTTATTTTAAAAAATATATATATTTAATATCAAAGATTGTAGATTAGCAGCTCTTAATTTTGAATGTATGTTTATTAGTATTATTTGTTTTTGAATCCACCTAAACAAAGATGGAATAAAAATAAACCATAGATACTACACTGAAAAGAAGTAATTATAGATTTGCAACAATCACAAATCTTTGTAAGTTTTTTAATATTCTTTAAAAAATAATTTTGTACATTAGAAACCTCAACCATAGAAACACTAATACTTTGCCATCAAAGAAATCAACAAAAAAAAATTAAGATTTATGTTATGAAATTTTGTATGTAAATTCTAAGAGATTTTTTACTTTGAATACAAAAAAACCAAAGATTAACATGTTAAAGAAGTTGAATGGAATAAGATTGAAATTTTGAAGATTCATATAACAACTCAAGTTTTTCTTAAAATTGCATTTTTTTTGATACATTGATGCAATTGTAAGAAAAATAAGATTTATATGCACATTTTTTACTTTAAAATATCATTTTTTAGTTTGCATTTTCAATAAAAAAAAAAGATTTATAACTTTCATATGATATAAATTTATTTTTGGAGGTATTTATGGTAATATTTAGTAAAAAAAATAAAAATAAAAGAAAAAAAATCAAAACTCTCATCATTGCAATAAAAGTCACATTTGGTTGCTATCCATGCTATGAAATTCCTAACAAATTTTTAATGATTTAAATTAGAGCAATACAGCTCTTATCAATTTTTTGAAATGACTTAAAATATAGAATCACAATTATCATTAAAAATATCAAAAATAATTTTATTAAAATAATTTGTCACTCAATTAATTACATGCATCAACTTGACCTTTAAATAGCACTTAGAAGGAATATTTGATTAGAGAGAGAAAAATATAATAATGACTATAACTTCAAAGAATTTAAAATTTTGTTTGTAGAGATCAAAATCTGTACAAACTAATACAACCTAATTCAAGTTATTAGTACAAGATAATTATTAAAAATATTATTAAAAAGATTCATGTTTATATTGTGAAAAGACATGTCATAAAGTATAAGTCTTTTGCATCATATCAAATAAATTTTAGGCATAAAACATAATTCCAACTATGAAAAAAATTATAAAATAAAGGAATTTAATTGCACTTAGAACCTAACAATTACACAACTCATAATTGCAACTATCAAATACTTACATCATACTTCTAGTAAATTCTCCACCTTATTTTAAACCTCCAACAATTATTGAGACTAAAAGTTGGAAATTTTCAAGTCAATTTTTTTTACAAATTGGACTCTCAACATGTTATATGGATAAGGATTTTATACTACAACAACAATTATTACTATTAAAGAATTTTTTACTAGCTCTAGTAGAGATTATTGATAGATAATTATTTGCATCTAGAAATGTTATTAAAAAGCCTAAACCATTAAAAGTAGAATTACTAAATTAAGTATCAAATATTATCTTTTAAATCATTTAATATTTTAAAAATACAATGATGCTAAATCTTCTTTGGTTTAAATTACATAATCTTGATGTTCATTACAAAATATAAAATTTTACTTCAAAAATTAGTATTAAAGGTATAAAAATAAAATAAAAAATACTTTAACTTCTATTTTATATCTCTCAAACCTTTAAGATATTTTTTATAAAAATTTATGCTCCAAACATTCTATTAGCCTGAATTCTATTACAAATGAATGTAGTTGATAGACTATATTTTATTGCCTTTTATTTTAAAAAAATTGTAGTAGTTAAAGATAATTATAAAATTTATATAAAAAAAAGACTTATTATTATTAAAAAAATGTTCTAAAATTGATATTTCTAACTAAAAATAAAATTTTATCTAATTATAATTTATATAAATTACAAGAACCTTAAATATTTCATATCAATATATGTTTTAAATTGTTGCCAAGTCCATTGGAATATTGTTCTTGTCATTATTAATATTTAATATTAAATATTATTTTTTAAGATAATAAGGTTTATTAGATGTCTTCTCTAGATGTTCCTATTTTGTACTAAAAACAATGCTACATAAAATGAATAATTAATCATTAATTTTAAAACAAAGCAATTTTATTTTTAAGCCATTAAGTCAAATAATTCTAGTTTATATTGAAAAAAAATAGTATTTGTTCAAGTAAATTTATAATCATATTTTTTCTTAATATCAATAATAATCTTCATAATATCTTTGCTAAATATGAATTTTAAGAACAACCTTCATTATTATAAAAAAATATTTATATATTCTACAAGATAAAAGCACAACTATGTATACCTCAAGTATGTCATGACTTTCTAATAGTAAGATGTTCTAGATACAAAAAAAATTAGGAGCTAATTTTTAAAGAAATTTAGTGGCATCAAATCCAAAAAATAAAACAAATCATTTGTTCTATCTTGTCACACTTGTTTTAGAGAAAAGACTCCATGTCAATAGTCCTATAGACTTTAACTTCTACCTATTCTAATGCAACATTTGTAATTTATATTAATATATTTTATTATAGATCTTCTAATTCTAAATTCTTATATTTTATTTTTATTTTTATGATGGTATAATTTTTAATCAAAATGGCATACTTTGTACTTTGTAAAAAAAACTATTATCAATGAAGAAACCACCAAACTTTACTTTAAAAATATCTATGATATCATAAATTTTTAAGTCACATTATATTCTATTGAGGGCCTGTAAGTATTTTAAGATTTTACATAGTACTCTTCAATATATTAAAGATTTATATCAAATTATTTTTAGATTTTTATCTCTGAATAAATAGACAAAAAAAAAAGATATAAATAAAGTATTCTAGCAACATTTGCAATATACTATTAACTGTCATCAATACACTTAAATAATTTTCTTCTAAATAGAAAAAATTTCACATAATAATATTGTATAATTTTCTAATAAAAAAAATCTATATTTTAAAATTATAGTTATTATCTAAAATATGACACTTATAACTTTTTAAAGTTTAAAATCCATTAACAAAGTATTTGGCATAGAATATAGTGAATATTTTATATAATAATAAAAATACAATTAAAAGAAGCTTAAAAAAAAAAAAAAAAAAAAAAAAAAAAACTAAATTTTGATACTTTTAGAAAAGAAAAACTTCTATTCAAAGTTAGTAATGAGCTGTGATTACTCTGTTTAATACCAAAACTAATTGACATTGTAAAAAATATAATTATTAAAGTTTTAATCTAATTATGATCCAAAAATATATTTATATAGTTGTATATGAAGAACAATTACTACAATCAATGAACATCCATCATATACTTTACATGCATCTTATTGGGTCTTATATTGAAATCAACATGGCAAAAAGAAAGCAATTAATATCACTTTTTATTAAAATAAATAAAAATCAAGAGTTTAAAGTAGAAGATGTCTTAGATTTAAGACACTACCTAAATAAATTAGAATGTCTTGTACATTGGTGCATATGTGACAACAATGAATGCACATGGGAGTTATATAAGAATCTTGTAAATGCATCAACAATATCTATCAAAACTAAGGATTAACTATTGACAATAAAATAGCATAAATGAAGGAGAAATCAGTTGAGGGATGAATTTGTAGAACTTTGCAACATAAAGAATTAATAACATGCATATTTATTTAAAGTTGTCATTTGTATTATATACAGTCAAATGTAGTATGTTTTGTATCATAATTTTAGAAGAAACTATTGATGCTTAATGATACTATTGGATATAAATACTATATTTAATGAAATATAAAATATATATTTTTAAAGTAACCATGAAAGCATTTATAATGATCAAATAATGGAATAGTCTTTTAAATTTAATATGGAACATTATTAGTGGTTAAAGAGATCCATCAACCACTTTTGTGCAAAACATGGATCAAAATTTGTTGCTAACTTCATTTAATACGTTTTGGACTTCATCAATTTGTAATATAATTTGGCCACTCTTTGTAGAACTTATTGCCTAAAATAAAGAAATAATCTAAAAAAATCCTATATTACTTAAATAATTAGAAGTAAATAGATGTATATATAAGTAAATAGAAACTTGTTGATGAAATATTATTTACCTTAAAAATATTTAAGAAAGATTTTTAGACAAAGATTAGATAATTAGATTTTTATGAACATGTCAAATGGCTTGCAAATGGATTCAAATCTGCAAGTTTCTTGCTTTTAAAAAGTTGTATGAGAAGTATTTTACAATATAACACTTTAGGCCAGAATCCTAATAGCCTCTAAAAAGCTTACATAAGACCTACTCTATATCTAGTATATATAGAGGCATGACTAAGTCCATCCTTAATCTTCTCAACACCTTTCTTGTATTTCAATCTTGGTTTAAGACTTTCTAATCACTTTGTGTTTAGCAATAGCCATTATAATTCTCATCTATTTTATAAATATCTCTTCTTTCTTTTCTTTCTCTCTTTTTGAGTGATACATAAGTGTATTATTTCTTCAAGGTTTTGGCATGATTCATGTTGTTAACAACTAATATGTATGAAGGTAAGAATGAGGCCATTCTACTTTAAGTCAATACCTTTCATATATTTTAGTCTTGGTTGAAGATTCTCAAGTTTCTTTATAATTAGTAAAAGTCATTCCAAATTCTTTTAATTTTAATTTTTTTTAATTTTAACTTTTTTAATTTTTAATTTTGTTTCATTTAGTAATATAAGACTATATTTATTTTCTTAGAATTTTATCATGATTCATGTCCTTAACAATCAAATAATTTCTTCAATTATTCAAGCCAATGTGATGATTCTTTAAATAACCTTAATCTAAAATATAAACTAAATACATATTTCTTAAAAATATAAAATTACCTATTTGGCAATTATTTTCTACTTAGGATATTTTTAAATGTCTTGTATAGAGAAACACCAAAGATTTATTAATATATATATTGAAAATAATAATTCATTAAATTTTATTAATAAACAAGACAACTTAATGTAACATTTATCTATTATAGTAATGAAGTTTTTTTTCAATTAAAGGTAAATGATGTTATTAAGAAATTAAAGATGTAAAAGAGACTAACATATAAACTAAATAAATCTTAATATTAAAAATATCTTGAAATACATTTTTTTTTTTTTGTTGGGATTAATTGAAGGATTTTATTTATTGCCTAGTTGAAAAGTCTTTTCAAAAATAAGTTCCAACCAAAACATATTGACAACATTATTATACAAAACAAATCCTATAAGAGGATCATTAGAGAAGGATCAAATTAATAATTGAAGATTTTACCTTATAACAACACTAATCACTTCTATAAAACAATATGTTAGAATCTACTTAATAACCAAGATAAAAACCACATAAGAAATCCTTTAATAGATGACTCTTGAAAAAATATTTTTACAAATAGGATGCAAAATTCTCCTATACTACTAAACTTTTAACTAACTACTTTGTTTTATTATTTTAAAATTAAATTTAAAAATTAAATAATTCAAAAGCATGCAAGAATATACTTCAAATAAAACAAGAACAATGTTGACTAAAAAAAGAAGTTAAATGACCTCACCTCATCTGATTTTGTTGACATAAAACATTCCTAAATACTGTAGTACATAAATCTCTACATTTTAGATACACCAAACCAGGTTCAATTACATTTTGATTACATTAAAAACAACTTTACTACTAATTCCAAACAAATGGTTGTGCATTTCTACAGAAAGTTTAATTTGCTTTAATGATTAAACGAATAGTAGTTATGTACTTTAAAAACATTTTGGTCATTAAATCATGTATTTCTGACTGGGTTATTTTCTTCTGATGGTAGCACGGGATTCAAATTTTCTACCGTTCTAATTTGACAAGCACAGGAAAGTGCATCATTGGGATTAAATGACCAAAGTAATGGCATCAGAAGCAGGTCAAATGCGTTCATGGGGGCCGCGGTCACAGCTTAAGGAGCAGTCCTGTCCCATAAAGAACCTCGATTGCCATCAGATCCACCCTGCAATAATTTCCCGTCCATGATCAGTGTCCGTTGCGGTGCCAGCAAGAATCACTGATGAGCTTTCAGGGGGTTTGATAGCTTGCTACAGTGTTGCTGTGAGCTGTGAGCTAAAGTTTGGTACGTTGGGTTTTAAGGAGTGCAAGTCGAGGTAGCCTTGCCATATAGAGGAACAGGATCTGAGAGCAAAAGCAGAGGAGAAGATGTTCATGGGTTCACATACGAGTCCTTGGAACCTATCTGTAGACATCCGATTCAATGTCCACTGAAAGGATTCAGAGTAATTGTGAAAAAAAATGGTCGGAAATTTGTCACCCGCTCTGGCTTCGCATAATCAATCTAGGAAGCAGAATAATGCCACAACGTTAGTATTAGATACCGTGCATGGTCAGGTTGTACATGCAGGAGTGAAGCGCAGATAGATTGTGGGAGGGTTTACTACACATTCACGAATGAGCAAACAGTAATTAAAATTTTAAAACTTTAAAAAGTAGCCGAGCGGGACCGAAGGCACGTCCGCTCACAAGCCTCGAATCAGCAACATACATACGGGTAACCGATTGTGGTAAAGGCCAAAACGAACACACCCAGAGTGAGGACTTAAAGACATCAGCGTCCAGAAAAAGAGGACTAGGCTGACAACCAATATTTAAATTATTCCACAAGCAGCCAACCTATATCGGTCCAGGCCTACCGTTGAACAATCTCTAAATATTACATAAAATCTTGAAATCGGATGAATGTTAGAAAAGCATCACTTCAAATAAAAACGTCGGGTAAACAGGCACCAAACATCATCGTCGAAATAATTCTCCAAAAATATAGAGGATAGGTCAACTGACCGGATTGAGATTAGCTTGAAGTCGAACCAAACCAAAGCCAAATTACACATAAACAACCAGCAATGCATAATATGGGTATTCCAGCTACTGATCAGTCATGCAAATCCTCGCAGAAGATCATAACACATCCCTTAAAAGAAAATGCACACGGCGAACAACTCACATTCACCGCAAACACGAAAACTAAATGTATAAACAATCGTAATAAGCTATAACAATAACCCATCCCCAAACAATTAAATTCCAAAACCCCAATGACTTTAGATCAAATCGAAGATCCAACCAACCCGAACTTCGTCAAAGATGCATAACCTTCCGAACTAACCGAGACATTAAAGAAACACCGATCAACACCAACGACACACAGGAAAAATATTACCCAAGAGTATACACATCCGTATAGAAATTTACGGGAGCCTAAACAAAACACTGAGAACAATATCCAAGAAAATGGTCGATTCGATGTGCATTACAGCAGACAAATGCAGTAAGACATCCAAGCCTCCGAACCAGCCTCCTCAGTCCACCAACCGGGGCTGCTCATGGTACGTGAATAACTGCGCCGCCGAAGGCTCGAAGCTCTGCTCCGGTGCTGCCTGCTCCCCCCCAAACTCTTCGCTCCCTCCCCCACCGCCCACGAACCCCGCCTCTGCTGCCGAGTGCAGCACCTCGTTCATCGACCGGTACGCCTTCTCCTTCGGTGGACATGCCGACCCTGACATGCTCTTCACCCCGTCCTTCGCCTGCAGCCGCTCCCGCAGTAACCCCTGCGCCAGCGACGGGAACCCTTCGTTCGCCAAAAACCGCGCATCCGTCGGAGAAAACCCGTGGTCGCTCGACACCAGAATTGGGTTCATCGACACCAGAAACGCGCCCGATGTTGACTCTCGCCCACCCCCCTGCTGCTGCTGCTGCGTCGACACCGTCCCTACCTCCTTCGCTCCCTTCCCGTCCATTCTCGCCATCTCCGCTCCTCCTGAAACTCGTACCCCTTTCTCGTTTGTCCCCGTGCTCGCATTCGTCCGCCTCGCCCCGCCCCTCCCTGTACTCGCTCCGCTCTTCTTCGTCCCAACCACCCTCGCCTTTCCCGATCCCCCCTCCGCCTGCCCTCCACCCCCCTTCCCACCACCGCCTCCGTTCGCCTTGCCTGCCCCGCTGTCGCTGCTCTCTCCTTGTGACCACGCCTCTCCGTTCGCGCGCTTCTGCTGCTGCCCGCTCTTCTCCTTCCCTCCCCCACACGGGCTCGCTCCGCACCCCATCGCCACCTTCCCACTCTCTCCACCTCCCGGTCGTCGCGACCTCAGATGCGGCCTCAACGCCGAATGCTCCGCCAGGTGCCCTTGGAACGGCGGAGCCCCTTGCAGCCACAGCATCGGCGTCAAGCTCGTCCCCGCCTCTGCCAGCGACTCCGCGGGTCTTCCTTCCATGGTCCGAACCAACCGCGCCCCCTGATCCGCCGTCGGAAGCTTGTGCGCGAACATCACCACGTCCTTCCCTTCTCCCATCGCCGTGTACTCCAGCCGGCTTTGTTGCTCGTCCGACGAGCTCGTGTCCCCGCCTGTTCCGTTCGACGGACACGCTCCCTCTCCCTCCTCCCCCTCCTCCTCTTCTTCCTCCTCTTCCGATGCCGACACCGACATCGCCGGCGACCCTCCCTGCCCCTCCACCCGTCTCTGCTCTCCCTCCACTTTCTTCAGCAGCCGCTCGATGCGGCTCAGCTCGAACGCTTCCCTCTCCTTCTCCTCCTCCAGCTCCGCAATTCTGCTCTCCCGAGCTTCCTTCATCGACTCCAGCTTCGACCGCTTCGCCTGCAGCGCAGCTACAACAGCACGTTTCTTCGCCGCTGCCGCGTCCCGCACGTTCGCCCCTGCAACTGACACCAAACCTTCAACAACAAACACCACACCCGAACCAAGTCAACACACACCATCCCGCCTCCTCCAACCTCCACACCATCACCACGCCCATCCCACAACTTGCCCCTCCGCACACACACACTCATCCCACCAAAAAGGTACCCCGGATCTTACCACCCCCGCCGTTGCCCACCACCTTCGCCAGCTTCTTCGTTCCCTTCCCGGACTTGTTGTGCTCCTTCACTATGTGCGCTCGCAGCTTGTACTCCTGGCAGTACCTCTTGTCGCACCCATCGTATGGACACTCGTGGTAGTCGCCCGTGTGCGTCTTCATGTGCGACCGCAAATTGAAATCCAACGAAAACGCCTGCGCTCCACACCACCATCGCGCCAGTCAGTATCATCATACCCCCTTCCGTCCACACCCACACCCACACCCACACCACCTCCAACACCGC
This sequence comes from Physcomitrium patens, assembly GCF_059467195.1. Taxonomy (NCBI): domain Eukaryota; kingdom Viridiplantae; phylum Streptophyta; class Bryopsida; order Funariales; family Funariaceae; genus Physcomitrium; species Physcomitrium patens. The sequence goes on from NC_143421.1 coordinate 3,699,174, forward strand.
ACACTCTACCCACCCCGCTTCATGCCGGACCTGCTTCCACCACCCAACATCCACGCATCTCCGGACCACAAACACTCGCACTCTACACATCCCCCCGCCCCCCTCCTACACCCCAAACTCCACCAAAACCAACCACCAACAAACGGAACGAAATCATCACCTTGCCACACCCTTCGTAAACACACAGAAATGGTTTCTCGCCTGTATGAATCAGGAAGTGACGCTTCAACTTCGACCTCTCCGAAAAGCTCTGCCACCACAAAAAAACAGAAAACACCCCGGTAAGCCCACACCGTTCGCCTTCCCATAAACCCCCCACAACCACACGCTCACCCCATCACTCCGCATCCACAGCCTCCGCCGCACCACCACCAAAATCACAACCTGCCCCACCCAACCTCGCATCATCGCAATGCACTTCATACTCAAAAACTCCACAGTCCAAAGTCACCACCTTGATGCAACCGTCGTAATGACACACGTATGGCCGATCCCCGTGCACCCGCGCATGAGCATACAATGAAGCAGCTTCGACGAATCGCTTCTTGCATCCTTCCGCGTTGCACGCAAATATCGGGCCTGCTAACCACTCGCCATGTCATCACGTCAACACTTCCAGCTACGTCACACAAACACCCACACCCCATAAACCAAACATTTCTCACATCCACAACCCTCCTCCTCACCATACCACACGCTGCACCTAACTATCTCCCACCCCTACCATCCCCACACCACCGTCCCCACGCTGCGGGGAACGTCTTCCTACCCCACATTCCACCACCCCCATGGCCTCCATGCATCCCTCCCCTCGACATCCTAATCCATCCCACCACCGACCGACACTGCGCATCCATCGTCATCATCCAGTAACCCTCTTCCATCAGCCATTTTTCCCCACCCATCCACACGCCGCCAACCACAATGCACACTGTCTCCCACGTTTCCAGTACCGTTTCTCCCGTGACAAGCCCACTTCATGCTCTCCGAATCCAGAACCGCCTCGATCGTCTTCCTCTTCCCGCTGCTCGGAACTGCCGATACCTCCGCCTCGTCTGCCTTCGCCACACCCTCCACTCGATTCCCCCTTCTCGGCCTCCCTCGCTTCCTCGCTGGATTCGCCTCCACAGCTTCCTCCACGCTCATATCCTCACCTGCATCCCCACCGCCACACCATCACGTCAGTCCACCACACACCCCCCCCCCTTCCACTCCAAACCGCGCCAGCTCACACCCCGTCACGACCACCACCGACTCACCCTCCGCAAACCCCTACGCCCAACCCCCCCCCCCCCCAATTTCCAGCTCCGTCTCGAACCTTTAATCGGCTGTGCAAAGTCCCCGCATATATTCGTGATGCTCCGCACACGAACCCGTTTCGGCAAACTGTCGTCCTCCGATTCGTCACCTGCGCCATCCCGACACCACACACCGTCACCTCCCGCATCTCACACCCATTGCATTCCATGCTCAACGCTTCCTGCAATTCACCCCATTCCATCTCAACAATGCACGCAAGCCAGCTGTCCACAAACCGCCCACCAGTCCACGAACGGGCCCTATACCAGGATATCGTCGCTTCACCCCACGATTTATCCGCACAGACCTCGGCTCTTCTAGCTTAGGGGTGATAGGACCTGCCCGTATGCTCGTCTGCCTTTCACTCGATTTCAACGGCCGCCCCCTCTTCCGACGCAACGTTGGCCCTCCCTGCACTCCTCCGCCCTCGGGATCGCACTCGCTCTGCGTCACACTCTTCTCCGCTGCGTCCACCCTATCCCTCGTGCCCTCTGCGCTGTCCGTGTTCTCCCTCTCCACCGCCAATCCTTCCACTCCACCCGAGTAGCTCTCGCTGTTCGCCGCCTTCCCCTCATCTCTCTCATCCAGATTTGCGAACCCATTCTCCGCAACGCTCGCGCCACCGTGCCGCTGTTCCCCCTCTTCCCCCTCCTCCTCGTCGTCTCCATCCTCCTCCTCTTCCTCCCCCGAACTCCCCCCACCCTGCTCTTCGTCGCAGCTCTCCCCGGACGCCTCTCTCCTCTCACTCTCGTTCCCGCTGTGCCCCGCACTGTCTCTTACCTCCACGCCCACGCTCTCACCCAATCCATGCCGGCCCCCTCCCCCGTGCCCGCCTGGCGCTGCCGAATCCGCGCCGTTCTCCCTCCCCACGCCTTCCTCCTCGCCGCTGCAGTTCTCGCCGTCTTCTTCCTCCACGTAGTTGCTGGCTATCTGTTTCAAACAGTTCTCCCCCTGCACTGCCAAGTCCGCCCCACCGGACGCTTCATCCAACCGGTCCATCTCGCCGCACTTCCTCTCCGTCGCATCAATCACAACGTCCGCCACATCATCCCTTCCCGCAACCGGGGCCACTACCAACCGCACACCACCCACCTCCGCGAATCCGTCTACTATCCGCCTCGCTCGTACCCCTCATCACACAATCGTGTGTGCCACTCCTCCCACTTCGTACCGCTTGCTCTGAGCTCCCTCACCGGCGCGGCTTCCTCCGCCCACCCGCTCTGCACCCGTCCAGGCTTCCGCTCAATGTGCTCCGTGTGTACTCCGCTCGCTTTCCGTCCACGTTCCGCGCCAACCAGCGCAAACTTCCCAACTTATCCTCTTCGCCTCAATGTGCCCATTGCCTCTCATGCGCGTCCCTCTACTACGTGCACATCTCGCTCACAACTGCGGACGAGCTGCATCGACCACTCTCCCTCATAATCCACCGGGCTCGCGTCCCACGGGTACCGCGCTCCTCCACGCATCCCAGCTGGGCACAAAACGCCCGGACGATGCTGCCTGCACCAACCACCACATACCACCATCGTCAACATCAAGCGACCACCCTCTGCACCACCATTCCCCCTAATTTCCACCTCTGCACACCCCACCCCTGCGCCAAGAATACTCCTCAAAGCTTCTGCTTGCACACAAAACCACGCGCCAGACATCTCCGCATCCCAACACCCCAACCAGGCCCTCAAAATGCCTCCCAGTCCGCGCACCCCATCATGCTAAGCGATGACCGCAACACAGAAACTAAACAGCAAATCGCCTCTTTCTTCCTGCACACATCACCCCCCTGCTCTAGCACCACTGCTGCCGTGTTCCCTCACACGCCTTCCCGCGACATACTCCACCACGTCCAAGCCATCAAACAAGCCTCCAATCAACCATCTCACGATGCTGCAATTCCTCTCACACGCCAACAACGTCACCAGTTTCCGCACATTAGGTCACCGCAACCAATCAGACACTTCGCGTTCCGACTCTCTAGCGCAATCATGCAACCGCACCCACCCACCCGTACCAGCTCCATGCCAAATCGCCACCCTCCCACTCACATGACCATCAAGGACGCGTCCTAAGCTTGCATAACAACGTGCGCTCCTCACACAGCGAAACCGCATGTGCCCACTCACAACCCCTTCTCCGCGTGCTGCTTCGTCGACTGCGCTTTCACCAAATGTACCCGTTTGCCCCCGACTCTCGTCCCATCCTGCGCCTCTCCCACGCTCTCGCCCTCCACCATCCCAAATGCCAACCCCCCCTCGTAGCAATCCCAGCTCACTTCAACTCGCACACAACCGCTCCATCCCCCCTCACCCGTCCTACCCTCACTGCTTGCTCACCCTTCCTCTCAGAAACAGGACGTCCCCCACCACAATCCGTCGCAGGAACTACCAACACCACCCCGCCCTCGGTGCCCCTGGCAACCTTATCTACTCAAATCTCCTCAGCCGAAAATTACCCCCGCCCAGCCGTTGAAGCAGTCGCCCTACTCCCTTCCGTACACTGCCACACGCTAATCCTACTCCCGCAAGCACCCACCACGGCAGCCCTGATCATGGGAATCCGCCCCGCCCATGTAGCCATACAATTGCGCACAGAGCCCAGATCTGCGCGACAGCGGCAGCGACGCCCTGTGCGAGCATCGATGAGGAGTAGTAGTACCTGGCGCGCCGGAGTCGTTCTGGAGAGCAGCCCACACGCGATGCTCCTGCTGGACTCCCCAGCGTCATGCCCGACGGCGAACTCCCTTCTAAACCTGGTCCAGGCTTATGGGTTGGGCGCGCTCCCGAACACTCTGTGGTGCTGCCTACAGGCGACGCTAGGCGAGGCAAGCAGGGGGAGCAGACGGCGAGGAGTATAGATGCAGAGAGAGAGAAGCTCAAGGTCAGGCCCAGGCAGGGTAAGATGGAAGGCGAGGCACTGGGCGTGGAGGAGCATCGTCACTGCGGGTGACAATGCCACAGTGCCTGTGCACTCACTCAGTGTTGCTGTGAGACTGGTCTTCTTCTTCAGTGGACTCTCACTCGTTCTGTCACTTAATGGCCCCGATTCTGATCTTCGTTGGGGCTGGGGCCCTGTAGTACCTTTTCCATCCTGGTGTACGATAATGTCTTTTGATTTCACCTACCTTTCTGAATTCGTCTCTTTGTTGTTCATGCTTTTAATTATTGGTTTTTTAATATTGTTACCATTCATGTATCGATGTACGGATGTTTTTTCTTGTGCGTTTAATGTTTGTGTTCTGGGTAGTGATGATTTTTTATATATTTGATGTATTACTTATGTAAAGTATATTTAATTCTACAACTCAAAGAATTTGTTAAGATACTCTGCTGTAGATTTTTTTTTATAATATTAGATTCTTTAGCAATAATGATCTTTTGAAATTACTGTTATGGTAGTATTTAGGTTCTTTGGTCAAGATAATTTAGGAATGTTTTTTATTTTTTTGAATTTTTGGATCAGCTTATCTCTTTGCTATGGTTTATTTTATTGTTAGTATAGTCTTATCATGTACTTTTCAAATTTTCTAATGATTTTTTTTTAAAAGCTACAAGAATAATTAAATATATAGATTGTTTTATTATTAGCATCTTTTCTAATTATCTATATATATATATATATATATGTATGTGTGTATGTGTGTATGTGTATTTTGGAATTTTTTAAATGTTAATACTTGTAGTGATGCATGAAAAAATATATATATATTTATATATTTTTTCATTCTTCTTTAAGTGTATCATAGACATACATATTTATTTAGATAAGAAGTGCTAAGTAGAAGGTAAATGTAGATAGATTTGATATTATCTTGTGGCAAAGCTTTTTAAAAGATTTATAGTCACATATTTGATTTTATACATAATTATTGTTGATTGATAGATTAGAAACTTAGCCAATAAGTTAATTATGTATTACACATGTAAATAGCTTGTGGTACAAGCTAAAATTGTGGCGTGCAAAGAAGAAACTTGTTTTGTAAGTTAAGACATGTGTCTTGCAAATTGGACATATATTATAGATCTTATAGGACATCTCCACACAATTCTTAGTTGATAGTATATATAGAAGCAAGAGTAAAACCTTCTTCACTTTTGTCAATGCATTTTTAGTCTTTAATCTTTAGTCTTATTTCAAGTCTTTTTAGTCTTTTTGTCTTTGGCAATAGTCATTATAGTTTTAATATTATATTAGTTTTGAGTGAATATCTATTCTTTTAGAATTATACAAGAGTGTATTAAATTTTTGGATCTTCAAGATTCATATCCTTGATAATTTGACAAGAATTCTTATTAATTATTCTTGTCTTGTTTTTAGATGTGAGTGAACTGCCCTACTTCTATTGTTGTATTTTGAAGCTTGTGGACTATCCACCTTTAATTTAATGTTTTAGTTCCATAATAATAATTTTTTTCTAAAAGAGAGTAGATTATCCTTCTTTGTAGAAATTTCATTTTATTTTAGAAATTACGGATTATTTTCTTCTAATTTGACTTATAGATGTATTTAAGTTGTTTATGGAAGAAAACATTATTAATGCTACTCTCAACATAAGTGAAAATAGATCTACAGTTATTGTAGATGTTTACAAGCTTATCAACATTCTTACAATAGAAATCTCACATATCTCTAATGTCAACTATAGAAATAGTATTTTGATATCTATAGGAGAAATCAATAATAAAGTTTAAAATTTATGCCAAGATGTTGTGCAATTCAAAGAAGCAAGTATATCAAGTTGACAATTGAATCCAAGAAGTCTTGCTACCATAAGTATGAAAGAAATAAAGATAATTATGCCAAAGAATTTTGATGGAATAAAATCAAAGTTTTAAAGATTTTGACAATAAGTAAAGCTCAATCTAAGGTGGCAATATTTTTTAATATTCTAATGGATTTACTCAAATTTGATTCATAGTTATAATTTTATCTTAAAATATTTTTTCTTAATTTGCACCTTTGATGAAAAAAGAATTGAGTTTCTTTTATCATCTAAATTAATTCTTAGAAATATTATTGACCTTATTAAGAGAAAGTGATTGAAAAAAAGTAGTAGTGAACAAACTTGTATTTTTATGAGAAAGATCATATTCAACCACCATACATGATGTTGAATTCCAAAATCTTGCTTGCAACTTGGATTGGAATAATAAGAATTTTATCAATTAATTTTGATACATATTAAAAGATAATGTCAAAGATTTATTATTGATAATGCCAAAAGTAAAATCATTGGACTAATTTATTAATCAAGCCTTTGCATGTAATAATTGACTCTTTAAAAGATGCCAAAAATAAAGATTTAATTGGAGTGGTAGAAGTCAAGTCATGGCAATAACTTTTAATTTTTTTGAAGCTTATTCATCAAGGTTTAGAATCTATGCAAATTAACATAGTATATTTCGAATTTCTTTCTCAACAAGAAAAGACTTGATGCTATCAAGAAAGGTAGTGCCTATACTATGGAGAATCTAAACATATTACTCAATATTATCCAAAGAAGCAACACAACTACAAATAAAGAGCATGGTTGCCAAAAAAGATAATATATTAAAAAATTAGTTTCTCCAAGTACAATAGAGATTGTGCAATTGAAATTTTATACAATACCTAATAAAGATCTTATCCTCTCCTCAGATCCTTCACCTTAATTTATAATAGAAATTTATTTAGGACCAAAAAATCAAAAAGACTTAACTTTTTAAGATTCAAAAGTCTCAGCCTATTTTATAAATAAAGATTTTGTAAAAAAATAAGAAATATATTTAATTAAAAAAATCAAACATGTGCTCATAGAAATAATAGATGATCATTTGTTATCTTTTAAAGATGTCATCCATGAAACTATTTTTTTAGATGTAGCAATTAGTAGTCATAATAGCTTAGTAATATTTAATGTGATTAAATTTCCTTCTAATTCAATTATTTTAGGATTATTGTAGCAAAAAAAAATATAATCCTCAAATAAATTGGATTTTTCATAATCTAGATTTTTTTTTAGTTTAACTGAGGATTTTTTTAGTTAAATAAAAATCCATAAGTTTAATATATCCAAACCTTTATTGATAGGTGTGAGAACTTTTATGCATGTTGCAAAAAAAGGGTCAATTCTTGCTATATATGCTATACCTATTTTTGATAGAATTTTTTTTTCAAGTGGCATTCCAAGCCAATACCAAGATTATGAAGATGTTTTTGAGAAAAATAATATAGATATTCTTCCAAAGCATTGTTCTTATGATTGTTCTATTAATCTTTAAGAAAAAACTCAACTACTATTTGAACCAATCTATAGTTTTTCACAAAATAAGTTGACTATACTTAATAAGTATATTGATAAAAACTTAGCTAAAAACTTCATACACCATTCTAAATCTCTAGCATGAGCTTCCACCTTATTTGTAAAAAAAAAAAAAAAAAAGAAAAAAAAAAAGATAAATCTTTGTAAGTGTCTAGACTATCAAAGATTCAATTTGTATCAAGAATTTGGAAAATCCTTTTCAAGTTTTTAAAGATGGACATAAAACTAACTTTGGCATTTCATCTCTAAAATGATAGATAAACAAAGTATATAAACTAAGTTATGGAGCAATATTAGAAGTGGACCATCAATTATTAACAAAATAATTGGATAATTCTTTTATTATTGGCATAGTTTGCTTATAATAATATAGTATATTTTTTATACAAAAAATATATTTTTTTCTAATTATAATTATTATCTATAATTTAATACTTTTTATTTTTTAAAAGTTAATAATCCTTCAATAAAAGTTTTGGCAATTTTTTTATTTGAGCCATATATAATAATGAAGATACAATTAAAAGAAACTCAAAAAATGACAAAAGACCAATGCACATGTCTATTATAAGGAACAACTTTAATTTCATGTTGGTGACAAAGTGTAGATATTTTGTCAAAATATCAAGACTAGTTGCCCTTATGATAAGTTGGATTACCATAATCTTATAATATTTCTTATTTGTGAACAAATCAATCTAATTCCTTATCAAATATACCTATGAAAGTCTATGAAGATCCATCTTATATTCCATTTGCCTTTTTTTGAGTTATATAAGATAGTGAATATCTTGGAAAGAAGAGAAATGTTACCTCTTTTTATAGAAGTGAATAATAATTAAGAGTTTGAAGTCAAAGAAGTCTTAGACTCAAGGTGGCACCAAAATATGTTGAAATATCTTATTTACTAGCATGGATATAATATTAATAAATACACATAGGAGCCAACTAATAATCTTGCAAATATAGCAAAGAAGGTTCATGCTTTTTATTAATAACATCTATCAAAACTAAGATGAAGAATAACAAATCTTTGCTATAAAAGAAATATAATTTAAAAAAGATTACAATTTATCTTATATCTTTGTTTGTGGTTTATGTGTATTTGTAATCCTAAAGAGATAGAGAATGAACAACCAAAAAATTTAATTCAAGAGCTATCATTTGTTGACTTACCAAACAAGACATTTCAATTGTCATAAATTTTAAGATAATATAATCAAAATGAAGATCTTTAAGAGCAATAAAAAAAATCAATTATATAGTGAGATACAATGTATTTGGTATCACAACCTTGGAAGGAATCTCTAATATTTTGTGATTTTATTGGAAGAAAAAACAACTCTTAATGGTCTTAGAAATGTTTTGTTTGAAAGGAGTTATAAAAGCCTCAACAACGGCTAAATAATAATGTAGTCTTGTCATCCTAGAATGAGACATTATTGATGGTTGAGAAGACGAATCAACTATCTTCAAAGAGAACAAAGACTACAATATGTAACAAATACAATTTGCCGCATCTTAGACTTCTTCAATATATGAAAGTCCCTCCTTATAGAACTTGTTTTTAGAAGGGAGGATAATGTCATGGTGTCATATCATATAAAGTCTCGCTTAAAAATACATCAAGCACTTGATTATAGAAGGTAAAAACAATTACAATAATAAGTCTTAACAACTTTAATAGAATCATATATAAATAATAATTAAAGCTTAACAAATATAATCAAATATTGATTAAGTCCAATTAAATTTTCAAATAAATTATAAAAAAATATAAAAAAATCCTAAATAAATCTTTATTAGATTAAAATCAAAATTTAGAAAAATTTTAGAAAAATCCTAATCAAAATTTAAATAAATCCTAAACAATTCTAAACAAACTCTAGACAAATCTTAGAAAAATTCTAGTCAAATCTTAGAAAAACCTTAATCAAATCTTTAAAAAATCCTAAACAAATCCTAATCATATTTTAAATAAATATCATTTAAATCCTAAATAAATCCTATACAAATCCTAGATAAACCTTAATCAATTCCTAAATCTTAAATAAATACTTTATAAATCTTACAACAAATTGAAATATTAATAATTAATAATCAAAGTAAACACCAATATCCAAGCATATTTTAAGAATGCTTCTTTCTTCAATCTTGATGTTGATTTTTAAAGATCAAATCTTGATTTTAAGGCTAGCTTCCTTCTTCAATCTTGATGTTGATTTTTCTAAGCCAAAATTTCTTAATTCTATTATTAAATACCTCTCAGAATTCACATATATGTTGAAAATAAAATCTACTACGTATATATATAAATTTCACTTCAATTCAACTAGTGAATTGATAAAGGTCTTAGAAACCTTTATTAATTCTCAAAATCCTATTTTTAAACTCTTAATATACTTGAACTTCAATAATCTTAAATCTAATTAATTGATTATGCTCAAATTTATAAAACATGATAAGAACAATTATAATCACAAATCTACAAATTTTTACTTATAGATCTATTACCAAACTCACAAAATTCTTTCAAATGTAAATCTTTTTTTATTTCAAAAAAACTAGATTCATTAAAAAAAATCTTACCTTTGTAAAGATTTTATAAAGTCATTTCAAATTCAAATTATCCAAAATCAATGCTCAAAGAAATTATATAAAATCTTCTCTTAAATTTCACTCTTTGATTTGTAAAAGAATCTTGGAGTTTCCATAGGTACATGGTTTTGTTCTTTGGAATCTCATTTCAATCCAAGTTGACAATTGGTCCTCTCTAGATATTAATTTTTGGTAATTTGAGATAATTTTTATTTTAATCAACTCCTAATTCCTTCTTATATATGCTTATATTCTTTATATTTCTAATCTATCTTATTTTATCTTATTTAAGGTTCTATAAAGTAAATAGAATCTATTTTTATAAAAGATAATTTTATTACTAATAGATTTTATTACCTATTCATTATTTATCTATATTTTTATTATATTTTTTTAATTAGGTTCTTTTATAATAAAATATTCTCCTTCTTCTTTCATCTAATATCCATATTATTATATGAAAATGGACAAACATATTTATTTAGATAAGAAGTGTTAATTAGAAGATAAATATTGATAGATTTGATATTATCTTATGGCAAAGCTTCTTAGAAGTTTCATAGACATGTATTTGACTTTATACATATTTATAGTTGATTGGTAGCTTAGAAACTTAATCAATAACTTAGCCATTTATTGCATATGTAGATAGCTTATGCTACAAGCTAACAATGTGGTACATGTTGTCGGGGTAGAGAGAATTTTATCAAAATCCTAAAAATAGCTTCAAATCCTTGTTTACATATACCTATGTATAATTTTCTTTATATCTCACAAATTAAGTATTCAAATACCATAAAATTTTGATATTTTTTATCTAATAATACACACTTTTAAAAATTTTGAGCTAAAAATTCATTCAAAAACTCAAGATATGATTCCAATCATTACTATCAACAAAGTAACTCACTTATTGCTTTTGAACTACATGTGTTGTCTTTAACGCTCTATAACTCCTTCATACAAACTTTAAATGTAGAAATTCTCTCACAAAAGTCATAGATCTTAAAATCCTAAACCTCTTTGTATCTTCAAAAGCATAATAATATGTCTTAAAAAGACACCTTAACTTCAAATGGCTATAACTTCATCATCCTAACTCCAAATTCTCTAAAATTTGTACAAAAAATTTAACTCAAATTCTAAACCTTAAAATCTTTACTTTTGATTCTTAAATATCTCTTTTGAAGTCGCCAAAATTCATATTATCATCATATACAGCCTCCTAAGAGCCTATTATGTATAATTTTTTACCAATAAGGATGAAGATCTTCACTTTTTATCTTTGTCCATCCATACGTTGCTTTCATCCCTCCAAATAAGTTTTTTAGAGGTTTGGATCTTCATCTTTGAGTTCCAATATTTTCATTAAATTTTATATTAAATATCTAAATTTTATATAATTTAATACTATAATAAAAATAGATAAATCTCAAAATAAATTTTCTTACATCAATTCTCTTTAAATTAACTTACTAACCACTCTAATGCACATCAATAATTATAAATATATTATATGTTTTAATTAATTTTTAGATATTATGAATAATTATAATATAATACCATATAAGAAACTTGTCTTGTAAGTTAAGATACAAGTCTTGCAAATTGGACATGTATTAAAGGTCCTGTAGGACATTGCCACATAGTTCCTAATTGATAGTATATATGGAGGCAAGAGTAAAGCCTTCTTCACTCTTGTCAATGCCTTTCTAGTCCTTAGTCTTATTTCAATTTTTTTTTAGTTTTTTTGTCTTTAGCAATAATCATTATAATATCAATATTATACTAATTTTGAATGAGTATCTATTATTTTTGAATTATATAAGAGTGTATTGAATTTTTGGTTCTTTGACATTCATGTCTTTAACAAAGTGATGCATACATTTTATTCTTATGTGCAAACTTTGCTTATAATAATCTATAGTAATTCTAAGTATTACAATAATAGAAAATAATGCCAATACTTTACAAATTAATTTTAAATGAAATAAATGATATGATATAAAATCACAAGATCTATAATCAAAAGATATAATTTTTTTAAAACTTCAGCATTCAAAATTTGTATAACAAACCTAGAACCTCAAATTTAGGGTTTAGAAAAATAATCTTGTTTACATTTAGAAAGATGAAAACATATAAGATATGAACAAATATATGGGATAATTATAAAATTACTTATGAATACATTCATAATTATTATTGCCAAATTCTATGTTATTATATACTTAAAAGTAACACAATTAAATATTTTTTTATGAATCTAAAGATAAGTGGAATTATTTTAAAATAATCACAATTTTAATTTAATAAATTCAATCGGATGTTTCAAATTAAGTATTGCATTTATCAAGACTTAATTATTAGAAGTAATAATTAAATATATCTAAAGCAAAAATTAAAATTCTAAAATAATTTTCTAAAAACATGAAAAGTCTTTAAAATTTTATAAGAAAAGTCTAAATTAAAATTTGACATGATTTAGAATTACTTCGTATAAGGTTATTATTGATTATGATATTTATATTTAAGTATTGTTTATTTCATTGAACTTCACTAGAATATCTTTGAAAAAAACAAATTTTGAAATTTTTGTACCTTTTGTTTGAGAAATAAATTTAATATATATATAGTAAATATTAATGTAGCTTTTAAAAATATAATAATTGATGTTATATCACCTTTTTGATAAATATTTTAATACATATGTATTATTTATAAAAATTTAAAATCTTGGAAGTAAATATTTTTAAAGCATTTTTTGAAAATACTTGATATTAGATAGTATATAAGTATTTGAAAAACATGTGTAATAAGAGATTAAAAAAAAGTTACCATCAGATTTTAATTAAATTATACTTATTTCTTTTATATCAAATCCAATTTTTTTGAATTTATTTCAAATATTAATTTGATATCATAATTTGAATAAGTAATTAAAAAATTATGAATAATTTAAATATATATATATATATATATATATATATATAAACCATATGTAAATAAGATATCAATTCTTACTATTAAATTTGAAATATTTTTGACCAAATTATTTTTTATAAATTTAAGTAGACTTATGATTTTTTATTTAAAAATTATAAATATACACGTAAAAATATATATTTAAATTATTAAAATAATAAATTATCAATATAAAATTGTTTTCTAACATTTAATTATATCAGTTTTTGTAAGTATATTTACTACTTAAATTAATAGAAGTAGATAGAAGTAGGTTTTAATAGATTCGATATGGTAACACTTTATTAAAATAATTTAAAAAAAGCTTCTATGTACAAATTAGATCTATATATGTCCCATAAAGCTATAAAAAACTTTTTAAGAAGTTTTATGTTTCATTGAAGTGACATAAGAAATATCCTTTAACTTGAAAACTTTGCCTACAAGGATTGTTGTTTTTGAAGAAATTCCACGTTATTTTTTTATTATTGTTATTTTTTTTCTATTTAATATATATAGAAGCAACACTCAGGTCATATTTAAACTTATCAATTCATTTTTTGTACTCTAGTATTAATTGAAGTTTCTTTAGACTTTTATACTTGGTAATAGTCATTTCTATATGTTATTTTCTTATAAATATGTTTCCTCTTAGCAATGTATTTGATAAAATTTCTATATATATATATATATATATATATATATATATATATAAATATATATATTTCTTTTTTTCATAAAAATTCATATTTTTGATTAAAATGTGAAAAAAAGAAGATGAAGTATATCATGTTTAGATACCATTAAGTAGAATCTTGTTTTATTGGTATATTTAAATAACTTATTTCTTAAATACCAATCTACTTCCACTCCAAATAATTAGTCTTATATTATAAGCATATCTTGTAAAAAATACTATTAAAAAATATAATTCTATAAATTTTACATATTTAATATTATTCTAATATTTACTCAATTTTTAAGTTCTAAAAATTATTCTTCTTTAAAAGATTGGTATATTCTAAATCATTTTTTGTTTAAGATTTTAAATTATATTTTATTTTATTGTATTTAATATTTTCATTTTTTATTAAGAAGAATAAAATTACATCAATATTTGCAACAAAATTTAAAATAAACTAATAAACAAATCTAATAACTTATTTGTACCATATTTATATCTTACTAACATAATTTGATATTAGTGGAACATTTTTTTGTACTTTTCTTTAAAACATTATCAGATGAATATATAGAAAATGTATATAAAACACATTTCAAAGATATACTTTTTAAACTCAAAAATAATTTTTGGTATTTTAAAAATTTACTTATTTTAGAAAAATATTAAATTAAGCAAATAGTAGATATTATTACTATTGAAAAAATTATTATTAACACTATGTGCCTTATTTGACCAAAAAACATTTGACAACATCCAATTCTAAAAATAACAAACCCACCATGCTTTGGATTAAGTATTGATATTTTTAGCTATGTACATGAGTCAACATAATAAGTTTTGATTGTTAGTATCTATGTTTGAAAAATATCAGTTAAATATAGCATTTACTACTTGATGTCTGTAACTGTTTTAAAGCTTTACAAAAATATTCAAAAACAAAAAAATTGTTTTGTTTAATGTATATATATATACACCTGTCAAACTTCTTGTTAAATTTAATGTGTATTGCATAATTATTTTATATTTATTAGTTTTACTAGGAATGTTTTAGGATAAAATGTAATAATTCAATAAAAAAATAATTGATTTAAAATAAAATAATCCATTGTAATAAGTGATCTGATTTTATTTAGAACAATTAGATAATGGCATCTCCTTATAAAGTGCATGCAATATATATATTTAAAAATTTAATTCACATAAATTTTTATTAAATGAGTTTTTGAAGCCCAAACAAAATCAATAGTAATTTTTTTAAAAAAATATTTTTAATTACAATCATTTAAATTATTTACGTAATTATTAATTATGAAAATATAATCAGTTACTTGTGTATATGAAAACTTGCATATATACAAGAACCATAATTAAAAAATAAAAATTTTATTTAATTATTCATTATCAAATATATTACAAAATATAATTAAGAATATAGTGATTTTAAAACAATCAAAGTTTTCAAAAATAATTATGATTTAAAATTTTAAAATTTTAAAATAATACCCTTTCTCTCATGATTATTTATTTTAAACCTTTATAGTTTTATGGTACATATTTGAGTTTTTTTCCAACAGTTTTAAAATATCTTATAAAATTATTTGTCTAATCTTAACTTCAAAAATATATATCAATAACTTAAATATGTATAAAATATTTCTTAAAATATTTCTAACTATAAAAGAGTAAACCAATTTATATCTAAACCACAATTATAGACTAAGAACAAATAACATAATAAATAGAATAAAATATAATAAAATACTAGATTGGAATCAAGGTTAGGTAATAATAGATGATTGAGGCATTTCTTCGATTGTTCATATTTTGCCTAAGCAAAACAAAATTACATTTATTTTTCCCCTTAATTGTATATAATGACAACCAAGTTCTAAATTTGTTTCAAATGAGATTGCTAAATCCATGGAATGTCCTGTGAGTTTTAAGAATTTCTATGAAAGACTTGGAATAACTACAGGAGAGTATGAAAGTTTCCAAATGAGTAGAAAAGTTATCAGTAGTCTATCAAAAGTCTTGGAATCTTATAGAAATTTTCATCACGTGCAAAATCTTCTAGTTCTAAATTTGTTTTTGTTTTTGTTTTTTTGTTTTTTTTTGTTTTCTTTTTCTTTTTCTTTTTCTAAAAGTAATATGAGCATTTCTGAGGATATATAAGTTTTATTAAACTTTTGATTAAAAAAAGATGATTTAAGTTTTATTTTTTAAAAAAGTTTATAAAAAAAAATCAATTATTTTATTATAGTATAATGTTTCACAGATTATTTATTAATAATCCAATATTAAAACTTTTTATTTATTAAAAAATATGTAATTCTCTTTCAAACTATTAAACACAAACCTATTAGAGATTTTTAAAATTACACATAAGCATTAAAAACATCATTTGATATATATATATATATATATATATTCATACATACATACATACATACATAGTGTTATTATATCATAATTTAAAAAAAAAAAAATTCTGTAATATATTTTAGCATGAAAGATTTAAAAAATATGAACATTTTCTTATAATTTTTAAAGTTCAATACACAATTAGATGTATGAATATATATATATATATATATATATACACATCCATACATACATATATAAAAATATATATAATTATATGTATAAATTTTTAGATTCTACTAATTTTTTTTATGTTTCTCTAATTATAAATATATTGTTTCTAGAGTAATCTCCACTAGTTTAGAATTTCCAGTACATTATTTTAATAATTATTTTATTTTTGTATTGTTTCAGGATATTACAATTCTTTCAGGAGTGCTCTAATAGCAGACATACCAATGTAATAATCTTGTTTAAAATATGCTTTTGAAAAATAATACAATTTGCAATTAAACATGAACATGGTTTCAAAGAAGACTTGTAAAGATTTATGCAAACATAATCCAATTACATTGAATGCATATTGAATTTTAGCTCACATGATAAACTATTGAAATCAAAACCAAGCCACTAAAAACCTTGCTATTAAGTGATTCTTTCGTAATAAACATGATTTAAAAGAAAAACCCATATGCCTAAATGAAAGGTAAATGATTTTATGATAAATCAACGTCATTGTTGAATTTTATGCAATTGTGGAAAAATAATCCTACCCTTTAGGAATCTAGTCAAAGTTTTTGCCCTAAAAAACTCATCAATTCGTATTAATCCACGCAAACAATTTCATTCGAATTTAATTCACCATATTCGAATGCCCCTAACCGCTCTGAAACTAAGCCAGCCAAAGGGGAACACTTGTCCAACCAGAGCATGTACACCCAGCATAGATTCTTCACCGATAGATTCGACTTTGAGAGCCGTGCGCATAGGCGCTATTATTTAGAGGGCCCTTTTGGGAGGGGCGCTGATTGTGTCCGGTGGGGCCGGTGAGGAGGAAGAAATCATTGCCGGGCTAGGGGGAAGCTGCCCGCGTTGATTACCGGCGGGCATGACCCCATGACCGCGGGAACCGCGAAGGATAAAACAGCGGGAATGTCGCTAGATTTAGCGGGAATAAATTCGTGAGGTGACCAGAGCAGATCCTCCGCCAGGCATGCAGCGCTAGACCCCCAGCAGAGATTCGTCACCACCAATAGCGGAGGAGGTGGGTTTCGCAATCCCGTGGAGGCTACCGGCTAAACCAGTCTCCGCAATGCGTCGGCCATCGTTTGTGTCAACTTGGAACGGAAGGGGGGGGGGTGTGTGCGTGTGAGCGAAGATTTTTAAATTTAGCCGAAGGCCAGCGTGCGGAGGAGATCGACGATGCCGAAGGCGGCGATGAAAAGGTGTAGAAAAGGTGTCGCGGCGGAGCATTACCAAATTAAGAGCGAACGAGATCACAGGCGAGGAGAACAATAGACAGGGATAGTGCGCGGCTCATGTCATTATTGCTTGGAGGATGGAGGGATGGCTTAGTGTACAATGTATGTATGTAAGCAAGCTCTGGTGTGTACGATCCGCTTGTTCACTCGCGTCGTCTGCCTCTGCCGTCTGACTTACTTGCGTTCGTCTTGCTTGGTATCATCAGTGCGCCGTTGCGGTGCCGGGAGAGAGCATTTTTGGACGTGGAGGGGGGGAGGGGGCTAGCTGGAGGTGCGATGTGAGGTTACATTTTTGGTTTGGTACGTTGGGCTTCAGAGCGGCGCAGTGCAGAGCGCGGCAGGTTCGCAGCAGGGTAGTGCCAGAGCGAGAGCAGAGGAGAACGTGTGCTCTGTGGGGCGGTCTGTGTGAGGCTCTGCGAGGGCCGTGCCTGTTGCTTGCCCCCCCACCCCTCCTATCGTTCTCTGGCTGGGTTCGTCATGGGTGAGCGAAGTGAGTTGGAGGAATGTTGTCATAGCCATGGTTCCTTCGTCTGCTGTAGGTTTTGATGTGCGTAAAGGAGGGTATGATAGTGGTGGGAATCTGGGAGGTGGGAAACAGCATGGCTTCGCGACAGATCCTGCATTGTTGTTTTGATAGCTACTGAGGGTAAGGGGAGAGTCTAAGAAGGAGGCCTAGGGGGGTTGCGAGTGTGGAAGCGCCTTTTTGTGGATTGTCCGTGGCGGCTCTGAATAACAATCCGACAGGGATGAGGGGGAGCAAGGGGGTGTCCGCGCATCAGCTTAGCAATGGGTTGTTTGTATCGGGGCAGCCGGATCGGGGTAGGGATAAGGGGTCGATCATGGGTGTGCCGCAAATGCCCTACACGGGTGGTGACATCAAGAAGTCGGGGGAGCTAGGAAAAATGCTCAACATTCCGGTGGAATCGACTGCGTCAGCCAAAGCTGGGGGACGGAGGTCTGGCGGGCCGCTCACCGGCTCCTCGTCGCAGCGGTCATCCAACACAGGTGCAGCGTCGTCTACTCATTCTGGCCCGCTTCCTGGTAATGGGACCGCTCGCAATGCATTTTCATCGTCGGGTCCTTTGAACTCATCCGGCACGCCAGCGCCCTGGGTTCCGGGGAAATCTGCGGGCACCTTCTCGGGTCCATTCATGGGAGCTGCTACTCAAGCACAGCAGCAGCATGGTCATGGTAGTACTGGGGGTTCTCAATCCGGGCCATTGGGACGCAGTGCAGACTTGAGCGGCAAAGTTGGTGTAACGGTGGCGAAGCCCGTGTCAGGGCCTTTGCAAGTATCCAATTCTCTGAAAACGTCGGGGCCGCAGCAACAGGCACCAGTGCTTCCAGCTACAGGCCTCATTACTTCGGGTCCTATTATAACGTCTGGCCCATTGACATCCACAGGCGCTCCGCGGAAAGGTCCCTTGTCTGGACCGCAAGACGCTTCGGCGTCGATCTTAGCAGCAGGGGGCGGTTCAGTGAAGGTTGGGGAGAGTGGCCGTCCTAGCGGCAACTCCCTTGCCATTAACAGCTTAAGCAACGCCCATGAGTATTCTTTTCCGAAAAACTTTCCACGAATGATCATATACACCCTCATACCTTTATTCGTCATCGGTTTCATTGCGGGAGCCTTTATATTTGCGGCTGTCAAGAACGCCATTCTTCTCTTTGTAGTGGCTGCGCTGTTTGGCGTGGTGGTAATTCTTCTTGCATGGAACACTTTTTGGGGTAAGCAGGCCATTTACGGATTTATGGCTAAATTTCCCCATTCTGACCTTTCCACAGCTAAAGATGGTCAATTGGTGAAGATAACAGGGGTGAGCCTTTCAACTTAAATCAATGATCCATCTCTTCTTTCATGTATGTACTTTTACCATGTTCTAATCTACAAGTTGGTTTCATTTTCAAAACTTGATCCCGATCTCGATTTTAAAGGAGAGAGGGTTTTCTTTGGCAACCTGCATGTTGGTTTAGTGAATATAGAACCAATTCCTGAAGTCGTGAACAACCTGGAATCTTGATAATCTGAACGAACGTAGTATTTTGAAGCCATATTTTAGCGTTTTCTGTTGATGTTCCTACCTCTCTATGTGAGGATGAGCTCAAGCATGCACCTCGTTCTTATTTTCGTTCGATGTCATGATCAGCTCTTACAGAGCGTAATGTTTGTGGGTTAAGTGTTGATTTTTCCTCCCCATTGGAAACTTAGAATGGAGTTGCGGATAATTGGTCTAATCTGCCCAGGTGGTCGCTCTGGTGTACATTAAACGAATCTCTCTTTGAGGTTAATGATATATGCTGATCAAGACTTTTGAAGCAGGCACAAAGTAGTAGCCAAGAGAGTGGTAATTGACTTTTGTAAGCTTGGCAGGTTGTGACCTGTGGAAGTGTTCCGCTGGAGTCATCTTATCAGAAGATATCCCGATGTGTATATACATCTACGGGTCTCTTCGAGTATCGACATTATTCTTCCAAGAAAGCTAGTGAGAAACATCGGCGGTTTACTTGGGGACTGCGGCATGGAGAGGTATGTCAATTGGATGTGGAATGTACTAGATACGTCAAGGATCACCAGAGGTTAAAGGAGGGTGAATTAATCAAGACTTATTCAACGAGAATTTGCTTAACTCTGCAACTTAGTGGTGGCTGTGAAAGACAGGAAATAAGATAGGATGCTCACTCTTGCAGTCCGACGTCAATTTGAAAGGGAACTAAAGCTTCTTTATTTCTTGAACTGCTCCAATGACTGAACCGTATCCAGATTAGCTGACATTCTTTCAATGTAACAATATCTTGTTCTCAGAGATATGTCGTAGATTTCTACATTTCCGATTTTCAGACAGGTCTTAGAGCCCTGGTGAAAGCTGGCTATGGAGCTCGGGTGATTTCTTATGTTGACGAAAGTCCAATTTTAGATCTCCTTCCATCGATTAAGGAGTTTCCAACTGATTTCTTGCGATGGTTGACTGAGCGAAACCTTTCTGCTGATGGTCGTGTAATGCGACTTAAAGAAGGGTAAGGACGCTTTTTTAAGTTTTAAATTTACTTATTTATTCATTGGATTATGCATGATTCTAACCATTGACAGTTAATTGTTTTCTGACGGGACTGTCGTGTGTTGCTCGTGCTTAGTAATTATGGGTCGCTTATATATATATATATATATTGTTTCACTATATTTTTCTATAATTGGTTTTACTATTTTATTGTAAAGTTCTGCTTCCGCATGTGGTTAATTCGTTATGTAGGGTGCAATGGGATTTGCATTCTATCTAAATTCCCAGTAATTTGGAACTCTTTTATCTGACAGTTATGTTAAGGAAGGGAGCACAGTGACGGTGATGGGTGTTGTTCAAAGGCATGAGAATATTTTGATGTTGGTATCACCCCCTGATCCCATGTCAACGGGTTGCCAGTGGTCAAAATTCATACTACCAGCCACTTTAGAGGGTATTATCTTGAGAAGTGAAGAACCTTCTAAGGCGGATGGGATACCTGTGTAATGAAGTTTTGGTCTTCAAGAGAAAGTTTTTTGTTATTGCTTATCGGACCTTTTGTGAAGTATCGGCAAGAGTATGCGAGGCATGAAGTTTAAGTAGGTTAGATTACCAGCGCACGTGGATCACCTAAGTTAAATACATACCCTGAAAGATATGGGGTCAAGAGTGATCGAATCTACCGATACTGCTCAGTCCTGGAGTAATTCTTTGATCTTTCTGCGGAGCCCAAGCTATGCACTTTCATTCCTCGCGGTAGTGGCACGAAGAGGTACCAGTCATTGTCATTGCATGTTGTTGGAAGTGGATCAATGGTTCCAATTATTTTCTTAGCTGGTGTAGCTTCTAAGCCTATTGCCAAGGTTCTGTGATAAGTCGGGATATGAGTAGCTGTCATGAGCAAGTCGTGACGTTTAGGCAACCTTCATAACGTAGTGGCTACGAACATTGACTAAAATCTAGTTGCACAGAGGGGGAACCTAGTGTTGGTATACACCGTTGATGCAGAACGATGTGTTGCCTTGATCCTGCCTTTGCTGTACATAAGGTAGTAGTGGTAGTAGTACGATGTACTCCATGGCTTCTATTGACTTTTGGACTAACAAGGAGCCTTTGTAGTCTACCTGCAATGTAATTTTTGTTGGCGGCAGTTTGCCATTTGTATTGGATGGTCCAGAGGTCTAGATCAACCTCATCTTTTAGGAGGGATGATCTCGAGTTGGAGACGTTCGGCGAAAGATCTTAACATTTTGGTGTTCATGCTTGCCCTTAGCAAGTCTCAAGTGTGGAGTTTATTTTTGGCATGACATACGTCTATGTTTCACCTTGATATTTCGTAGTTGTATGGACCTCGACTTTAGCCTTGCCTTCAAGCGTCTGAGCGAGTGAATTCATCACGTCCAATCTGGATCAACAACCCATACAGTTAAATGTAACTTCAGTCTCCTTCAAACAGTGATAGTGTGTAGATAATTCTTTGACTAGTGGGATGGTCACTGTAAAAATTTTGTGCATAGTGATTCTGGTCATTTTTACACCAGAATGTGCTCCTGTATCGACGGTTTGTCTTTGCGTTGATGAGCATGAGGTGAGTTGAGTGAGCTCCTTTTATGGGTGTCATGTAGGCCATCCAGGACTTGAATGCTGAGCTACTCGAAAGTCATTTGGATTATGCAATTGAACTTTTGTGAAGGTACACAGCTTCTATTTGGGCCTGTAGGTACTTGCAAAATGTGTTTTTTAATATTTTTGAAAACAAGAGAAATATTCATCTTCATTTCCCTTTTTAAAAAAGAACAATAGTAAATAAATGATCAATCCAAACAAATGTTTATTGTTCTGCTCTCTCAATCAAAGATTTGATAGCTAATATTTACAAAAATAATTTAGGGAATAGTTAGTGCTATATCTCCAATTGATATTGTTGCACTCCACATGACCTCCACACAACTTAAATTGACTACAAAGTGTGCTTCTATGCCTAAGGTGCATTTGGCAGCTTGATATTTAACTCCAATACTAATTCAAAAATAGAGTAAATTATTATTGTTATTTTATTTATTTATTTATTTATTTTTGTGTTTTTGATAGCCAGATATAAAAAAACAAAAAATAACTTGTTTTTCTTCAAAATAGTTTGCAATCAATTATTTCATAAAATATTCATTGTCTTTTTGAACTACCACCCTTTCTTAAAGGAAAAAATGTGCAAAAGAAAGAGGCTATTATTAACTAGTTGTTTATGATGAAGTCAAGTGTAACAATATCATGTGGTATGTAGCAATATCAATTGAGGATGTAGCTTTAACACTTCTAAAAAAATAATGTGAAGATTGTTGTGGTTGTTATAACTTTTGAATTAGTATTGTTAAAATTTATAAAAATAATCTTGCACTTGATTAAAGAATCATCAAATAAATATTGATTCCTATAATCACTTTTAAAGGAATGAAGAAAGATACTTTTGATAGCTTAAAATTTAAATGAAATTAGCAATCTTAAATGTATTTATATAGATATTAGGATTTTTCTTGTGCATAATGCACAAATTCCTAAAAATTAAAAATAAATCCCAAAGAAATTAGTAATGTATTCTTAAACTTGAAAAAACTGTCACTCATGTAGTGATTCTTAGTCTTGTTGCAACCCTTGTGCTTCACTCCAATTGTAACTTCTAGTCTAATCACAACCTATTTTCTTCATTTCTGTAGCCTCTTCTATTCTTGTCATGACTTTTAATCCTAGTGCAAGCCCTTTTCACATTACACACTTTACTAAAGAAACTTGGGACTTGGGACCTAATAAGACCCCTAACCAAGTTTTAGGCGGACAATTGTTCATTGCATTATATATTACAATGCTATAATTTATGTATGTAATTATTTTATTTTATTTTATTTTATTTTAGTAAAAAGACATGATACTAGGTGTAAAAATGTATATTATATTTATAAGCTAGCATTCAAAAATCTCAAAGATTTACAAAATTATTTTGCAATCTATAGATTTTAAATAATAGATTAAAAGTGGAAAATAAATAAATAAATAAATGACAAGAGTTTTGAGGGTCTAGTTTCAAAGAAGAATTTATTTGAGATAAAAAATTAAAATAAATAAACCTTTTAGAAAATTTTGGTTTATATTAAAAATTCTGAGTTTTTAATTTTTACTAAACTTCTAATTATTATTTTCAAAAAAAGAGATAAAAACACCAATTTATTCTAACCTTATAAATAATAGTCAAATCTCTACTTTAAAAAATATTTTATTATATGTGATTAAAAAAAGATATTTAATAAATATTTTAGTGGATTCTTTTAAAATTTTAGAATGTTGGCATTTATTATAAGTTCTTTTTTTACAATTCATTAATATAAAAGAAAATAATGTATATGATGTTAATTAATTGTTCTTTGTAGACAATTTCATTTTCTTCTAGATTCTTTTAGATTTATTTTATATGTAACTGTCTCTTTATTTGGAAAATAATTAGAAATAATCAAAATCAGTCAACTTTTTAATACTAACTTCTAGTTAGTTTAAAAAAGTGAAAATATAAATAAAATCGGAAAATTAAAAACTTAGACACCAAAACTTAAGCTAAACTTAGACAACAAAACAATCCAAAATTTAAGATAGTATGAGGTGAAATTAAGTTAAATTTTAATTTAATAAATGTTTTGGTTGAATATTTTGTATTTTTTGGCTTGCATGTCTTCTTATATTTTACCATGATTATTACATCTTCTTTTCTCTCTCTCTCTCTCTCTCTCTCTCTCTCTATATATATATATATATATAATACATATCTTTTTATCTATTTTAATTTTGTTACATAAAAACATTTATTATATGTGTTCAAACATTAAGTTGTGTCCTCACAAACATTCACCAAAATTCAGTTCAATTTTAAATAAGTTGAATATCAATAATTATACATGTAGTTTTTATGAGTTATAAAAAGAAGAAAAAACAATTTTTTTAAAAAATTTGAATTAGAAATATTTTCAAAACATCAACAACAAAAAATTGAACAATCAAATAAAAACAATCATTTAGTTTATAATAACAATGCAATGTTCTAGAATTACACACATCAATATTTTTCTTAAGTGAAATGTTGGTCACTTGATCTATGTTGCTATTTAAATGCATAGAAATGATCCTGTGAATGTTTTAATGACTTCTATTACAGGTTTGCAAGAGGCAATGAAATTAAAGCTCCAACGTACAGAAGGTCACCTTCAAGAATAAGAGGTAGAGATAGGGACAACTTGCCATCTGATGATGTAGACATGAAGAGTAATGGGCATCTAGCCACTTAGTTCTAACGCTAGCAAAGGAAACGCTTGAATAAGATGATTGAAACAACAGCTTTCCTTAATTAACTTTCTTAGAAGATGAACACATCTCATGGAGCACGAATGTAAGTCTCTGCAGCTGAAGAGCAACTTTCGCAGAAGAAAGAGAGCATCATTTCCCTTTTGCCACATTCTGCAAGATAGTACTGCCAACCCATGCTAGACTGACTGGATTCTCTGGACCAAGTTTGATACGAGTCTTGATACTACATGATCATCACCGTTTCGGGTGGATATTCGTCAAATTCCAAAACCTCAATAGAAAACCTAACCTCGGTACAAACTGGTTTTAAATATTGGGAATCTACTGAGAGCATCGGTTTTTAAGTTAGTAAGATTATATTTTACACAAAGACTCGTATAATCTAACTTATCCAAGAGAATCAACTCAATCTTAGCGAATTTCATTCCCGAGCAGAAGATTCACATTGACCTATACGGATGGACTAGTGCATTGACCTATGCGCATGGACTAGTGTTCCCGTGAGATTGTAAAAAACATGGATTGCATGTTGTGAGATTGATCGGGTATGAAAATTTTAGTGAGAATGAGAGGGTGAGGAGATTTTCATATACAACCACAGAGATCTATAACAAAGAAAAAGAACAAAAAAAGAAAAAAGAAAAAAGAAACCCACTGAATAAGCGGAATTAAGTAGCGAATATTGAAAGCTGTCCCAAAATATTTATCGTCAAACTTTCAAATATTCAACAGAAACATCTCGTTCGTTCAAGGTTTGACACCAATAAAGTGCCACAAATTCAGTATAAAATCAAGCCAGTTGTAATACTCATCCTTCAATTCCAGTAGACAAGACAGGTGAGAAAACACAAAATGCGATCTTCCTATGGTTCAGTTTCGTGCGGACAGGGTTTAACTGGATACTAACTTGTAACTACTTGGAAACAAACACAGTAACTATACAGACTCCAGTGGCTGTGGTATCTCTAGGTCAGGGTCAAATCCATTGCTCTGGAGAACCCAAATGTACATAATCTAATAAGCTTGACACGCTGTCAAGAGTGTGAGGATCCTCGAGCACTAGGCTTGGACCTAATTAAGTTCCACACCTAGTTAAACTGACTAAAAGAGAGATCCAAGATTAACTACAAAGCTCACCAAATGCCATGTGAAAGGTCACAAAAAGTATTTCGCTAGACCAGATTAGCGCAGAGTAACATACCGATTAGTACCATGCTTGGCCCAATGCTCCCTAAGATCGACCGGTAGATTGATGTTGACACCTTCGGACACTAGCTTCTCCAGAAGCTTGTCAAAGGCTCCAGCACTCATCTTCCGCCCTGCCAAGCGTGAGCCTCTCTTCTTGGGGTTCAGAGGCAAGGGAAACATAGAGATTAACGTTGTGCAACAGGCTGATTGCCAGCCACCATTTCCCCACCTATAGCACTGCTGGTTCATACCCGTGCAAGAACAGTACGGAATGGGAGTGGGTACAGTCTGAGATCGAAATATTCTACTGCTTACAAGCTCTGGCTCCCTAATCTGACCTCCCTCTTCTTCATTAGCAACCTGGGCCTGACTCTCCCGTTCTTGCACTGGTTGCTGACCTTGGTGTGTTACAGGCCAATTCCGTGATTTCTTAGGTGCTGCTCGGGGATGTTTACCCCTATGAGTGGCTTCTGCCATTTCGGTCGCCTTCCTTTTCGTTCGTACAAAAATCTCTATTTGTGACTCCTTGTCCCTACTAAATCTGTGTACACCTTGCAAATGTGCAGAATCAGGATCTAAAAGCATGATACCTGAATGTGATGGATTGGCTGCAGTCGGGTGGAATTCAGATGAAAATGCGCTATGTTCTGCAAGGTCCATCCGCTGTAATAGTTTAGATCCGTGCATCGATTCGTCCAATGCCGTCTGGGATGGTCTTCGACCACGTCCAGAAGACTTCCTTTCGAGTCTAGCCAGGGCAGCCAAGGCAGCGTCTCGGGTCAAAATTGCTGCGTCTCTATCTGCAGAAGCGATGTCTCGCTGCAAGATTGCAGCGTCCCGCTCAGCATATGCTGCCATCTTCTCTGCTAAAGCTGTGCTCTTTTCCATTAATGCTGCGTCCCGTTCGGCAATGATGTCCATGATCTCAATGGAGCTGGCGCTCTTGGAATGAAGACAAGAACTTTCCCAATCGACATCCATTTGAGCTGCTAAATCAGCGGGACCTCCTTTGAAAATTGCCTACATCAGAATACCAATACCATGTATATCAAACACAGATGCTGAATAGAGATGAGTGCTACGCTCATTGTGACGAAAGGGAGTAGATATGATTGTGAACCCGTTAAAAGTAGTTCTACAGGATTGCCAAACCTCTATTAAAAAAATAAATTAAAAAACTTTAAAGTTAAGTTCTTAAGATCACGACAGAAATATGATTGGAACATACTAATACCTGCTCAATCAACAAAACCCAAACAGGAACAACACAGAGCCCGTTACAAGAAAACGCTTCAAAGTAAACAGTAACACTGGGTACGGTACCAACTGCTTAAATTAAAAGCCTGACATGTCGGAAGCATGTCCAAAAGTGCAACAGGTTGCAGTACATCTGACAAAAAGTAAATTATAGCCTGATGTCTTACCTTGTGCCCTAATTCTTACATTGGCAATTCTGACCACGAAGTTTAACACACCAAAATTACCCACGAAACCGAATGCTATTGTAATGAAATTTATTATACACAACATGTAACTTTGAATATGTACATACACACACACACATATTAAATCTCCATATATTCACCAACTTACCACTTCAGTCTCTGTCTTTCTGATATCATGTGCATTGCATATCCAATTGTGTAGTCCTCTTAAGTATTCCCCCTGCAAGGTAATATAGCCATAAACCAACATGTAAATCAATTGGAGGAGATTTTATAAGAAAAACACTGTAAAACATTAAAAATAATGTTTATAAATATATTCTAACTTCCTACTACTTAGTAACACGTGCGGGCATCTGACAATTAAAACCAAATTCTTCATCAGCTTACAAACCTGGGATAGTTTTTCTTTACTGTGAGGGCTTTTCTTCAGAGCGAGTTGAGCAGCTTCAATGATCTGTAACACAGGTTTCAAACTTAACTACTACACAAATTAAACATGCCTGCTGTACCTTCAGGATCTTAAGGCCTACGATGTCGCAATGTGAATATTATCCGTAGTGTACTAGCAAGTGGAGACTGCGATTAAGACACAAATAGTTCACCTATGCAAAGAACTCAGCAGAAAAGAAATACTGCTAGGTTTTAGCGGCTGTCAACAAGACCTGTCAGAGAAAGATTGTAAATACCTTGAGATTTTTGGAACGTTCACCTAATGATGACAAGCCATCTAGAACATGTTGGTAGATATACTCAGGACTGCGCGCTTGCTTGAAAAACGGATGTCTCAGCAGCTGTTCTGTTGTTGGACGTCTTGAGGGGTCCTTGGCAAGGCAAATTGCAATCATGTCTTTGAAGGACTGCACATAGTAGATTGAGCTATCAACATACTTGCCAAAACACCCAAAACATTCAACCGATTAAGTACATTAAGTGCAGCGAATCGTTCAAGGTATTGTAGTGAATTGAAAAATATAATGCTGTGTGCATGTGTTTACCTTAGAGAACATTTTGAAGCATGCACAATTCATCTCTGAGATCTTATTCTGTAAAGTATTGAAGAAAACCTGATCCATAACATTGGGATATAATTAAGTTGATAAGACTGACGGCCCTTGGACAATTCATACGTGTAACCTGGTTGAAACATAAAAGAAAATGAAAGTCTCACAACATTTCCTTCAGGTTCAAATGCATATTAATTCTAATGCTCCTGAACAATTTAGCTTAAACCATCTGTTCTATGTATGCTACAGTTTTCAAAGAAAATATCTGAATAAATTACGTCTGTCAGACTAACTTGTGACAATAAACTAGAATGCAATGCGGTATTCGTAATGAACTTTCCATTATATTTCAAGATGTGATGAGTAGACCGATTCCTAAAACGCTGAACGAGTACAATTAATTATGAATCACCTTCATAGGATACTTCGAGAAGGGGACAATCCCATGCACAAGCTCCAATGCCGTAATTCCAAAAGACCATATATCAGCTCTGCAAAGACAAGACAACACCCCCAACAACATAAACACCTTGAACTATCAACACTGGCTTCCAGCTGGCTGCTCCTTCAAATCCACTAAAATTTACACAATGTTGTTCCTCAGTGGTTGCCTTACTGTAGAACCGAGCGCTACTAGGAATAGTTGCGATGATGAAAAATTCAATCTATGGATGTTCACACTTAGGAAATTGAATATGGTTACACAACTTACTTGGAATCGTACAAATGAACTTGCTCAATCATCTCTGGAGCCATCCTGTAAAATACATCCAACAAAGCGATTAGCGTACTTAGCTTAGGGATCATTTCCGAGCATCAATTTAGAAAGACAGAATACAAGACCCTAATCAATCCAAAATAATTATTAAATATCTAATGTGACGTAGCTGCACAAAGTTACAAGTATAAATCAAGGGATCTGACAAGCGACCAGGAGAACTCCATCAAATTAAGCCGCTAAAGAAACTCAATGATATTAACAAATACTATGCTCGAAATCAATGAAAAGGTAAAAAGTGCACACCAGTAACAAGACCTCAGTAAACTGCTTCTTGACTGTTGTTGATCACCTGCATTCAATATACAGGTGGAAATACCAAAATCCGCGAGCTTGACTCGTCCATTCCCATCCACAAAGATATTTCCCGCCTAGCAAACAGAGAAATAAAAGTATGAGGAAGATTGTGATAATCTCAGCGTACTAAACACAAAACAGCTCATACACCGACCAGAGGTGAAGCACTCAGAGCAAGTCCAACTTCTCCAGAAAAATAATGTCATGTTCTCTTTTCTAAGGGGGCCTAGATGGCAAATCAGGAAGCTATAAAAGTTTGAAGAAGCTGAAAACTACTCTAGCCTTTCGAAGGAAGAAGATATGTCCTGCCACTGAAAGAATGTGACTAAGATAAGAACCAGCATGAGCATGAGATCATACAGCTGCAGAGAGCAAAGAAACCTCACATGCCAACAAATTGTGTGCTACCAAAACAACATAACAACATTCTAAACTCCTTACTCATAAAGAGCACACAGTTGAACTGCTCGATGCTTGATCAATGCAATACCTTCACATCCTGATGAATACGGCCATGGTGATGAAGGTAATTGAGACCCATCAACGACTCTTTTAAAAAAGTACACACCACACTCTCGTCAAAACCATTTGAGAAGGCAGCTTTCATAATATCCAAACATGATCCACCAGCCATGAACGGCATCACAACCCAGACATTGTGACTGGTAGTGAAGGAGCAGTAAGCCGTCAGAACATTGGGGTGCTGAATTCGGCTTTTCGACGCCGTCCAGAAGTCGCTCTGCACTCAGAATTTTCGTTTAAAAGATATTCTTATTGAGCATAGAAAACAAGCCAAATGCAGCTAACCAGTTCCTCGAAACCTACAGAAGTCACCAGTGCTAGTATGTCAAGAATAATCAAAGTCCCTACATTCTTCAGCAAGCCCAAATTAAATATATTAAAATTTAAGTGCATTCAATGGACTATAAATTTCTGAACACAAAAAACAACGGCATGTGTTTGGCGAATCCGAAGTGGTATTTTAGGAAGAATCTTCGAATTTCAAAGTACTAGGTTATAAAGCCGTAGATTCAATACGAGATAGGAATGGAGCTGAGTAAATTACTGAAACCCTAATATATTTCTATGTATTTTTTGGTGCAAGTTTCAGTTGACTTGAGGGCATAGGAACTGCACATGGAACTACCCAAACTAACAACATGAAGACATTCATCGCTAACACACAGAGAGTATACTAAAGAGCCAATCAACTTGTGGTTGCTACATATTCCCAACAGCTAAAAGTAGCAAATAGACAACACGGATCCAGAAGAAGGTGGTCTAACAA
The DNA here is from genome assembly GCF_059467195.1 of Physcomitrium patens. Classification (NCBI taxonomy): domain Eukaryota; kingdom Viridiplantae; phylum Streptophyta; class Bryopsida; order Funariales; family Funariaceae; genus Physcomitrium; species Physcomitrium patens. The sequence continues at coordinate 3,730,203 of NC_143421.1, forward strand.
GAGCAAAACTAAAAAGAATAACAAGAATCACAATAGGCAACCTCAAATGCCTCATAGAATTGAACGACCGAGAACATAAGTACCGAAATTCGGGTGCCCTCGTCAAGCTGCAGCACTTTGATCGCCACCAATTCATTGTAGGGCAAGCACAGAGCACTATACACAGTACAACTAGCGCCACGCCCTAGTTCCTCCATTATCCTGTAATCACTCGCAGACAGAGGATAACCTCTTCTCCCTTCCTCATCACCGCCCTCCTCCCCAACCCCATTCTTCTGCTCCTTCCCCTGCCCCTCCATTGGTGCCCCCAACTTCCAAGAGTAAGCCAATTAACAAACCTACGGCGGTGAGGCCATTTTGCAGCGATACCCCACTAGAGCGTCACGTGACAAGCATCCCTGAAGCTGCTAGACAATCCCTTAAACTCTGAAAATACAAGTTCGTGCAACTAAGAGGGATGTCGTCGACTTGGTGCATGTGTGCAAAGCATTTGCATCAAAGACCAGGCCTTACAGAGCGAGAGCAGGCGCATTAGCCAAGCCTACACGTTCCTCATTCATCCTATTGGCTCATCCATCCATCTTGTCTCGTCCATCTCCTCTGAGAGTCCTTTCGATGAACAGGCTGATTATTGTGTTGCTTCAGTTTGGGGTTTCTGTTTCTCGCTAAATGTGGTAGTAACTGTGAGATGCTGGATATGTTATCGATTATGCTGTGTAACTTTCAACTCTTTTGAAATAGCTTACTATTAAACACTTTTCAAAGATGGCACAACAAATTGTGTGCAAGTGCAGAGAGACTTCCAATTCAAGGAAAATTAGGGTTTGCAGTAAAAGAAGATTGTAGTCGATCGCAATATGGAAGCTGCTCCTTGCAGAGGAATTATTGTTGTCATTGATTGAAGGTTTGGATAACGAAGTTTTAGTAGTTGAGTGGGAGTCTGAGTGGAGCACATTCATGAAGAGCTGGTGTGGAGTCAGTCTGAAAAGCCTGAACGTGACCACCACCACAGTATGGACCTTACCGGCTACAGGTCTTACAAAGTCACTGGACCTCGATGACCAGATAATTTGTCTTCATGCCTACTATCTACGCTAGGAATGGACATGACTGTTGTGAAGATTCAGCTGGACCACATCACCCAGCTAGAGCATATCATTCAGCAAGAACGCAGGGGATTACCAAGGAGCTTGTATGCATCAATCCTGCGTGATGGAGACGGAGTACACTCATCTATGTATCAATACAAATAATTCGCACACACACACAACCTCAGCATTATGCATGTGTTTTATGAACTGATTGTATTTGATGGTTACAAGAGGCCAGAATATTGTTCACCGAAAAAGAAAGAAAAGAAGAAGGAAGGAAGAAAGAAAGACAGAAAGAGAAGAATGAAGACGAATAAGAAGAAGAAGCTAGCAGCGAGAGATACAGATCACCGAGTTCGATCGTGTTTTGACAGGGATTGAGTGCAGATAGAGCTGATCTCTCATTTTTGTCTAGGAAAATCCATCAATTGAAAGTAATTGAAGTAATGGACATGAATGAAAGACTACTTTGTCCACAATTCTGAATGAAAAATCACAATCGGTAAACTCCTTAGCTATTGCGTTTCACAGGATTTTGCAAGTAGGCAGAGGCACAACGCCAAAACCTTTCGACTGTCTGTTGGGTCCTGAAAATCATCGTCCTTGAGACACGCAATTGAATAGTTCTTGATCTCATTACTTCAAAGTTACCGAACACTCAACAATGGTGGATACCTTCACTCTTGTATGTGAATTATCCTCAAAGAAAGAAAACCGAGAAGAGTCAACTGGGACCTTGATCTGAGTAACACTTCTTTCAACTTTTCTTATAAACGGCATGCCACCAAGGTCAACCTACACATCATCCTCTCGTTGCTGCCATTTCTCTCATTCTCGAATTGAAGACACATCACCGAGACTACCTTGCTCATACCGATCATTCCATGTTTCGATGCTTCGATTCCCTTGCCACTTTCTAATGGCTGACTCTCCAGCCACCGCACATTCTGCATCTCCCGTTGAAAGTCTTCGAGCTTTGTGGCAGATTTTGCTTCTGTGGTATATTTTCTGTAACGGTTCGGAGATTTTCCTGGTTTAGTTCATCGGTAGTCACCGATACCTTACTTTCCTCTAGCAAGAGATTGATTAGGAAAATGAATGCGATCAGATTTTCTTTGGAACTAGGAGTACAATGTGAACTGAAGTAGCAGGTTGATAATCTGGCATTCGAGCATAGGATGGTGGGGTGATTCCAACAGTTTCAATCTAAAGCTTTGTTCAAGCTTTTCCTGGAATGCTGTGTTAATTGAAGGGCAATCAGATTGAACACTGCAATCTGCCAGTTGTATTCCCGAATAAATTAGGTTCTCCAGTTTTCATTTAGCTTTCAAAGGTTTTCGAATGCCACTTCAGTTTTAATGAATTCAATGAAGAAGTGTCACATGTTTTCCATGAAGTTAGATTGCAAAGTACAGGTGTCTCAATATTTACTTTGAAGGGTTTCACTCAAGTCTGATTGTCTTGTATTGTTTTGTTGGACACAAATTGTGACTTTCTTTACTAATACTCTGCTCACTGTGCTTGGAAGCATGTTGATTCTGCAGCGAACAATGAGAGCATCATGATAACGGAAACTAATTGCAGTTTTCTGTAGTCGTCCAACCTGTTGAAATGCGATGCTGAGGAATTTTGGTTTCTTGGTTGCAGATTCTTTTCACTGTTGGCTTTGAGTGGGAATTAGTAATGAATGCATGTGGGCGCCAACATCGTAGAATCAGAGCACTATGAAATGATTACGACGTAGTGTCAATGACCTTTCGTCAAGAGCGAGTAGGTCCTGGAAGAAATGAGCTATGGCCAGAGCCAATGGTCCCATTATAACGCGTTCCACCGTTAAGCTTTAGGGAGGTTGCTTGCGACAGGAGAAACTATCCTCTCGAAGGAGACATCGTCCTAGCAATCCAAAGTGCACTTTAGTTTCGACGTTGGACAATTTTTCTTCGTAGTGTTGTGTGGGTTGTGATAGATTTTAACATTACTCAGGTAGGGACAAGATCAGAGAAGTGACAGCAGGTTTTTGCAAATGGTATGAGAGACATGAGTAGAGAAATTAGGTTTTTTCTGAGGCTGAGAATCTCACTAGCCCCAAAAATGAGAACAAATTTGTCGAACACAGTGGAGGACCGAAGAATTGCAGGGAAGGAGATGGGTCAATTACTTGTAGTAACGGGATCAAGCTAGAGCAAGAGGACAGTGACTCTAAGGCGAGGAGCATCATGAGAGTGCTGGGTCCTTGGACAGCCTGGTTTCAACCAATCCTCATCCAGTGACGTTTCTTGTCAGAGGAGTTTGACTTCTGGTGTGCATATTTTACCCCTTGTCAACGTTGACAGAATAGATGAGACGTCGTTTCTCAAGATTTGGCTGTCACGTTGACAGTTACAGAAACCCAATTTAATTTCCTGAACCACAATTTTTGTACGTACGCCATTTAAAGATTAAACAGGGCCTGCTTTTACAAGAACTTCATGCGGCTACTTCAGACTGTGGAGCTGATAACTCATTTTAATGTGCTTCCATTGTTACGGAACACATTTATGAAATGCTGATAATCTTGCTGCTGGTTGCAGTCATTCGTATGCATGAAGGATTTTCTAATTTAACTATTTGGTACCTGCATGTGTAGAAAGATGAGTGACATACGAATCTATGTTTGTTCACTAACAAGCAGGTGGCAACTGGTGGTCTTCAGCGAGAAGAGCATGATGTAGACAAAATGAATAGTGCTGATAGATAATATTATGCTTTCTTTGTGCTTCAGTCAAAGCATGATTACCTTCACTTGTGTCTGAGCTGAAAGCTATTTTTTCAGGATCTTATGTGCGTCATGGACACCCCGGGATACTACTGTTTGAGGGTGAATGACTTTGGTTCGAATGGATTCTGTTTGAGTAGGGGTATTTGAGCAACAATTGCTGTCTTCGTGGACAATGGCTTACTGCCAGCTCCATCCAAGTAAGTGAGATATTACTGTCATATCATAATGGGTGACGGCTCCCTCTTGGCTTGTGTGGCAGCAGTGTTCAGAATTGGCTGTGAGATAATTGAATTGCTTTCGTGAACTCTTAATTACAATGAGTACTGGTGTCGGTATCATCTCAACAGGATTCTGATAAGATATCACCCTGTGTTTTTGGAGAATTATATATGAGATGGCAGCGGGATATCTTGTCTCTTTCTCTTTTTTTGTTTGTTCAGGTCACTGTGATAGAACTCCGTGTTTAAATAAGCATTCTGGAATCAAATACTTACAATCGTTCTTCCATTGGCACCATCATCAAGATTCTGTACACTCAAATTTTGAAGTTTTTTTCTGTCTGCATAACAAAGTTTTGTTCGCATTAAATAGTTTTGAACTAAGTTCTGAACTCGCTGCGTCATACACTCCTCAGTAGTATACTATATTATTCTTTATTTACATTCTCAAACCTGGATTTGATGTGGAGATTGGTCATTGATCTAATTCGACAGAAATCGTCTGCTGTTACCGATATGAACGATTTTCACAGCCTCGGGAAAATTCTGTGACGTTTGATAGAATACAAGATGTTTATCTTCCTCAATGTTCTCTGTTATCTTTGCTTCGTAGACAACTTTTCTAATGTATTTTTCATTGTACATACTCCAGGATGGTGGTGGAAGGTCGTTTTGATTTGCAATCTACACCTACTGTGGATCTTGCAAATTGAATTCTATAATACAAAGGTAGCCTTCTTTTTCCCTACATGGACGACCTCGACAGAACTCCGATGGAATGTGCTGCTGGTTTTTCAATTGTTACATGCTCATGCAAAATGGATACAGTACCTTTTGCCTTTATGAAAGCCATTTGTTTAGATTCCTAGTTGGTAACAAGACATTGGTAGAAGGTTCAATTTAAGAGTTAAAAGTTCTTTACAATTTAATGAGATCCCCGTTTAGTTTGCCTGGTAAGCAGATTGTTGACTCGTCTGTTTCAAAGTTTTTATTTGGTTCATTTCTACAATGGAAAACCCATGTGACAAAATTATGTTGATATATGCAGGAATCTAGGTTTGGATGAAGATAGATATATTTTGACGAAAAGAATCATGCTAAGGTTCCTCCAAGTCTACAAAAGTCCAAAGTTGGTAAAATTATGCAGTGTTTCATTAATTTCACTACGTTTATCTGACAACAACTATTTGTGATGGACATGTGTTGAACACCCACAAGTCAAAAGTATCTTGCTGTTAGGAAAATTGCTCTAGCCACACATGTGTGGCAAATTTGTTCTGTAGTATTTACTGGGAAAGATGATGCAAGGTAGAAAACATTGGGGGCGGTTGGAGTTACTGATTAGGGAATCTCTTGTACAATTTACTTCAGCCTACCAAGACTAGTTATACTCTCTACTATTTTCCAAAATGGTTTGGTGTTAAGGGAGATTTTATATTTAAAATCTGACCTTAAAAGGCCATGGTTTATAAACATTAACAAGGTTTTTTCTTGGTAAAGAAAAGTTCTTCTATAGAAGCCTTGGCCTTTGGATGTAGTATAAAGTGAGAAGAGGTATGAAGTGAACCAAACCATTTTTTCATTACAAGTTATTTTTTTATTTTATTTTGAACTTAAATCTCCATTCTAACAAATATGAGTATAGATTATTATTTTTAATTTTTAAATAATTATTTAAAGCATTTTCTATCACAAATTTTTAATTTCTTTTAAAAAATCTCTTCTTTGAAACAACCTTAATAGAAATTTTGAAAGATAATATTATTTATATAATATAGAAAAAATATATTATTTATTTATTTATTTATTTTTAGGATCTTTGGATTTTTTTTTTTTTTTTTTTTTTTTTTTAAAGTATAAAGCAAATACAAAGAAGCTTCTTGATTCCAACCAACCAAAACATTTAAAAGTAATAGCCTCTCACCCAATCATTTAAATATAAAGTGCCTTTAACTAGTGCTAAAAATTTAAGATGAAAAAAAATTTCTATCAAATACATTTTGTATCTATAGTAAACTAACATTACATGTAATTGGAGGATATATAATCTCTTAGATGCTTTAATTAATAACAAACTTCTATGCAATCGATTTTTTATTTGAATATTTAAAAATCAATTAAAAAAAATATGTAGATTTTTTTTTCTTGCAACAACAATTGAAAGACTTTCATTTATTTATATTTATATTTATATTTATTTATTTATTTATTTATTTATTTATTTTAATACATATATATATATATATATATATATATATATATATATATATATTAATCTTGAAATTTTAGTACTTAGATCAAATAATTTTTAAAAAATAAGAAAGTCCTAAAAAGTCATTGAACAAATAATGTATATAATCAACATAAACAAAATTACACAAACTCATCTCAATATAAGCTAATTCATTTTTTTTTTAATAATTATCAATTTAACTCTTTTTAAAAATTATATCTAATCAAAGTGTATTTTTGAATGAATTATGCTATTGTAATGCCTAATTAAGTATCTCAATTTATCCTAAATAATGTTAGGATTCAAAAAATAAATTGATCTTGAGCAAATGTTACATGATTGTATAAATTCTTTGACTACCTTCTATATTTGAAGCAACCAAAAATATTTGCATATTAGTTTCAAAGTCTTGTTGTATCTAAAATATTATGCTATAAGAAAGTCATGATGAGCTTGAAGAATACATAATTATGTTTTGTCCTTTTGAACATATTGTCATGGAAATACATATTTATTCTGATATTTACCTACATGATTAAGTAGAAGTAGGTAAAAGTAGATTTATTTCATAATATTTCTTATAAAAGCTACCTAACAGCTTCAAAGATGCTGCTTTGACTTTATATGTATTTGTGTCAAGAACAAAAATTCAATGAAAGAAAATAAACAAGTAAGATTCTTTTAAAGAAATAAAAATAAAGAAGTATGTATATTAAAAGAAAAATTAGAATGGCTATTGTCAAAAGACAAGAAAATTAGAGACTCTTGAAACTTCACTAGAAACAGGGAAGAAGTTGACAAGAGTGAAGAAGGCTTTAGTCTTGCCTCTATATATACTATTTATCTAGGATCTATGTGGCGACATTCTATAGAGTCTCTTAAAATAAGTTGACTTTATATTATACATATTTTTATTTGTAAGATAATTTTTTTATAAAGATGCAACATAGTTAGCTTATTCCGCAAGCTACCAATATATGTGGTATATGGATAGCTTATTGACCAAGTTTCTAACCTATCAATCATATACAAAGTCGAAACAATATCTAAGCAGCTTCTAAAAAGCTTTTCTAGAAGTTATAATGAAATTAATCTATTTTTACCTAATTCTACTTATTCATATTATCGAAGTAATAATTATAGTAGATATATCTATGACATTATCCCCATGTCTAAGGACAAGTTCTATGAAGAGTGGTGATCATATGTTGAGGAAGTCTAAGATGTAATGAATTATATTTACTACATACTTTGATCTTTATTACCTTTGAAGGTAATTGATAAGTCTTCTCAGCTATTAGTAATGTCCTATTTTAAAGAAGAAGATTATCCTATAATTTAATTATTGTTGAAACCTTTATAACTTCGTTCAAATAAAATATTTATAATACCATCAAGAGTTGTCTTACTTTCAATAAAATCACCAAACATCAAGAGTCTTTTTTCAAGTTGTGATATTAAATGCGTTGTATCTTGCCATCTATTCAAAGAAGAACATATCGTTCTTAAAGATCTTTATCTCTATTATGTCATCTTAAAGGTTGTGATAATTACAATGTCTAATTTAATAAGTAAGCAAATAATGACTCTTGACTTGAATTTGCCGACAATTGGTTCTCCATCTCCTTAACACTACAATTATTCACAAACTATAAACAAGGATATAACATAGAATGCAATCTTTTTTGAATTTTGTTTCTTTTATATCAAAGGTTTGCTATCCTTCATCTTGATTTTGATGGATGTTGTTGATGAAAAGTCTCTACTATCTTTAATGCATTTGTAAGATTCTTTACTGGCTCTCATGTGCGTTCATTAATATTATATCTGTGCCAATGGACAGGATATTCCAACTTATTTTGGCACTGCCTTTATTCTAGAATTTCTTCTATTTCAAACTCTTCATTGTTATCTACTTCTATAGAAGGAGGTGGAACTTATATTCTTCTTGATATGTTTATAGTCTTGTATAGTTCAAGAAGAGATATGTAGAATACATGATGGATTTTCATTGACTTTCATGGATGTAATTAATAAGCAAGTAGATTGATTTGTCTACAAATAAGAAAAGGTCCAAGCTTGCAATAGTTTAACTTGTTACAAAGATAGGAAGACTTAATACTACAACAAAGTAATTATACCTTATCACCTATATTGAATTATGTTTGTTCTTTTTGATAGTCATCCGAGTTGCTCTTTTGTCCTTCTTGAGCTTCTTTTAATTACACCTTCATTGTTGCATGTAGCTTTGACAAATAATTTGCCAAATCTTTTGTTCCAAGTTTATCAAATTTTAAAAAGTCAAAAATATAATTTATGGATTATAACCATAATTGATAAAAAAAGATATTTTTTGCATAGAAGAATACATCATATTATTATAAGCAAACTCTGCCAATGGCAAGAAGGTTTTTCAATTGTCTTATTGATAATTGATGGTATATCTTAAGTATTACTCAAAAACTTGATTTATGAACTATGTTTATCCATCAATTTAAGGATGAAAGGCCAAAGAAAGTTTTATATCCATCTTTAGAATCTTAAAAAGGATTTTCTAAAATATTAATATAAATTGAGTTGTCCTATCCAATATAATATCTTTCGACAATCTACAATACTGATAGATATTGTTAAAGAAAAGCTTACAAGTTTCTTCACTTGTGATAGAATTTGTGCATAATATAAAATATGTCATTTTGATAAAAAAAATATAATATTATAAATATAAAATCACAAAAACCTAAAACTAAAAGATCCATAATAAAATCAATTGAAATAAAAGACCATGGTTTTTTTGGAATAGGTAATGACTGAAGAAGTCTATAAAGTCGATGACAAGGAGTTTTTGACCTTAAAAAAATGTAACATGATTGAAAAAAGTCTTTTATAGCCTTTTATATTTGTAGCCACTAAACATATTTAGATATTAGCTCTAAAGACTTATTGTATCAAAAATATCTTGCCGCTAGAAAATCATGACGTGCTTGAAAAATATGTAAACATGCTTCTCTTTTTGGAATATATAGGCATCTTTTAAAATAAAGTAGGTTGTTCTTGAACTTAAACTTGGAAGTATTATAAGATTTAGAAGAAGTATTCTTGGTATTATAAACAAGAAGATTTGAAGATATACTTGATTGAATTTGCTTGAAAAAAGTTGAATCAACAATCAATATTAATTTCACTGCTCAAAGATGAAATTATTCTAGCTTCAATAAAATTATTCTTTGTTAATCAAAAGCTACATCTCCTTCTTTTGATACAAGATAAGAATGTCTAAAAAGGACATTAAATAAAATTTATTATATTTCTGGTTGATAAGTAATATTGAACTCAAATCTTGATGAAGATATGCTCCAACAAGCTTAACAACAATTCAAAATACGTACTAATATTAAATATTTGAGGTTTTTTTGATCTATATATATATGATGACTAGACTAAAAGTACCTTCTAATTAATGATGCCATTCTTGATAAGAATCCACAATTATAAAAAATTCTTTGTAGTGGATTTCATAGTTAATCTCAACTGTTGAGGATTTTTTGGAATGGAAAGCTACTAGGTAGAGCTTGTCAACTTCTCCTATTTGTGACAAAACAACACCTATAGTAAAATCTGATGTATATATTTTTATAAAAAAATTACTTTAAAAAGTTGACTTGATACAAGATTGATACAAAAATAAATGTTAATTTTAAAGCTTCAAAAGATTCTTCAGCTTCTTTATTCTAATCAAGTTTGTCTTTGCATGTAAGATATGGATTCATAATTTGAAAAAAATTCTTAATGAAGATTTGATAATAATTTGCAAAGGCCAAAAAAACATTATACATCTCTTACTCTTCTTAGAATCTTTCAATCTATAATAATTCGAACCTTCTTTAGATCCATCATAAATCTTTCATTAGAAATGATATATCTTAGGAAGTCAAGTTGAGTAGTGATAAATACACACTTTTTTAACTTGGCATACAATCTTGCATCTCAAAGTTTTTATAACACACAATACATATAAACTTTATGTTCTTTTATATTCTTAGAATAGATTAAAATATTATATAAATGACAAACAACAAAATCATCTAGAAATTCATAAAAAATAACATTCATAAGATGTTGAAAAATAGCTCGTGTATTTGTAAGTCCGAAAGATATGACATTATATTCAAAGTGCCCACACTTTATTTGAAATGCACTCTTTCATTCATCTCCTTCTTTAATGTGGACCAAATTGTACATTTTTCATAAATCTAGTTTTATATAGATCTTAGCTTGATTTAATTGATCAAAAAGTCTAGATATCAAAGATAAAGAATACCTATTCTTGATGGTCATTTTATAGAGTCCTCAATGATCTATGCACATTTGTAGTGATCTATCTTTTTTCTTTACAAATAAGATAGAAGCTTCAGTAGTAGATTTTGAATGGCATATGAAATTCGTGGCCAAGTTCTTGTCAATATACTTCTTGAGTTTTGTCAATTCATTTTGTGATAAATTATAAATTAGACCAAATGGTAGATGACTTCTCTCTTTAAGATTGATTGACCAATCATATGGACAATGCTCTGAGTGAATATCTACATTTTTTTTTCAAAAATATTTTGAAAATCTTGATATTGACTTGGAATATGACTTGAAGTTTTTTTATCATTAAAAATAGATGTGGCATAAATAACAAAAGGAGATCCTTCTTTTGTAGCATACAAGAAAGCTTTTGCACCTACAAGTATGAATTTGGCTACATTAGACTCATGGCTTTCTTTAAAACTCTTAATAATACTCTAAAAAAAGTTAAGTTTACAAAAAATCCAATCTATTAGAGGATTATACTTTTCTAGCCATGATAAATCTAAAATGACTAAATTAGAGAAAAATCTAATTATATTAAAAATTATATAACTATTATGATCATTTATTGCTATATCTATAAGAAGTATTTTATAAATAATATCTCCAAAAGATAATAGAGAGCTATCTATGATTTTTATGTATATAAATTTAGTTTTTTATACTAACAATATTCTATGGCTTTTAACAAACTCTTCATCTAAGAAATAAGGTGAGACTCTTGAATCTATCAAGGCAAAGGCTTTGTGATTATTAGATACTAAATACATATCTATTATAAAATAAGGAGAAGGTTTTGAAGAGAGGATATGATCTTCATTTATACAAGATTCTAGCCACACGGTCCCTATTATAGCTAAACAAATTTGTTTTCCAACATTTTCTCATCTTTGATAGTTATACTTCTCATTTTGTAGTTGCATCATTTCTTTCTTAGAATAAAAAGCTATGATATGGAACTTATTATTTCATTCCATTCTTGACAAAATTATCACTATAACAAAGTTTGATGTGTTTTCTTTTCTCAAAGAATGCCTTCAAAAAGTTAATATGATACAAAATTGGTGAAGAAATAAATATTATCTTTAATGCTTCTAAAGATGTTTTAGCTTCTTTGCTCTACTCAAATTTGTCTTTACATGTTAGTTATGTAAGCAGAGCCACAACTTAAAAAAAATTCTTAATAAAGATCTAATAGTAATTGGTAAATTTTAAAAATATTAGACATGTTTTATTGTTTTTGGAATCTTTTAATCTATGATAGTAACGACCTTCTTAAGATCCATCATAAGGCTATTATTTGAAATGATATATCATACGAAATCAACTTAAGTAGTGTGAAATATATACTTTTCTATCTTGGCATATAATCTTGTATCTCTAAGTTTTTGTGAGACATGAAGTTCATATTTTTTTGTATTTTTGAAATAAATTAAGATGCCATAAATATAGAAAAAAATAAAATTATTAAAAATCCACAAAAGACATCATTCATTAGATATTGAAAAGCATCTAGTATATTTGTGAATCCAAAAGGCTTGACATTATATTTGAAATATATATATTTGATTCAAAATATAATCTTTTATTTATTTTTTTAATTTTAAATACATACCTAGTTATTACTTTTCATATATTTATATTTATATAGATCTTTGCTTGATTGAATTAATCAAGGAGTCTTAAAATCAAAAATAAAGGATACTTCTTCTTAACAATAATCTTATTGAGCTATCAATAGTCTACACATATTTACAAAGATATATATATATATATATATATATATATATATATATATATATTTTACAAATAAGATAGGAATTCCTATTAAAAATTTAAAATGGCATATGAAGTATTTAGCCAAGTTTTTAGTAATATATTCCTTAAGTATAGCCAACTCATTTTGTATTAAGCTATAGATTGGTCTAAATAATGGTTGAACTTCTTCTTGAAAATAATTGAAATAGTCATAGAAATAATATTTTGAAAGAATATATGCATTTTGTTATCAAATATATCTTGAAAATCTTAATACTAACTTGAAATACCACTTGAAATCTTTTTCTATCAAAAATAGATGTGGTATAAATAGCAGAAGCTTATCTTTCTTTTGTAGCAAGCATGAAAGTTCTTACACTTACTTATAAGGATTTGAATATATTAGACTTATAGATTTTTATTTAATTAGCAGATTTTGGAATAAACTATGAAAAAAATCAAGATTATAAAAAATTCAACTTATTTAAGAATCATACTTTTTTAGCCATGGTAATCCTAAAATAACTATATTAGATAGATATTTATTTATATTAAGTATTATTAAGCTATTATAATCTTTAGTTACTACAACTAAGAGAATTTGTTTATAGATAATTTTTCTACAAGACAATAAACAACCATCTATGACTTCTATATGGATGAGCTTGATTTTCTTATCAAAAAATATTAATTATTTTTTTGATAAAAGCTTTGTTTATAAAATAAGGTGAAGCTCTTGAATCTACATGTCACAAATATATATATATATATATATATATATATATATATATTTATTCTAATATTTTGCTATATGATTAAGTAGAAATAAGTAAAAATAGATTAATTTCATAATATTTTCTAAAATAGCTTCTTAGTAGCTTCATAGACGTGGCTTTGACTTTTTAACTCTTTGTAATTGATTTGTAGGTTAGAAATTTTGTCAATAAGTTAACCATATATTGATAACTTGTAAAATAAGTTAACTATGTAACACACATATAGAAAAATTATCTTCTAAGTTAAAATATGTATCCTACAAAGTCAATATGTTTTGGAGGTCCTATAGAATATCACCATATAATTCCTAATTAAGAATAAATATGGAGGCAAGAATGAAGCCTTCATTCTTATCAACAAATTTTTACTCTTTAATCTTATTTCAAGACTTTTTAGTCTTTTTGTCTTTAGCAATAGTCATTCTAGTTTAATACTACATTATCTTTGAATGATTTTTTAGTCTTTTTAAGTGACACAATATGGTATTAATATTTTAATTATTTGAAGTTTCTATCTTTAATAATTTGATAAGAGTCCTAATTCATTATTTATATCTTATTTTAGAAGTGAGAGGATTATCCCACTTTTATTATTGTATTTTGAAGGTTGTAGATTATCTACCTTAAAATAAATTATTTAATATTCTAAAAATATTTTTTTTCTTAAAGAGAGTAGATTTTCTTTCTTTGAAGAAATTTTTATTTGACATTAGAAGTTGTAGATTATCTTTCTCTAATTTGACTTGTAGATTTTTCAAGTTATTTAAAATGAAAGGATATTATACTTAGCAATAGAATGGATGTTACATTCGACAAAAGTGAGAATAGATTTGTAACTATTGCAAATCTTTATGAACTTGTCAACACTCTTAGGATGAAAACTTCACACATCACCAATGCCAATAAAAAAATTACTAATGCTACACCTATAGAAGAAGTTCAAAATCTATATCAAAAAATTGAATAATTAAAAGAAGCAAGTAAATCAACCTCACAACCAAATCTAAGAAGTTTTGCTTCTATAAGTATAATAGAGACAAAGATTAGTATACCTAAGAAGTTTGATGGAACAAGATAAAAATTTCAAGGATTTTTGCAATAAGTCAAGTTCTAGCTAAAGATGCATTGCTTCCAATATCCTGATGGATTTATTCAAGTTGGATTCATAGGTGCACTTCTATTTGGAAGTACTCTCTCTTAGTTTGTACCTTTGATGAAAAAAGATTCATAATTTCTATATGATTTGGATTCATTCCTAGAAGTGTTTACAGCCACATTTGGAAAAAATAATTGAAAAAGAATAGAAAAAATTAAGATCTTATTTTTACAATAAGAATCACAATTAGCCACCATATATACTATTGAATTCCAAAACCTCACTAACGATATGGATTCGAATGACAAAGCCCTTATCTATCAATTATAACATAGATTGAAGGACAATGTTAAAGTTTTGTTATTGACAATGTTAAAGGCAAGGTCTTTAGAACAATTTATTGCTTAATTCATTGCATACAATAATTGATTATTTAAAACGCATCAAGGATAAAAATTTGGTTAAAGAAGAACAAATCAAATAATGATGATAGTTCCAAAGTTTTTAAAAACTTATTCATTAAGATAAAAATCAATGCAAATTGATATGGTATATGAAAAAAATCACAAATTCTTAGCCTTATTGAATTTAGGAGCCTCAGCTTGTTATATAGACAAAGATTCTGTCAAAAAATAAAATATATCTTTAATTAAGAAAATCAAACCTATACATATAGAAGTAATAGATGGTCATTTATTATCTTTTGAAGATGTTACACATAAAACTATTCTTATAAAAGTAACAACTAGTGGTTATAATAATTTAATAATATTTAATATGATTAAATCTTCTTTTAATCCAATTATTATAAGATTATTGTGGTTAAAAAGGTATAATCTTTAGATAGACTAAATTTCTCACAATCTTGATTTTTTTCATAATTTAATCCAAGATTTTGCTCAATAAGTAAAAATCCATATGATCGATACATCCAAACCATTATTAATAGATGTAAAAACTTTCATTCATGCTTCAAAAAAAGAGTCAATTTTTGTTATATATGCTATATCTATTATTGATAGAGAAAAGATTTCAAGTTGCATTCTAAGCTAATACTTAGATTATTAAGATATCTTTGAAAAGAAGAATGTAAATATTCTTTTAGATTATCATTTTTATAGTTGTTCCATCAATTTTCAAGAAGGACCTCAACCACTATTTGGACCAATCTATAGCCTATTACAAAACGAGTTGGCTGCACTCAAGGAATATATTGATGAAAATTTGGCTAAAAACTTCACACACTATTATAAATCTTAAGTAATGACTCCTATCTTATTTGTGAAAAAAAAATAGATTTCTATGGATATGTGTAGACTATCAAGGATTCAAAATCATCATCAAGAACATGTATCTTCTATCTTTGATTTTAAGACTTCTTGATCAACTAAATCAAGTATAAATCTGTATAAAAATAGATTTATGAAGAACATATAATGTGATATGCAATAAAAAAAGAGACAAATGGAAATTTTGATTTTGAACTAGGTATGGATATTTTGAATATAATGTCGTGCCTTTTAAACTCACAAATGTCCCAATTGCTTTTCAATATTTAATGAATGATATTTTTTGCAAGTTTTTTGATAATTTTATTGTCTGTTATTTTGAAAACATCTTGAACTACTCTAAGAATATAAAAAAGTATGAATTTCATATTTGTTGTATATTAAAAAATTAAAAGATGTAAGATTTCATGCTAAGATAAAAAAGTATATATTTTACACTACTCAAGTTGACTTTTTAGGATACGTTATCGTATTACGTACTTTCCTGCTCAAGAACGCGTCGGGCATCTGGCTATAGAAGGTAGTATGAAGATTCACTAATATTCAAGCAGTCTATCGATTTTTGACTGTTGGAATACAAACGATTGCAAGAATATACCGTAAATCTATACGGATGTCCTTCGACTGATCGCCGAAATCTTTTTTGCCCCAATCGGTAGGTCTCTAGACGTTACAAAGAACCCCGAACAACCCGATCTGCTAATCTCTGATACCACTTTATATTCACGACCTTGTATCCACTGACTGTCTTGTTAGATTAACCCAATAAATTTCATTCACTCCGCATACTCAATCCTATAGATACCTTTTTAATTCTTCAATCATAGACGTAACTTTGATTTCACAAAACAGTCAAGAGTAATTACACCTACTTCATTAAAACTCCAATTCACTAATACAGCACTGACTTCAGCAACGATTGTCTCACTCTTCCCAAAATCCTATGATAAAAAACCCCAATTCTCTGTCTTTTTTTCTTGCCCAAAGCATGAAGCTAGCTCTCCGACTCTTAAAAAACTTATTCTCCCTCCTTCATTTCTTAACCTGTCCTCCCCTTTAACCCTAATTCTCTCCTCTTTCAAATCCTAGCCTCTGAATTTCTTCAATCTTCCGTCTTAGATCCGGAATTGGCTCCGTCGTCAGAGCTTTTTCCTCCGTTTTTACCTTTAAGAGATCCTTTTACTGAAAGGACGTTCCCAAAACGGCACAAAGGACGGAACAACCTGAAACGAAATCGGAGCCTCGTAATCGGGACCACATTGAGTCGCTCGACCAATTCAGGTCTCATATTGGCTAAGAGGCCAGTAGTAAGACTTGGATGTTCCCGTAATTGGACCGCATTGGGTTGCCCGACCAAGTCAAGTCTCATATTGGATAAGAGGCCCGTAATAGGACTTGGATTGGATGTCTTGAAATTGGATCCAATTGGCTCTTCGAACTAGGTTCACCCATCGTTGAATTGGTCCTTTTCCTTTCTGCTGACTCCAGTTATTGGAATCGAACAGAGCATTTCAGTATGCCCCGACTGACTGTAACGGGGTGACTGAACCTGGCCTCTCAGTATTTGCACTGGAATTGGTCGTTGCTCCCAATATTCGAGGTAACTGAAGATTAATAAAAGTCCCATTTCTTTATATTTTCACGGTATACTCGTGTTACAACACGACAACGTCATTTCAAATAATGGTCTTATAATAGATTTTAAAAACATCCAATGTATCATATGTTAGAAGATTCTAAAAATATTTAGAAATGTGCAATTTTTTTTGGAATTTCCTAATTATTATCAAATCTTTATTTAAAACTTTTCTCAAGTTGTAGCTCGTCTTATATGCTTGACATGTAAAGACAAATTTGAGTAGAATAAAAAAGTTAAAGCATCTTTTGAAGCCTTTAAGATAGTATTTATTTTTACACCGATCTTCTATTGTATTGATTTTTGAAGGTATTTTTCATTAAAAAAATACAACTATAATTAACTACTATAAGCAACTATAAGCAACTAAAATTAACTATGAGATCCATAATAAAGAACTTCTTGTAGTCATAGATTAATTTTAAGAATGAGGTTATTATTTAGAAGGCGCTTCAAGTCTAATCACTATATATATAGATTATAAGAACCTCGAGTACTTTATGTTAGCAAGTATTTTGAATCATTACGAAGGCCATTGAAGCATGTCTTTATTAAGATTTGATTTCAAGATTATTTATCAATTCAAAAAATAGCAAGGTTTGTTAGATGTCTTTTCTAAATATTCTTATCTTATACCAAAAGAAAGAGACACAACTTTTAATCATTAAAGAATGATCATCTTGACGCTAGAGCATTTTTATCTTTGAATAATAAAATCAACATTGACTATTTATTCAACCTTTGTCAAGCAAATTCAATCAAGTATGTCTTATGATCTTCTTATTTATGATATCAAGAATAATTCTTCTAAGTCTCCTGATACTTCCAAGTTTGATTTCAAGAATAATCTATTTTATACTGAGGGATAATCATATATTCTAGATGACAAAATACAAATATATGTTCTTCAAGCTTGTAATGATTTTTCAACAATCAGATATTTTAGATACAATTAGACTTTGAAGCTAATATCAAGAGATTTTTGGTGGCTTCAAATAAAAAAGACAATTAAAGACTTTGTATAATCATGTGATATTTATTCAAGATCAAAAATTTCTTATCATCAACCTTATGGACTTCTTTAGCCATTATCTATTTTAGAACAACTATGATCTTTCATTTCTATGGATTTTATTATAGAACTTTTAGTCACAAATTCATATAATTTTTTATTTATGATAATATATTTTTTTATTTAAGATTGCATATTTTATACCATATAAAAAATATACTCCAAGTAAAAACACAGCTAAGCTTTTTTTTTAACAATTTTTATTGCTATTATGGATTGTTTAAAGATATTATATTAAATAGGAGGATTCAATTAAATTAAGATCCTAAAAAATTATTTTTAAGATTCTAAAGATGGATGTAAAGCTCTCTTCAAGTTTTTATCTTTAAATTAATGGACAAATAAAATGAATAAATTAAGTTTTAGAGTAATATTTGAAGTATACTATCAACTATCATAAAGATAATTGAACAATTCTTTTGCTATTGGTAAAGTTTGCATACAATGATTTGGTACACTTTTCTAATCAATAAATACCTTTCTTTACTAATTATATTTATCATTTTTGACTTTATGTTTTTGACTTTTGAAAAGTTGATAATCCTACAGTAAAAGATTTAAAAAATCATATATCAAAGCTACATGCAATAATGAAGGCAAAATTAAAAGAAGCTCAAGAAGAACAAAAGACCAATACAGATACCAACTATAAGAAATAGCTGTAATTCACCATAGATAATAAGATATGGCTGTTTCATTATAAATTCAAGACTATTCATCCTTCTGAAAAGTTAGACTATTATAGGCTTAGATCTTTTTCTATTTGTAAATAAATCAATTTTGTTGCTTATTGATTATATTTATTGGAGTCTATGAAGATCCATCATATATTCTATATATCTCTTTTTGAGCCATATAAAATAATAAATATCTTGGAAAAAAGACAAATTTTACTTCCTGTTATAAAAATGGATAATAATTAAGAATTCAAGATAGAAAAAGTCTTAGATTTAAGGTGGCATCAAAATAGATTAAAATATCTTATTCATTGGTGTAGATATGATATTACTAAATATACATGATAGTCAATAAAGAATCTTACAAATGCAATAAAAAAAGTTAAATGCTGCAAATTATATTTATTACATATTCTAATTTTTATTTTCTTTGAAAATAGTTGATAGGTCCTCTTAGCCATCAATAGTGTCTCATACCAAAGCAAAAAAACCACCTTGTTATTTGATTATTGTTGAGGCCTTTGTAACTCCCTCTAATTAAAATATTTGAAATACCATCAAAAGTCATTCCTACCTTTAATGAAATCATTAAACATTAGAAGTCTCTTCGAAAGTTGTGATACCAAACACATTTTATTTTACCATCTATTCAAGAAAGGACATGTTTTTTTTGAGAATATATATATCTATGACATCACCTTCCCTTCTAGAGAAATATTTTTCTTCAGAATAAATATGTATATCTATGACATCACCTTCCTTTCTAGAGACAAATTTTATGATGAGATATAGAAATTTTTTTATAACTGCTTGTAGAATAGATATTAGTTCGTTTTTGATAGATATTGATAAAATAGACTAATAGTCCATAGAATACTCAGTTTAGGAAGACGGATGGTTAACTTAGTTATTAAAAGTGGTTAATTACAGTATTACAGTTAGAATCTGGGAATATAGAGTAAGTATATAGGAGTTATAGAAGTTAGTCTGAGGGCCAGACTGTGATAGTCATGAGTCGAGGTAAGCTTGGTGCTACCTCTTTGTTTCTTTGTGTTGAAGAGTAATGGATAGTTTTTGAATACTAAGAAGTGAGTCTGTAGAATAAATCAAAGATTGATTTATGAGTTATTGATTATGTAATAGGAATATTGTATGATTGAATTATATGAGAAGTTATTGAAAGATTGATTATGGATGAAAGATTATGATTGTTGTTTATTGAGAGTTGTATGTGTGTTTCGACAGAGGAAATTTGTGATTATAGAAATTGTGTGAATCTAGATTGGTTGGAGTGAAGTCTGTTATTTGTGGTATTAGATGAAATTTATGTGTTTTGAATGGTCTTTTAAGAGTGCAAGTTGCACATTGTGGTTATCAATTGATAAAAGAGTATTATTACTGGAAGAAAGTATTGTAGTGTTTTTTAGTGTTTTAATAGTTTGGATTACGGTTAATTGAGTGATCCTAACTTGTAAGCCCATGCGCTTAGTCTTTCCTTGAGTTCAAATTTCCATCTACAAGTTTATTCTAAAAGAAATTTGTAGAATAAGTAAAATGATAATTACACTGCTCATCATAAAATTTATTCCTAGAAGAAAAGGTGATGTCATATTTTGCTATATGATTAAATAGAAGTAGGTAAAAATAGATTAATTTCATAATATTTTTTAGAAAAGCTTCTTAAAAGCTTCATAGATGTGGTTTTGACTTTAAATGTGTTTGTAGTTGATTGATAGATTAGAAACTTTGTCAACAAGTTAACTACATATTGATAGCTTGGAAAAAAAGCTAACTATGTGGTATACATATTAAAAACTTGCCTTCTAAGTTAAGATATGTGACTTACAAAGTCAACATGTTCTAGAGGTCCTATAGGATATCGCCATGTAGCTCCTAGTTAAGAATATATATGAAGGCAAGAATGAAACCTTCTTCACTCTTGTCAATGTCTTTTTAGTCCTTAATTTTGTTTCAAGATTTTCTAATCTTCTTATCTTTGGTAATAGCTATTTTAATTTAATTCTATATCATCTTTAAGTGATTTTTTAGTCTTATTAAGTAACAAAAGAGTGTGTTAATATTTTAGTTCTTTGAGGTTCATATCTTTGATACTATTATGACAAAGACTTTGTAATTTTTTATTTCTAAATAAACTATTATTATAAATAAGAAAAGAAATTTGATAAAAGAATAAGATCTTTATTAGATGTTACGCAAGACTCTAGCTACACAATTTTTATTGTAACTAGAAAAATTTATTTTTTGACACATCAACTTTTTTTGACAATTATGCTTCATATTTTGTAATTATATTGCTTCTTTGGATAATATTGAGTAATATGCTTAGTTTTTCTACTATATAAGTACAATCTTTTTTAATAACATTGAGTCTTTTCTTGCTCAATAAGAGATTTGAAAGATATTGTGTCAATTTACATAGGTTTCAGCTTTAATGAATAAGTATTTGAAAGTTGATAAGATGTCATCATGACTTGACTTATATCTCTTTAATCAAACCTTTATTCTTTACAATTCTTAATGAATTGATTTTCACATGTAATAGCTTGAGCAAAAACTTAATTCAATGAATTTGCTCTTGGCATGTTTAATAATAAATCTTTAATATTGTCTTTCAATTCATATCAAAATTGATTGATAAGGACTTTTTTCATTAAAATCTATGTTTTAAGTAAGATTTTAGAATTTAACAATATATATATGGTTATTGAACATGATCTTTGTTGTAAAGATAAGAGTTTGGTCTTTACTATCTTTTCTTAATTATTTTTTCAAAAGTATTTGTAAAGACTTCTAAGAATGAATTCAAATCATAAAAAAATCATGAATTCAAATCATAAAAAAATCATGAATTCTTTTCTATTAAAGGTACAAATTAAGAAAGAACACTTTTACATAAAATTATATCTATGAATCTAATTTGAATAAATCCATGAAGATATTGAAAAGAATATAATTTTAGATAGAAATCTACTTGTAAAAAATCTTAAAACTTTGATCTTCTTCCATCAAATTTTTCTAGCATACTTATTTTTGCACCTATTATAATTCTAAAAGCAAGACTTCTTACATTCAATTAATTACTCAATCTACTTGCCTCTCTTAATTACAATTGTTTTGGATTAGAATCTAAAATTTATTATTAACTTCTTTTATAGGCATAGAAATAATACTTTTATGATTGATATTAGAAATATATGAGATTTTGATCATAAGAGTATTAATAAGCTCATGAAGATCTATAATATTTGTAAATCTATTCTCACTTCCACCAAGAATAGAATCCATAATTTTTTCTTGTATAGACAATTCAAATAAATTCACAAGTCAAATTAGAAGAAGATAATCTATAACTTTTAATATCAAATAAAAATTTCTATAAAGAAAGATAGTCTACTCTTTTTAAGAAAAAAATTAATATTAGAAAAATAAATTATTAATTTAAAGATAGGTAGTCTACAATCTTCAAAATACAATAATAGAAGTCGGATAATGCATTCACTTTTTTTTAAAAAAATATTAACAATGAATTAGCATTCTTTTTAAACTAACAAGATATAAATCTCAAAAGACTAAAAGATCAATACACTATTGTGTTACGAAAAAAGACTAGAAATTCACTCAAAGATGGTATGATATTAAGCTAAAATGACTATTGTTAAAAATAAGAAGACTAAAGAGTCTTGAAATAGGAGTAAAGACTAGAGAGACATTCACAAGAGTGATAAAGGCTTTATTCTTGCCTCCATATATATCATTTAACTAGGAGCTATGTAGTGACATTTTGAAAGAACTCAAATATGTATTTAACTTTGTGAGACAAGTACCTTAACTTATAAGGTAAGTTTTTATATGTGCGCTACATATTTACCTTGTATCATAAGCTATTAATATAAACAATATATGATTGATTTGTTGGCCAAGTTTTTAACCTATCAATCAATTATAAACATGTATAAAATCAAAGTTGCATCTACAAAGCTTTTAAAAAATATTTCTATAAGATATTATTAAGTTTATTTATTTTAATTTATTTATATTTATTCAAATTATCTAAATAATTATTGAAATATATATATATATATATATATATATATATATATTGGTGGCATCAAGGTATAAATTTTATAAATAAAATAATCAAATAATTTGTAGATATATTCATCAGCAAGTATTGCACATCGACAACCTACTACTTGCAAGCCAATGGCTTTGCCAAATCTACCATCAAAACTATTTAAATATGTTACAATGCTTTATTTGTGAAAATAAGATTGTTTAGAATGAATATTTACTAGCTTATCTTTAAACTCATTGTATGATTCAAAAAATTGCAACAAACCATTCTTTGTTTGAATCTATATTTGGTTTTTAATTTCTACTATCTATGGAGTACATTGTGCCTATATTTGATGAATTCATACCTTTGTAAGACTTGGTACTAAAGCATTCACAACCTATGTGGAAGATATTAAATAAGTAGATAAATTATAATACCATATCGTGATTAAAATCAAATATAGTAAAGAAAAAATGTTAAATACCACCAAAAAAAAATATAAATCTTGAAAATTCAATAGAAGTGACTTGGTCATTTTGTGCGTTAAAGATCCAAAAATTTGAATTGCCAAATTTGATCCATTATGATATAAGCCATATAGAATTTAGCTTGCACTATCAAACAATATAATTTTATTAATTGATTATGACAACTACAATCTACATACTACTATTGTAAATATAAATAAGCTTTATTAATATAAGCTCATGAGCTCGATTCTTATGTACCTATAGGCTATCTTTTTGAAAGATGTTAATTAGATCTTTGAAACCAATGAAAATTTAGAATCATTATACAATCATAATTTTGAGCCATACTTAATATATCTCTTTAAAATTATTATTACTTATATAACCTTTTCATCTTTTAAGTATAATATAATTATAAAGCAACATGTCTTGTCAATAATAAAAATGAAAACTAATATATTAACATTTGGAAACCTTTACATTAGTGTGGATCTTTATACAATATCTTGCAATGAAAATTTGTTATTCTAGAATATACTTGTCTTACCATCTTACTCCTACATCTTTTTGTTTCTTTATCTTTTTATTTTTTGTCTTTATTTTCAATTTTTTTTCTTTATAATAATATCTTCTTCGTATGTATTTTTTTCTATTACACATAAGATCCAAGTATGGATTGACATGTAATATAACAAAAATATCAATAATTTAGGATTAAGGAGTTACTATCTTCAGTTTTTTACTACCATAGATAAAAATTAGTATTAAAAATTTATTCAAAGCATGGTACAACACAAATCCTTGGACAATCAATATTTGGGCATAATTAAGGCAAAGAGATCTTATGGAATATGAATTATCTTGAGATAATATTTGGATTTGATTGTTTAGGAGTCATTGGCAATCAATCCAAGCATGTGTGGCCATATCCTAATTACAAAATTATTGTCAGCAATAAAATTCATGTAATTGACAAATACAATACATATATTGTAAAGATTAAGTACAACATCAACAAATAGATTTGCATTTGTAGCATAGTATTATTAATATTTTTTTTGCAAGTAAGTCAACATCATATTGGATGTTATTGTGGATATGTATCTTTTAGCAAAGAATGATAAAATAATAGAATCGAGAACAATTATCAACAATGCCTTTACACAAGAACTAAGATATCTTTACAAAAACTAATATTCTTGTATTATCATTGAATTCTTTCTTTTCAATATATATAATCAAATATTGATAATATGTCATCTAATTTGGAGGAATACCACCTCAAAGATCAATCAAGAATATTCAAAGAAAGACAAATGAGGATGCTAAAAGAAAATACATATTAGAATATCATGATGAAAAATTATGCCAAAAGAAATTATATATTGATGTTGACGTCTACATCATTGCAGTACATTTACAATTCCACAATCTAAGGAAAATATCCTGAAAAGTAGTAGCCTAAGAAACCTGATTATAGCACAAAATCTAAGTTGTATATTAAATAAATGCAGTGTCGTGCTGTGGTTCGGCTACTATATGAAAATAATGTAATTATGTACTTAATATATAATTTACTAAGTAACATGGTGAGAGCCATGTTAGTATATTTTAGTTGGTTGTAGAATATAATTTGATTATTACTTTGAGAAGAGGTTATTTAAAAAGATTACTATAGAATTTGTATAACTTTAATTTCTTTTTGATAGTGGCTTTTAAGATTGGTTTTGGTTGATAGTAACTTCTAAATATTTAGAGTCCCCTTTTTTAGACATTGGTGATCTTTAGAAACTTATTTTGGTTCATTTATTTGGTGTTTAG
Source organism: Physcomitrium patens (assembly GCF_059467195.1). Taxonomy (NCBI): domain Eukaryota; kingdom Viridiplantae; phylum Streptophyta; class Bryopsida; order Funariales; family Funariaceae; genus Physcomitrium; species Physcomitrium patens. The sequence continues at coordinate 3,755,529 of NC_143421.1, forward strand.
AGCATAAATTATATAAATCTTATAAGAAAAAGGATTGAAGAAGGGTTTTGGTAGCAAAGGGAGTAATTAAGGCACCAATATAGATGAATGGAGATGGATGATGAAAATCTCCATTCCTATTGATCAAAAATCATGACCAATGGGCTTTGAGGAGGCTGCCCGAGGCCATATTAGAGATTAGGGTTAGTTTTTGAGGGCATTCGAGCTTTGAAGGTTAAGATCAAAAAGTTTAGATTTTTGGCTATGGTTTTGGTACAAATCTTGTATGATTTGAAGTTTATATGAAGGAGATATAGGCGCTCAAAGTTAAGGTATTGATTTGGGAGCTACTGTCATTCTTTTTGACACAACGCACGCGTACGGATGGCAATTGAGGATTGGCAACTACGATTGGATAGAACACTTGTGCAGATACACTTTTTACATATTACTTACTGGATTCCAAGTTGAAATAAAGGTGTTATTGAATTTTGAAGTCAGCACATGCAATCTAAAGGTAGTAAGTGACCCGATTTACTAGTGGTTGTGCCTTGAGCTATATCTTGAGCAATTTGACAAGGTTTTGGCTCAAAATTTCAAAAAATGTGTAAAGTCATGTTAATAAGTTTTTTACATAAGTTTGATGACATTTGAGTATTAGATTCTTGAAATATTAATAAAATAGTGCTCGGATACTTGTAAATTAGGATTTAGAGCATGTGCTAGGATTTCTTAGATGCCAAAAGATTGGGATTGAATTTGCAGCTGATTTTTTTGTAGTAAAAGTTAAGGGTGATTTCTACCTATTCTATAAATTTGAAACAAATTGAATAACTAGATCAAAAGTTATGAATTTTTAAAGTTCAGGACAAGAAAACCCTTCCGAGAAAAAATATGTTTTAAAGGGATTTTGTTATATTTTGAGTTTTATGCAAATCAAAGGAGTTTTGGAGGCTAAGATCAGATTCATATAAAGGTTTAAGCTAAATTCTCTATGGCTAGATATCTAGTGTATTTCCAGATAGCAAATCACTCCATATGACAATAGTGACTAACAAAGCAACTATGAGGTTATAGTATTATGAAAACTATGCTTAAGATACAATTCACAAGTATCATAAAGTTAATAAGATTTTGTAATTATAGACTAAGTAGTTGAACCAAGATATAATCTAATTGTATAATATTCTATCAACATCTATAAGTGATATCTAACATAAGTTTAAAAGCTTATAATCTCAACTCAAAAAAAATAATTGTATGATTTTCTAACAATAAGACAAATTCATAGTAAAAAAGTACAATCATACTATAATGCATGACAAGCTATAAGAATTGTGAGACAAAATTCACAAGGCTCAACAAAAACAAGATTTTTTTCAGGCCTTAAAAAATATTGCTTAAATTCGAGTCAAGAAATTGCAAGCTTATAATACCATGCACCAAGAAGCATCATTATTTACGTTCTATAAATTACAAAAGCATCTTAAAGACATAATATAGAAAATAAAGATAGAATGTAAAAAAAATCTACTTCTACCAAAAGAACAAGATCAAGATACATCCATCTTAACTTAGACACACCTATTGAAGATAAAAGAAAATATGGTATTTAAAATATTGGTAGCATTTTTGGTAATTCTATATTCTAAGTAAATAAACAAAGGCACAAATATACCTTGCACATCACTTATATATACAATCAACTATAAGAATTGATTATAATTCTTCAATAGGACATCAAATGACAAGTTTGACATATTTTTTGCTTATAGGTATTGACTAATGCTAGTATTATGATACAAAGTATAACTTGCGGAGCTAGCCATGAAGTATAGATTTAATAACAATGATCCACATAATAGTAGCTTAAATAGTAATAGTCATAAGCTTAAACCGAATGTTGCTACATAGCTTCTAGTTAGATGGTATATATGGAGGCAAAAGTAAAGCCTTCTTCATTCTTGTCAATGTCTTTTTAGACCTTGGTCTTGTTTCAAGACCTTTTAATCTTCTTATCTTTGAAAATATCCATTCTAATTTAATATTATAACATTTTTTAGATAATTTTTAGAATTTTTGAGAGATAAAAGAATATATTGATTTTTTAGTTCTTTAAGACTCATATCTTTGATAATTTGAAAAGAATGCTGACTCATTGTTCTTATTTTGTTTTTAAAATTGAGTAAATTATTCTACTTCTATTGTTGTACTTTAAAGTTTGTAAACTATCCACTTTTAAATCAATAATTTAATTTTCTAACACTATTTTTTTTTTAAAGAGAATAGATTATCTTTTTTATAGAAATTTTTATTTGATATTAGATGTTTTGGATTATCCTCTTTTAATTTGCCTTTTGAATTTATTCTAATTATCTATGAAGGAAAAAATTATGGATATTAAACTTGATAGAAGTGAGAATAGGTTTACAACTATTGCAAATCTTTATGAGCTTAACAATATTCTTAGGATAGAAATCTTATATATTTCCAATATGAATCATAGAGGTACTAATATCTTGATGGGTTTACTCAACTTAGATTCATTGGTGCAATTCTATATAAGAGCATTCTTTCTTAGTTTGCACCTTTGATTGAAAAGAATTCACGATTATTTTATAATTTAAATTTATTCTTCAAAAATTTTAAAGTGACATTTGGAAAAAAAAATTAACAAGAGGTAGAAAAGACAATACTTGTATTTTTACAATAAAGATCATGCTCAGGTACTATATATGTTGCTAAATTCTAAAATCTTATCTATAATGTAGATTGGAATGAAAAAGTCCTTATTAATCAATTTTAATATAGATTAAAAGATTATATTAAGGATTTATCATTGATAATGCAAAGAGTAAATTCATTAGAGTAATTTATTGCTCAAGCCATTGCATGCATAAATTTATTCTTTCAAAGGCACCAAAAATAAAGATTTGATTTGAAATATACAATTCAAGTCATAGTGACACCTTATAAACTTTCAAAAGCTTATTCATCAAGGCCATAACCTATACAAATTGACATGGTATCTTAAAAATTTCTCATTGATTAAGAAAAGATTTAACATTGTCAAAAAGGATTGTGTCTATATTGTAGAAAATCTAAGCACATTACTTAATATTATCCGAAAAAAAACATAATCACAAAATAATGAGCATAATTGCCAAAGAAGATAATGTATCAAAAAATAAATTTTTAGCTACAATAAGGATTGCATGGCTAACACCTTATATAATACCTTATGCATGCCCTATTCTCTCTTTAAATCCTTTATCATGCTTTATAATAGAATTTTTTTAGGACCAAAGAATCACAAAGTCTTTCTCTTGTTAGATTCAATAGTCTTAGAATATTTTTTAGACAAATTTTTTTTCAAAAAATAAAAAAAATTTATCATGTAAAGGTAATTGATGGTCATTTGTTATCTTCTTAAGATGTTATCTATGAAACTATTCTTTTTGATATAACAACTAATGGTTATAATAGCTTAGTAATATTTAATATCAATAGATCTCCTTTCAATGCAATTGTTTTATGATTAATATGGCTAGAAAAATATAATCTTCAAATAGATAAAAAAAAATTATAACCTTGATTTTTCTTGTAATCTAATTTAAAATTTTGCTAAAAAAAAAAAATAAAATAAATAAAAAAAAAAAAAAAAATCTATAAATCCAATTCAACAAAATCTTAATTAATAGATGTATGTCAAAGATAAGAACTTGATGAAAGCAAATAAAAAAGTAAGACCTTTTCAAAAAAAATAGAATAAAATAAAAATAGAGAAGTATATGTATTGAAAAGGAAACTAGAATGGCTATTATCAAAAGACAAAGAAATTAAAGCCTCTTGAAATTAGATTAAAGCAAGAAAGGAGTTGAAAAGAGTAAAGAAAGCTTTACTCTTATCTCTTTATATACTGTTTACTTAGGATCTATATAGCAATATTCTATAAGACTTCCAAAAACGTGTTGACTTTATATGACATATATCTTAACTTGTAAGGTAAGTATTCCTTATAGACACCACATAGCTAACTTCTGTTATAAGCTATCAACATATGTAATACATGGTTAACTTGTTGACCAAGTTTCTAAACTACCAATCAACTACAAATACATGTAAAATCAAAATAATTTTTAGAAGATTTTTTAGAAGATATTATGAAATTAATCTATTTTTATCTATTTCTATTTATTTATATTACTTAGATAAAAATTATAACAAAAATATATCCATGAAATTATCTTCTTTTCTATAGATGAATTCCACAAGGAGTAGTAATTACATGTTGATAAAGTCTAAGATGTGACAATTTTATTTGCCATATATTCTAATCTTTGCTCCCTTTGAAGGTAGTTGATAGGTCCTCTCAGCCATTGATAATGTTCCATTCTAAGATAGAAAGACTACCATATTATTTGAAGTAACAAAGGTTTATAATACTATTAGGAATCATTCTTACTTCTAGTAAAATCACCAAACATTGAGAGTCTCTTTCTAGGTCCTGTTTCCAAATACATTGTATCTTGCCATCTATTAAAGGAAAAACATGTCATTCTTGAAGGTCTTCATTCCTATTATGTTATCTTGAAGGTAGTGATAATTACAATGTCTCATCCATTACATCAAAAAATAATAGTTCTTGGATTGAAACCACTCTTTGTTGATTTTCTATTTATTTAACACCACAATTATATAAAAATTACAAACAAAGATAGAAGGTAGAATGCAAACTTTTTTACATTGTATTTTTTTATAGCAAAGATTTTTTAACCTTTATCTTTATTTTGATAGATTTCATTGATAAAAAATTTAGACCTTCTCACCTATAATTTTAAGATTTTTTGTTGGCTTCCATGTACATTTTCTAATATTATATCCATGCCAATAAATAAGATATTCTAACCAATGTTCTTGCTCCTTTGAGTCTAAGTCTTCTTCCACCTTGAATTCTTGATTATTGTCTACTTCTATAGGAAGTGATGGTATTTGTCTTCTTCCTAGGATATTTACTATCTTATATGGCTTTCAAAGAGATATATTATCATGTGGCATGGTTTTCTATTTGGAAATACTCCAAGTACCTAGTTGTAGAGAATTTAGCTTAAACAACTTATTAGTCAAGTTTCAATAAATAATATTTTTTTATTATAAAATTCAAAGAAATATAATAATATTTAAAAATATTCTATTAATAAAATATTTTTATATTTAAGAAGTATTATACATAAGACTTTCTAAAAATTTTGAAAATTTCTTAATATCCTTTGCCTTACCAAATCAAAACTAACTATTTGTCAGTAAGTTTGATTTTTCATAAGTTTAAAGATAATCCAAAATAATCTCTTAATCCAAATATTCAATTTTTTTCAAATTTTAAGAAAATATATGCTATATCCTTAAGCTTTATTAAAAAAAACTAAACTATAAATCTACTATAAATCGTTTGACATCATAGAAATCCTAGCAAGTACTTTAAATCCTAATTTACAAGTACATGAATATTATTTTCTCTATATCTCAAAATCCAAAATTTAAATACTACAAAATTTATGTATGAAGTTTATTAACAAGATAATATATATTTTAAGAAATTTTTAGCTAAAATCTTAACAAATTACTGAAGATATGGCTAAAAACACAACTATTAGTAAATCAGACAAAAGACATACTCAAGGAAGTTGCTTAAGGCCTTACTAGGAACTAGGGTTATTTATTTGAAGTCATTTAAACTTAAAAGGCTAAGATCAAAGAATATAGATTTTTGGTTATAATTTTGGTACAAATTTTAGATGATTTGGAGTTTTTATGAAAAAGATATAAGTACTTAATGTCACGGACATATGCATGTAAGCCAATAATTACATGTATAAATAGATAGAAGTAAGTAAAAGTAGGTAAAAATAAATTAATTCTATAGTATTTGATATGAAAGCTTCCTAGAAGCTTTATAGATGCTGCTTTGACTTTATAGGTGTGTTTAATTTACTTTTTGGGATTAGAAACGAGATCAACAAGTTGGCCATGTGCCACACATGTTGAAGACCAAGCTAACTATGTGGCCCACACGTAGAAAAACTTGCCTTGTAAGTCAAGACATATGTCCTACAAAGTCAACACATATTGGAGGTCCTATAGAACATCACTACATAGCCCCTAGTTAGATAGTATATATAGAGATAAGAGTGAAGCCTTCTTCACTCTTATCAACTCCTTTCTTCCTTCCACTTTAGTTTCAAGGGTCTCTACTTTTCTTGGCTTTTGAAAATAGCTATTCCAATTTCTTTCTTAATATATATATATATATATATATATATATATATATATATATATATATATCAGGTTATTTCTATTTTTTCATCTTTTTATAAGAGAAGTCTCACTTGTTTATTTGTCTTTATCATGTTCTTGTCCTTGACAGATTGACAAGAGTACACCTACAATATCAAAACTTTGTCTAATCTTGATTAAGACTGGATTACCCTTTTTTCTTGATAAGACACAAGCTTATTAGAAGTTGCGGATTATCCTCTTCTAAACTGATATTGTCCTTAGTATTTTTTTTGTTCTCAAGTCCTTCTTTCTATTTGTCTTGAGCGATATTAGATATCTTCTCTTTTTTAAGTGTTATCATGGCAAAACTTGCTGAAATGAAGAGTGCAATGGTACAAATGCAAGAGCAATTGAGGGAGTTATTGCTTGCGATGAATCAACTCAATTTACCACCACAAGGAGCAACAAGATTGGCAGGAAGTGAAGATATAGAAATGATTGGAGCTGCTTCAACAAGTGTACCAAATCATATCCCTTCTGCTATGGTGGAACGTCCTTCCAATGTTAGAGAACCAAGAATTGCCCTATCCAAGAAGTTTCATAGTATCAGATTCAAGTTTCGAGGATTTCTCAATCAAGTACAACTTGTGATTGAACTTCAACCGCAAAGCTATCCAACTCCAAGATCGCAAGTTAGATTCATTGGTATACTTCTTTCAAGTTCAATACTATCACGGTTTTCATTTTTTTTTGAACGATGAGATCCAATATTGGATAATCTAGAGGCTTTTCTGGCGGAGTTTCGATCCATGTATGGAGAACATGATGTAATTCATGTTACAACCAATAAGATCCATAATTTACAATAAGGCAATTGATCAGTAACGTTGTATGCTTCACAATTTTGACAACTTGTAACTGATATCAAGTGGGATGATGCTGCACTTATTAGCCAATTTTTCTACAGAATAGAATATGAGATAAAAAAAATTAATGCTCAACTTACGTGATCCTCAAACATTGAGTCAAGCAATTGACTTTGTTGTGAAGTATGAAAATTGCCTTTTTGAATTCCGATCTGAGAACCGTATAAGAGAACCTCAACGTTACTATAATTCAATAGCAACACCAAGACTTCTTCAACACATACATTCGGAAGTAGAGGATATGCAAATTGATGCAGTACATTTCAAACTTCTTATTGAGCAATAAAAGACTCGCCATCGTCAAAAAAGATTGTGCTTATATTATAGAGAATCTTAGCACAATGCTCAATATTATCCAAAGAAGCGACGCAACTATAAAATGAAGAATACTTCGATCAAAGAAGATAGCATGTTGGTATTGTAATGTATGAAGTCTTGCTTGAGAATGCTCCGCGCACTTGGCTGTAGAAAGAAGAATAAAAATTGCGATAACAAAATCTTAAATAGAATACTAACAATACTCTAATTAGACTATAATAATAGTAAACAAACGTAATCAAATTCAAAACAACTCAAAAAAATTTCAAACAAACAATAAAATTCTTAAAGAAATATTAGAATGATCACAAATTTTACTCAAATATATGTCAATTCAACCTTAATTTAATTCTAGTTAAAATCCTATTGAATTTCACTCAACTTTAGACCAAACCTAATTAAATCTTAAACCCTAATAATTCCTAAATCCTAAGTCAAATCCTAAACAAATCTTAAATTAAATCCTATTTCAAACCCTAAATCAAACCCTAAACCAAACCCTAATCCAACCTTAAACTCTAATCCAAATCCTAAATTCTAAACCAAACCTTAAATCAAACCCTAACCAAACCCTAGTCCAAACTCTAATCCAAATCCTAATCCAAATCCTAATCCAAATCCTAAACTCTAAACCAAACCTTAAATCAAACCCTAATCAAATCCTAATCCAAACCCTGAATCAAATCATAACCAAACCCTAAATCCTAATCCAAACCCTAAATCAAATCATAACCAAACCCTAAACCCTAATCCAAACCCTAATCCAAACCCTAAACCGAACCCTAGCCAAACCCTAATCCAAATCCTAATAATTCCTATGACAGATTGAAACCTCAATATCTAATGAATAAACCGTTGATCTCAATTCAAAATTTGCACATTTCTTAAAAATAAAGTTCAAAATAAGCAAAATAAATTTTGAAAAGGATCGGAGTTACCAAATTGACGAAAACCTCAAAAATGTGTTCGGGTGTTAGCCGGCCTTCTTCTCCAATCTTGTTGCCAACCTTCGAGAGCCAATTTCTCTTCTTTGCATCGTTCGATTGGTTTCAAATTTCTCACGGACATAGAAAAACAAGTCTTATATCCTCTCACACAAGTTTTACTCCAATCCAACTAGTAGATTGCATGAAATCTTAAAAACTCTCACTAGACCTAAAATTATACTTTCTGAGTCCTTAACTCACTTAAACCTCAATATCTTTCAATTCAACCGTTAGATCAAGCTTAAATTCACAACATGTATTCAACACAACTATAAACATGAACCCAAAAAAATTCACCCGTAGATCTGCAACAAAACTCTCGAAATCACTCAAAACATAAACCCTATTTTATTTCATAAAACCCAAGTCATCCGAAAAAAAACTCAACTTTGCAAAGCTCTTACAAATTCATATCAACTCCAAATCACCCAAAATAAACGCCCATAGAAACCCTAACCAACCTTCTCTCCAACCCCACTCTCCAAACTTCCAAAGAGTCCCGGAGTCATCATCGATACTCGGTTTTGTGCCTCAGGGTTTGATTTCGACCCTGGTTCATAACCGGCCCTCTCCGGATATCAATATCTATTTTTTCTAAGTAATTTTTTCTAGAATTTACTCTTAACTTTCTTCTTAATATTCTTATATCATTTATTTTTCCAATCTACTTTGATTTGCCTTACTTATGGTACTACAAAGTAAATAGAAGTCACCTTTCTAAAAGGCTACATTGATACCTTTTAATTTTTCTACCCCTTTGGCTATTAACTATATTTCTAAGATAATTTGTTCTAATACTTTGAACTAAGATTTTTTAAATTATAATAATCTCCACACTCTTTCACCTATTAATCGTATTACATCACAAAATCGGAAAACGAATTTATCCAGCTACAATAGGGACCGTGCCGCTGGAACCTTGTACAACACCTAGTAAAGGTCGCATCCTCTCCTTAGAATCCTTTCCATGTTTTACGATAAATGTTATTCTAGAACCTAAACATCTCAAAGCCTCTGCCTTGCTAGATTCGGAGCCTCAGCATGTTTGTTAGATGAAAAATTTGCTAAAAGATATAGCATATTTTTAGTAAAGAAAACTAAACCTATTCATGTAGAAGTTATAGATGGTCGTCCGTTGTCTTCAGGAAATGTTACTCATGAAATCCTTTGTATAGAAATAGCAACTAATGGTCATAGTAGCTTTATAATATTTAATATCATTAGATCTCTTTTTAATCTAGTGATTTTAGGTTTATCATGGCTAAAAAAATATAATCCTAAAATAGATTGGACTTCTCATAGTCTTGACTTTTGTGAAAGTATAACTAAGAGTGTAGTTAATCAAGTAAAAAGTCATAAGTCTAGTATAATTAAACCTATATTTATAGGTACAAGTGCTATCTTGCATGCTGCAAAAGAAGGATCACCTTGTGTCATTTATGCCATATGTGTTTCTATTGGTGGAAAGACTTCAAGTAGCATTTCAAGCCAATATCAAGATTTTTAAAATATATTTGAAAAAAAGAATGTGGATACTCTTCCAAAACATCGTTCCTATGACTACTCAATTGACCTTCAAGAAGGAGCACAACCACCATTTGGACCAATCTATAATTTATCTCAAAATGAATTGGCTGAACTCAATAAGTATATTGAAGAAAATTTGGCTAAGAACTTTATATGCCATTCCAAATCTCTAGCAAGAGCTCCAATTTTATTTGTGAAGAAAAAAGATGGATCATTGCGGATGTGTATTGATTATCGATGACTCAATAAAATCACTATCAAAAATAGGTACCCACTACCTTTGATATCTAGAATTCTTGATCAGTTGAATCAAGCTAAGATCTATACAAAAATAGATCTACATGGAGCATACAATTTAGTACGTATCAAAGAAGGAGATGAATGGAAGACTACGTTTCGAACAAGGTATGGATATTTTGAATACAACGTAATGCCTTTTGGACTTATAAATGCACTAGTAGCATTCAAACATCTAATGAATGATGTCTTTTGAGAGTTTTTAGATGATTTTGTTGTCTATTACCTAGAGGACATCTTAATCTATTCCAAGAACTCAGAAGAACATGAACTTCATGTTTCCCAAGTATTACAAAAACTAAGAGATGGTGGACTCTATACCAAGATAGAAAAGTGTATATTTCACACTACTCAAGTCGAATTTTTAGAATATATCATTTCAAATGATGGACTTATGATGGATCTTAAGAAAGTTCAAACTATTATGAATTGAAAGATTCCAAAAACGGTAACAGATGTTCAATGCTTTTTGGGATTTTCCAACTACTATCAAATCTTCATCAAAGACTTTCCTCAAGTTGTAGCTCCACTTTCACGTTTGACTTGCAAAGACAAACTTCAATAGAATTAAGAAGTGAAAGTAGCATTTAAAGCTGAAACGACAGCCTTTGTTTTTGCACCAATCTTATATCATGTCGATTTTTCTAAGCCATTTTTTATGGAAATAAATGCATCAAACTTTGCTTTGGGTACCATATTGTTACAAATAGGAATAGATGATAAACTTCACCCAATAGCTTTTCATTCCAAAAAATTTTCAGCAGCCAAGATCAACTACGAGATCTACGATAAAGAACTTTTTATAATTATGGATTCGTTTCAAGAATGGTGCTATTATCTAGAAGGTGCTTCTAGCCCAATCACACTGTATATGCATCACAAGAATCTTGAATATTTTATGTCAACACGTATTGTAAATCATCGCCAAGCACTTTGGAGTATGTCCTTGTCAAGATTCAAATTCAAGTTCACTTATCAACAAAGAAAACAACAAGGTTTGTCAGATGCACTCTCTAGGAAATCTTATCTTGTACCAAACGAAGGAAATGTTACTTTTGATAAAAAATGAACAATTTTCTTGAAGCCAGAGTATCTTCATCTTTGAGCAATGAAATCAACACTAACTGTTGATTCAACTTTCATTAAGCAAGTTTAGTCAAGTATGTCTTCTGATCCTCTTATTTGTGATATGGAGAGAAATCCTTCAAAGTCTTATGATACTTCTAGGTTTGAATTCAAGAAGAATCTACTATATTTTGAGGGACGCCTATATATTCCAGAAGGTGAAGCTCGATTATGTGTTCTTCAAGCTCATCATGATTTTCCACCAGCATGACATTTTGGGTACAATAAAACTTTGGAACTAATATCTAGGGACTTTTGGTGGCTACAAATATGGAAAGCAATCAAAGATTTTGTACAAACTTGTGATATTTGCTCAAGATCAAAAACTCCTCGTCATCGACCTTATGGACTTCTTTAGCCATTATCCATTCCAAAACAACCATGCTCTTCTATTTCTATGGATTTCATTTCGGATCTTCTAATCTCAGGTTTTTATGACTCTATATTCGTGATAGTAGATCGTTTTACCAAGATGGCATATTTTATATTATGTACAAAATCTATCACTGGTGAAGAAACAACTAAGCTCTTTCTTGACAATATCTATTGCTATTATGGATTATCCAAGGATATTATATCAAATAGGAGAACTCAATTTGTATCAAGATTTTGGCGGACTCTTTTCAAGATTCTAAAAGTGGATATAAAACTATCTTTGGCATTCCATCCTCAAATTGATGGATAAATAGAGCATGTTAATCAAGTTTTGGAGCAGTATTTAAGATGTATCACTAACTACCAATTGGATGATTGGACAACTCTTTTGCTATTGGCAGATTTTGCTTATAATAATACGATACATTCTTCTACAAAACTAACACCTTTCTTTACTAATTATGGTTATCATCCACGATTTGATACTTTTGACTTTTCAAAAGTTGATAATCATGGTAAGAAAGATTTGGCAATTCATTTGTCAGAGCTATATACAACGATGAAGGCACAGTTAAAAAAAGCTCAAGAACAACAAAAGGTCAATGTGCATGTCTATCGAAAGAAACAACCACCATTCGACATGCATGATAAGATATGGTTACTTCATCATAATATCAAGACCACTCGTCCTTATGATAAGTTGGGCTATCGAAGGCTTAGACCATTTTCTATTTCTGCACAAATCAATCCAGTTGCATATCGTTTACATCTACCTCTGTCAAAGAAAATCCATCTAGTATTCCACATGTTTCTTCTTGAACCATACAAGATAGTAGATATACTAAGAAGAAAACAAGCTCCACATCTTCCTATAGAAGTAGACAATAATCAACAGTTTGAAGTGGAAGAAATCTTAGATTCAAGGCGACGCCGAAATAAATTAGAATATCTTGTCCATTAGTATGGATATGATATTAGTGAATACACATGGGAGCCAGTAAAGAAACTTACAAATGCAGCAAAGGCGGTGGAGACTTTTCATCGACGACATCCATCAAAATCAAGATGAAAACCTTTATTTTAAAATAAATAAGATCTAAGCAAGATAACATTCTACTTTCAATCCTTATTTGTAGCTTCTTTGTAGTTATGTTACTTAGGAAATAGAGAACCAATAACCAATGAATTGGACTGAAGAGCCTTCATTTGCTGATCTGTCGGATGAGACATTATGATTGTCACAACCTTCAAGACGATGCAATCGAGATGAAGATCTTCAAGAATGGCATGTTCTTCCTCAAATAGATGGCGAGATACAATGCGTTTGGTATCACAACCTTGGAAGGAACTCCCGATGTTTGGTGATTTTACTACAAGTAGGAGCAACTCCTGATGGTGTTCCAAATATTTTATTCGAAGGAAGTTATGAAGGCCTCAACAATGATCAAATAACTAGGTGGTCTTCCCGCCCTGATATGGATCACTACCAATGGTTGAGAGGCCCTATCAATCAACTTCGAAGAGAACAAAGATCAGAGTATGTGACAAATACAATTCGTCGCATCATAGATTTTTTCAACATATGATTACCACTCCTTATGGAACTCGTCCCTAGAAGGGGAGATAATATCATGGACATATGTATGTAAGTCAATAATTACATGTATAATAGATAAAAGTAAATAAAAGTAGGTAAAATTAAGTTAATTCTATAGTATTTGATATAGAAGCTTCCTAGAAGCTTCATAGACTCTACTTTGACTCTATAGGTGTATTTAATTGACTTTTGGGATTAAAAACGTGGTCAACAAGTTGGCCATGTACCACACATGTTGTTAGCTTGAAGACAAAGCTAACTATGTGGCCCATACGTAGAAAAACTTGCCTTGTAAGTCAAGGCATATGTCCTACAAAGTCAACACATATTAGAGGTCCTATAGAACGTCACCATATAGCCCCTAGTTAGATAGTATATATAGAGACAAGAGTGAAGCCTTCTTCACTCTTATCAACTCTTTTCTTGCTTCTAGTCTAGTTTCAAGGGTCTCTAATTTTCTTGACTTTTGGCAATAGCCATTCCAATTTCTTTCTTAATATATATATCAAATTATTTTTATTTTGTCATCTTTTTATGAGAGAAGTCTCACTTGTTTATTTATCTTTATCATGTTCTTATCCTTGACACTTAAAGTTAAGGTATGGATTTTATATCTACTGTCACTCTTTTGGACATAACGCATGCGTATAGAATGATTTGAGTATGCCAATGTACCATTGAGTATGCCTTTTGGCCAATAACAATAGAGATTTTTATCATCTATTTCTATTTATCCATATAGATGCCCTAACTACTCTTTTTGCTACCAAAATTCCTTTCCAATCCTTTTCTTTATAATATTTATATAATATATGTCCTAAATATTAAATAAAAAAATAAAATGAGATTTCAAGAGTCACTCATGTTTAATAAAGGTGGTTCTAAGTATATAAACTATTATCAATATAAAATCAACTTTAATAATAGTTTTTTTAAATTAATTACTTCAAAATAGTAATCTAACTATATTTTGTGATTAATTAAAATCTAATAATGTGACTCTTATTATATTGTGTAGTAAATTATATATTATATATTTATATACATTATTTTTATATAATAACCAAATGACAATATGATTATGTAAAAAATGGGATGGATATTCATAGACTCTGATAGATATAATCAATAAGTAATTGGATTGACTTATTCACAAATAAGAAATGATTTAACTCTATGATAATTCAATTTTTTTAAAAAGTGAATAATTTTAATATTACAACAAAATAAACATATCTTATCACTAACATAGAAATGAAGTTGTTCCTTACAATAAGCATCCGCATTGTTCTTTTGTTGTTCTTGAGCCTCTTTTAGTTGTACTTTCATTGTTGTATACAGCTGAAATAAATGATTTGCAAAATCTTCTACCACATGATTATTAAATTTTAAAAATTCAAAATCATCAAGTCATGGATGATAATCATAATTAACAAAGAAAGATATTTGTTACATAGAAGAATATATCATGTTCTTATAAACAAACTCTATGAATGGCAAAAGAGTTGTCCAATCATCTTATTGGTAGTTGATAGTATACTTCAAATATTGCTCCAAAATTTGATTTGGATGCTTTGTTTGTCCATCAATTTGAGGATAGAAAGCCAAAGATAGTTTTATGTCTACTTTTAGAATCTAAAAATGTATTTTTTCAAATCTTCATAAAAATTAAGTTTTCCTATTCGATATAATATCTTTAAGTAATTCATAATAGCAATAGATGTTATCAAAGAAAAACTTGGTTGTCTCTTCACTTGGGATATATTTTGTACATTGTACAAAATATGCCATTTTAGTGAAATAATCTATTATTACAAATATAGAGTCATAAGAACCTGAGTTGGAAGTTTTATGATAAAATCCATAGAAATGGAAGACCATGGTTGTTTTAGAGTAGATAATAGTTGGAAAAGTCCATAAGATTGAAGATAAGGAGTTTTTGACCTTGAACAAATATCACATGATTGAACGAAGTCTTTCATTGCATTCTACATTTACAACCATAAAAAATCTTTGACTATAAGTTCTAAAGTCTTGTTGTATGTAAAATATCTAATTGTTAGAAATTCATGACATACTTGAAGAACATATAAATGTGCTTTTCTTTTTAGAATATATAGGCATCCTTCAAAATAGAAAAGATTTTTTTTGGACTCAATCTTGAAAGCATCATGAAACTTAAAAGAAAGGTTCTTGATATCATGAACAAAAAGATCAGATAACATACTTTATTGAATTTTTTTGATAAAGATTAAATCAATAGTCAATATTGATTTTATTGCTTAAAGATGAAAATGTTATGGCTTCAAGAAAATCATTTTTTTTTAATCAAAAGATGCTACTTTTTCTTTTGGTATAAGATAAGAATGTCTAAAAAGGGCATCTGATAAATCTTGTTGTTTTCAAAGTCAATAAATGATCTTAAAATCAAATCTTTATAAAGGCATGCTTCAATAAGCTTGGTGACAATTCAAAACATATGCTGATATAAAGTATTCAAGATTCTTATAGTTGATATAAAAAGTGACTAGATTAGAAGTACCTTCTATATAATAGTGCCATTCTTAAAATAGTTCCATAATTATAAAAAGTTTTTTATTATGAATCTCATAATTGATTTCAACTACTAAAAAAAACTTCAATAAAAAAAAACTGAGTGAAGTTTATTATTTATTTCTATTTATAATAATATGGTATTCAAAAAAAATTGATGCATCTGTTTGTATAAAAAATGGCTTAAAAAAGTTCATGCAATACAAGATTGGTGCAAAGATAAAGGTTGTGTTCAAAGCTTCAAATATTACTTCTGTTTCTTCATTCTATTGAAGTTTGTTTTTACAAGTCAAATGTGTAAGTAGAGTTTCAACTTGAGTGAAATTCTTCATAAAGATCCAATAGTAGTTGGCAAATCTCAAAAAATATTAGACATCTTTTATTGTTTTTGGAATCTTCCAATCCATAATAATTTGAACTTTCTTAGGATCCATTATAAGTCCATCACTTGAAATAATGCATCTTAAAAAGTCAATTTGAGTAATATAGAATATACACTTTTTTGTTTTTGTATACAATCCTTCATCTCTTAGTTTTTGTAATACATGATAAACATAAAGTTCATGTTCTTTTATATTTTTAGAATAGATTAAGATGTCGTTCAAATAACAAAAATTAAAGTCATCTAAAAACTCTCAAAAAATATCATTTATTAGATATTGAAAAGTTTCTAATGCATTTACAAATCTAAAAGGCATGAAATTTTATTCAAAATATCTATACCTTGTTTAAAATACAATCTTCTATTCATCCTTTTTTTTTATGCATATTGATTGTATGCTCCTTGTAGATCTATTTTTGTATAAATCTTAGCTTAATTCAATTGATTAAGAAGTCTAGATATCAAAAGTAGTAGAATACCTATTCTTGATGGTAATTTTATTGAATCCTTGATAATTGATACATATCAATAATGATCCATATTTTTTATTTTTAAATAAAATTGAAGCTCTTGCTGAAAATTTGGAATAGCATATGAAGTTCTTGGCCAAAATTTCTTCAATATACTTCTTAAATTAAGCCAATTCATTTTGTGATAAATTATAAATTGATTCAAATGATAGTTGAGCTCCTTTTTGAAGGTCAATTGAGCAATCATAGGGACAATATTCTCATAGAGTATTTGCATTCTTCATGTCAAATACATCTTAAAAATCTTGATATTAGCTTAGAATGCCACTTAAAGTCTTTTCACCATTAGAAACAAGTGCAACATAAATAACAGAAGATAATCCTTCTTTTGTAATATGTAGGAAAGCTCTTGTACCTACAAATACATGCTTAATTGTATTAAATTTATAAATTTTTATTTGATTAATTATATTCTTAATTATACTTTCAAAAAAATTAATATCATAAGAAATCCAATCTATTTTTGGATTATATTTTTTAATCATGATAAATCTAAAATGATTGGATTATAAAAAGATCTAAAGATATTAAATATTATAAAACTACAATGACCATTAGTTGTTACTTTTTTAGGAAGGATTTCATAATTAAAATTTTTTAAAGACAATGGATGACCATCTATGACTTTTATGTGAACAAGCTTAGTTTTCTTTTCAAAAGATTTACTATGTCTTTTAGCAAATTTTTCATCTAAGAAACATACTAAGCTTCTTAAATCTAACAAGGCAGAGGCCTTATAATATTTAGGTCTAAAAATAACATTTATTGTAAAACAAGGAGAAAACTTTGAAGAGAAAATATGACCTTTATTATGTATTATATAAGGTTCTAACCATAGGGTTCCTATTGTACAAACTTGTTTTTTGACATACTATTTTCTTTGATGGCCATACTCCTTATTTTATGATTGTATTGATTCTTTGAATAATATTGAGCATTGTATTTAGATTCTCCACAATATAAGCATAATCCTTCCTAATAATGAAAAGTCTTTTCTTGTTTAATAAGAAGTTTGAAATGTATCGTATTAATTTTATATATCCTCTACTTTTGAATTTTTGTGTTGAAAAGATATTTGCTTTGTCATTGAATTATAGTATCATTTAAGTAGACTTGTGTAATTCTTAAATTAAAATTTAAAAAGTTGATTGTCAAACCTTAGAACAAAGTCAATTGCTTGACTCAATGTTTGAGAGTCAAGTAAGTTGAGCATCAATTTTTTTATCCCATATTATAATCCGTAGAAAAATTAGCTAATAAATGCAATATTATCTCACTTGATATTAGTTGCAAGTTGTCAAAATTGTGAAGCATATAATAATATCAATCAATTATTTTATCACAAAATATAAATCTTATTACTCACAACACAAATTACATTATGTTTTTTATACATAGATTAAAATTTTGCCATAAAAGCTTTTAGATTATCCAATATTAGATTTTTTCATTCAAGAAAAGATAAAAACCATGATAATACTAAACTTGAATATATTAATGAATCTAATTTGTGATTTTGGAGTTGGATAGTTTTAGAGTTGAAGTTCAATCACAAATTATACTTGATTGATAAATCTTCAAAACTTCAATCTTATACCATCAAATTTCTTGGAAAATGCAATCTTTAGTTTTCTAATACTAGAAGGATATTCCAGTATAAGAAAAGGGATATGATTTGGTGCAAATATTCAACCAGCTCCAATTATTTGTACATCTTTTTTGCCCATTATTTTTGTTGCTCCTTGTGGTGGTAAATTGAGTTGATATATTGTAAGCATTAATTCCTTCAATTGCTCTTGTATTTATGCTATTGCATTTTTCATTTCAAAAAGCTTTGCTATGATAATACTTAAAAAAATATAGATATCTAATATCACTCAAGATAAATAGAAGAGAAGACTTGAAAAAAAAATACTAAAGATAATATCAATTTAGAAGAGAATAATATATAATTCCTAATATGCTTAAGTCTTATGAAGAGAAAGAAGTAATCTATTCTTAATCAAAAAAAGGTAATATTTTGATATTCTAAGTATATTCTTATTTATCTATCAAGGAAAAAAATTTGATAAAAGAAAATAAACTAGTAAGACCTTTTCAAGAAAATAGGACAAAACAAAAATAGAAAATGATGTATATTAAAAAAGAAACTAGAATGGCCATTGAAAAAAGATAAAGAAACTAGAGACTCTTAAAACTAGACTAGAAGCAAGTAAGAAATTGACAAGAGTGAAGAAGGCTTCATTCATGCCTCTATATATATTATCTATCTAAGATCTATTTAGCAACGTTCTAAAGTACTTCCAAAAATATATTGACTTTGCATGACACATATCTTAACTTACAAGGCAAGTTTTCTATATAGGTGCCACATAGTTAACTTATTTTGCTAGCTACTAGTATATGTAGTATGTGGTTATCTTGTTGACCAACTTTAAAACCTACCAATCAACTACAAATACATGTAAAATCAAAACTGAGTCTAAGAAGCTTCTCTAGAAGGTATTATAAAATTAATCTATTTTTATTTATTTTTATCTATTTATATTATCTAAGTAATAGTTATAGTAGATATATATATATATATATATATATATATATATATATGACAATGCAAGAAATTTTATACATGGTATAAAAAAAGTCATCTTTTTCCATATATACCACATCTATTTTTAATGGTCTATTTCAAGTGATTATTAAATTATTAAGATATTTTTAAGAAAAAAAATAAATATATCCTTTAAAAGCATTATTCATATAAGTGTTCAATTAATCTTCAAAGAAGAGTTCAACCATTGTTCGGACCAATCTATAGCTCAACCATCATTTGGACCATCAAGAATAAGTATCATTTATTTTTAATTTCAAGATTCCTTGATCAACTCAATCAAATAAAGATTTATACAAACATAGATCTATAAGAAGCATATAACTAGGTATGTATTTAAAAAAATATGAATAGAAGACTATATTTTGAACTAAGTATATGCATTTCAAATATAATATCAAGCTTTTTGGACTCAAAAATATACTAGATACTTTTCAACATCTAATGAATGATGTTTTGTGGATTTTTTTAATGATTTTATTGATTGTTATATTCATAACATCTTAATTATTTAAAAATATAAAAAAATATGAATTTCATATTTTTCATGTGTTACAAAAACTTAAAGACACAAGATTATATGCCAAGATAAAAAAAAAAGTATATATTTTACACTATTCAAGTTGATTTCTTATGATATATCATTTCAAATAATAGCCTTATGATAGATCTTAAGAAGATCTTCAGTAACATAGATTAGAAGGTTCTAAAAACAATAAAACATATCTAATATTTTTGAAATTCACTAATTCTATCAGATCTTCATCAAGAACTTTTTTCAAGTTGAGGCTCTTTTTATATGTCTAGTATGTATAGAAAAATTTGAGTAGAGCAAAGAAGCTAAAGCATTTTTAGAAGTATTAAAGATAATATTTATTTCTTCACCAATCCTGTATCATGTCAACACATGTTTTGAATCATTATCAATTTTGTTAAAAAAAAATGATAAAATTTAATTTTATGATTATTTATCAATTAAAATATAATAAAGTTTATTAAATAATTTTTCTAGATGTTGTGTCAAGCACAAGAACTCGATGAAAAAATAGTTCAGACAAGTAAGCCTTCACTCAAAGAAAAGTAACAAAATATAAATAATAAGTATGTATATTGAAAATAGAAACTAGAATGGCTATTGCCAAAAGACAAGAAAACTAGAGACCCTTGAAACTAGACTAGAAGCAAGAAAGGAGTTGACAAGAGTGAAGAAGCCTTCACTCTTGTCTCTATATATACTATCTAACTAGGGGCTACGTGGCGATGTTCTATAGGACCTCCTATATGTGTTGACTTTGTAGGACACATGCCTTGACTTACAAGGCAAGTTCTTCTACGTGTGGGCCACATAATTAGCTTGATCTTCAAGCTAACAACATGTGTGGCACGTGGCCAACTTGTTGACCACGTTTCTAATCCAAAAAGTCAATTAAAGACACCTATGAAGTCAAAGCAGCATCTAGAAAGTTTCTAGGAAGCTTCTATATTAAATATTATAGAATTAATTTACTTTTATCTATTTTTACTTACTTCTACCTATTTCTATATGTAATTATTAGCTTACATGATTATGGCCGTGACATTACCCCCCTTTCTAGAGACGAGTTCCAAGAGGAGCGGTCATCATATGTTGAGGAAATCTATGATGCGACGAATTGTATTCGCCACATACTCTGATCTCTGTTCTCTTCGAAGATGATTGATAGGGCCTCTCAACCATCGATAGTGTCCCATACCAGGGCGGGAAGACCACCCAATTATTTGATCATTGTTGAGGCCTTCGTAACTTCCTTCGAATAAAATATTCGGAACACCATCAGGAGTTGTTTCTACCTCTAGAAAAATCACCAAACATCGAGAGTCCCTTCCCAAATCGTGATACCAAATGCGTTGTATCTCACCATCTATTCAAGGAAGAACATGTCATTCTTGAAGATCTTCATCTCGATTGCGTCGTCTCGAAGGTTGTGACAATCGTAATGTCTCATCCGGCAAGTCAGCAAACGAAGGTTCTTGAGTTGAATCCACTGGTTGTTGGCTCTCCATCTAATTTGCGTCACAAATGCAAAGAAGTTACAAACAAGGATAGGAAATTGAATGTTATCTTGCCTCAATCTTGTCTATTTTATAAGAAAGATTTTCATGTTGGTTTTGATGGATGTTGTTGATGAAAAACTTTGACTTTAGTTGATGCATTTGCTAGATTCCTGGATGGCTCCCATGTGCGTTCACTAATATCATATCCGCACCAATGAACAAGATATTCCAGCTTATTTCGGCACCGCCTTGAGTCTAATATCTCTTCCATCTCAAATTCTTCATTATTATCTACTTCTATAGGAGGCGGTGGCATTTGTCTTCTTCCTTGTATATCCACTGTCTTATATGGTTCAAGAAGAGACACGTGGAATACAGGATGGATCTTCATTGACTCCGGTAGATGTAACCGATATGCAACTCGGGTGATCTATTCAGAAACAGAAAAGGGGCCAAGCCTACGATAGTCCAACTTGTCACAAGGTCGAATAGTCTTGATATTGCGACGAAGTAGCCATACCTTATCACCCACGTTGAGTTGTGGTTGCTCCTTACGATATAGATCTGCGTTTATCTTTTGTCGTTCTTGAGCTTCCTTCAATTGCGTCTTCATTATTGCATGTAACTCTGACAACCGATTTGTCATATCTTCTGCTGCAAGATTATCAACTTTTGAAAAATCAAAAGTATCAAGTCGTGGATGATAGCCATAATTGGCAAAGAAAGGTGTTTGTTGCGTGGAAGAATGTACCATATTATTATAAGCAAACTCTGCCAATGGCAGAAGGGTTGTCCAATCATCTTATTGGTAGTTGATAGTACACCTTAAATATTGCTCCAAGACTTGGTTTACGCGCTCTGTTTGTCCATCAGTTTGAGGATGGAAAGCCGAAGATAGCTTTATGTCCACTTTTAAAATCTTGAAAAGGGTCCTCCAAAATCTTGACACAAATTGAGTTCCCCTATCTGATATGATATCTTTAGATAATCCATGATAGCGATAGATATTATCAATGAAAAGCTTAGCTGTTTCTTCACCTGTGATAGATTTTGTATATGGCACAAAATGTGCCATTTTGGTGAAACGATCTACTATCACAAATATAGAATCATAAGATCTTGAGCTTGGAAGATCTGTGATGAAATCCATAGAAACATAAGACCATGGTTGTTCTGGTATAGGTAATGGCTGAAGAAGTCCGTAAGGTCGATGACGAGGAATTTTTGATCTTGAACAAATATCACATGATTGTACAAAGTCTTTGACTGACTTCCACATTTGTGGCCACCAAAAATCTCTTGATATGAGTTCCAAAGTCTTATTATATCCAAAGTGCCCTGCTGCTGGAAAGTCATGACGTGCTTGAAGAACACGTAAACGTGCTTCTCCTTCTGGAACATATAGGCGTCCTTCAAAATATAATAGATTATTCTTGAACTCGAACTTAGAAGGATCATGAGACTTGGAAGAATTATTCTCGATATCATAAACAAGAGGGTCTGAGGACATATTGGACTGGATTTGCTTGAGAAAAGTTGAATCAACAGTCAATGTTGATTTCATTGCTCGGAGATGAAATTGCTCCGGTTTCAAGAGGACCGTTCTTTGTTGCTCAAAAGCTGCATCTCCTTCTTTTGGTGCAAAATAAGAACGTCTAGATAGGGCATCGGACAAACCTTGTTGTTTTCTTGGTCGATAAGTGATAATGAACTCGAATCTTGACAAAGACATACTCCAACAAGCTTGACGACGATTCAACACGCGTGTTGACATGAAATACTCGAGGTTCTTATGATCTGTATACACAGTGACTGGACTAGAAGCGCCTTCTAGATAATGACGCCATTCTTGAAAGGAATCCACGATCGCAAGAAGTTCTTTATCGTGGATCTCATAATTGATCTCGGTTGCTGAGAATTTTCTTGAATGAAAAGCTATCAGATGAAGTTTGTCATTTGTTCCCATTTGTGATAAAACTGCACCCAAGGCAAAATCTGATGCATCTGTTTCCATAAAAAATGCCTTGGAAAAGTCAACACGATATAAGACTGGTGCAGAGACAAACGATGTCTTCAAGCCTTCAAATGCTACTTCCGCTTCTTGATTCCATTGGAATTTATCTTTACTAGTCAAGCGTGTAAGTGGAGCTGCAACTCGTGAGAAATCTTTGATGAAGATCCGATAGTAATTGGCAAATCCCAAGAAACATTGGACATCTCTTACTGTCCTTGGAATCTTCCAATCCATGATTGTTTGGACTTTCTTAGAATCCATCATGAGACCATCATTTGAAATGATGTATCCTAAAAAGTCAACTTGAGTAGTGTGAAATACACACTTTTCCATCTTGGCGTACAATCCTGCATCTCTAAGTTTTTGTAATACTTGACGAACATGTATTTCATGTTCTTCGACGTTCTTAGAATAGATCAGGATATCGTCTAGATAACAAATGATAAAATTGTCTAAGAATTCACGAAATACATCATTCATGAGATGTTAAAAAGCAGTTGGTGCATTCGTGAGTCCAAAGGGCATGACATTATATTCGAAATGTCCATACCTGGTTCGAAACGCAGTCTTCCATTCATCTCCTTTTTTGATCCGTACTAGATTATATGCTCCTCTTAGATCTATTTTTGTATAGATCTTAGCTTGATTCAACTGGTCAAGGAGTCTTGATATCAAAGGTAATGGATACCTGTTCTTGATTGTGATCTTGTTGAGTCCTCGATAATCAACACACATTCGTAAAGATCCATCTTTTTTCTTTACGAATAGAATTGGAGCTCCTGCTGGAGATTTTGAATGGCGTATGAAATTCTTCGCTAAATTCTCGTCAATATATGTCTTGAGTTCAGCCATCTCATCTTGCGATAAACTGTAAATTGGTCCAAATGGTGGCTGAGTTCCTTCCTTGAGGTCGATTGAACAATCATATGGGCGATGCTCAGGAAGAATATCTGCATTCTTTTTCTCAAAAACGTCTTGATACTCCTGATATTGACTTGGAATGCCACTTGAAGTCTTTACGTTTTCAGAAATAGGTGCAGCATAAATAGCAAAAGTTGATCCTTCTTTTGCTGCGTGTATAAATGCTTTTGCACCTATCAGTACGGGTTTTACTATACTAGACTTATAATTTTTTATTTGGTTGGTAGAACTATTAATAACGCTCTGGGAAAAGTCAAGTTTACGTGAATTCCAATCTATTCGAGGGTTATATTTTTCTAGCCAGGATAATCCTAAAATAATTGGATTGGACGGGGATTTAATTATGTTAAAAGCTATGTAGCTATCATGACCGTCTATTGTTACTTTTATAGGATGAGTTTCATGAGTGACATCTCCAGAAGACAAGGGACGACCATCTATGACTTCTACATGTACTGGTTTAGGTTTCTGTACAAAGGGTATTTTACGACTTTCAACAAATTGTTCATCTAAAAAACATGCTGAGGCTCCCGAATCTAATAAAGCAGAGGCTTTGTAATTCTTAGGTCCTAAATATAAGTCTATTATAAAACAAGGAGAGGGTTCTGAGGAGAGGATAGGACCTTCATTAGGAATTGTACAAAGTTCCAGCTGCACGGTTCCTATTGTAGCTAGACGAATCCGTTTTTCGACATGTTATCTTCTTTGACCGTCGTACCTCTCATTTTATAGTTGCGTCATTTCTTTGGACAATGTTGAGCAGTGTGCTTAGGTTCTCTGCAATATAAACATAATCCTTCTTGACGACGACGAATCTTTTCTTGCTCAGTTAGGGGTTTAAAACGTACCGCGTCAATTTGCATGTCTTCTACTTCCGAATGTACGTTTGGCAAAGATGTTGATGTTGCCATTGAGTAATAACGTTGAGGTTTCCGTGAATGATTCTCGGATCGAAATTCAAAAAGTCGATTATCACATTTTACCGCAAAATCGATTGCTTGACTCAAAGTTTGAGGATCAGGTAAGTTGAGCATCAATTTCTTTACTTCGTATTGCAATCCATAAAGAAATTGATTGATGAGTGCAGCATCATCCCACTTGATGTCAATTGCAAGTTGTCGAAATTGTGAAGCATACATCGTTACTGAGCGATTTCCTTGTCGTAGAATTCGGATCTTATTTGTTGGAACACGAGTTGCATCGTGTTCACCATACATAGATCGAAACTCCACCAAAAAAGCTTCCAAATTGTCCAATATTGGATTTCGTTGTTCAAGAAAAGACGAAAACCACGATAATGCAGAACCAGAAAGTAGAGTGCCAATAAACCTGACTTGTGATCCTGGAGTTGGATAGCTTTGCGGTTGAAGTTCAATTGCCAATTGTACTTGATTGATGAACCCTCGAAACTTTGATCTCGTACCATCAAATTTCTCGGGTAAGGTAATTCTTGGTTCTCTAGTGCTTATAGGGTGTTGTACAATTGGAGAAGGAACGTGATTTGTTGTAGATGTTGAAGCAGCTCTGATCATCTCTATATCCCCACTTTCTGCTATTCTTGTTCTTTCATGTGTTGGTGAATTGAGTTGATGCATCGCAAGCATTAACTCCCTCATTTGCTCTTGCATTTGTGCCATTGCACTCTTCATTTCAACAAGCTCTGCCATAATGACACTAAGAAGAAAAATTTGTTTGATACTGCTCAAGACAAAAGAAAAGAAAGACTTGATAACAAAGAAGATACTAAGAACAATATCAGTTTAGAAGTGGGTAATCTGCAAACTTCTAATACGCTTATGCCTTGTCAAGAGAAAGGGGTAATCCACTCTTACTCAAGAAAAACAAAGCTCTGATATTGTAAGTGCACTCTTGTCAATCTGTCAAAGACAAGAACTCGATGAAAAAATAGTTCAGACAAGTAAGCCTTCACTCAAAGAAAAGTAACAAAATATAAATAATAAGTATGTATATTGAAAAGAGAAACTAGAATGGCTATTGCCAAAAGACAAGAAAACTAGAGACCCTTGAAACTAGACTAGAAGCAAGAAAGGAGTTGACAAGAGTGAAGAAGCCTTCACTCTTGTCTCTATATATACTATCTAACTAGGGGCTACGTGGCGATGTTCTATAGGACCTCCTATATGTGTTGACTTTGTAGGACACATGCCTTGACTTACAAGGCAAGTTCTTCTACGTGTGGGCCACATAATTAGCTTGATCTTCAAGCTAACAACATGTGTGGCACGTGGCCAACTTGTTGACCACGTTTCTAATCCAAAAAGTCAATTAAAGACACCTATGAAGTCAAAGCAGCATCTAGAAAGTTTCTAGGAAGCTTCTATATTAAATATTATAGAATTAATTTACTTTTATCTATTTTTACTTACTTCTACCTATTTCTATATGTAATTATTAGCTTACATGATTATGGCCGTGACATTACCCCCCTTTCTAGAGACGAGTTCCAAGAGGAGCGGTCATCATATGTTGAGGAAATCTATGATGCGACGAATTGTATTCGCCACATACTCTGATCTCTGTTCTCTTCGAAGATGATTGATAGGGCCTCTCAACCATCGATAGTGTCCCATACCAGGGCGGGAAGACCACCCAATTATTTGATCATTGTTGAGGCCTTCGTAACTTCCTTCGAATAAAATATTCGGAACACCATCAGGAGTTGTTTCTACCTCTAGAAAAATCACCAAACATCGAGAGTCCCTTCCCAAATCGTGATACCAAATGCGTTGTATCTCACCATCTATTCAAGGAAGAACATGTCATTCTTGAAGATCTTCATCTCGATTGCGTCGTCTCGAAGGTTGTGACAATCGTAATGTCTCATCCGGCAAGTCAGCAAACGAAGGTTCTTGAGTTGAATCCACTGGTTGTTGGCTCTCCATCTAATTTGCGTCACAAATGCAAAGAAGTTACAAACAAGGATAGGAAATTGAATGTTATCTTGCCTCAATCTTGTCTATTTTATAAGAGAGATTTTCATGTTGGTTTTGATGGATGTTGTTGATGAAAAACTTTGACTTTAGTTGATGCATTTGCTAGATTCCTGGATGGCTCCCATGTGCGTTCACTAATATCATATCCGCACCAATGAACAAGATATTCCAGCTTATTTCGGCACCGCCTTGAGTCTAATATCTCTTCCACCTCAAATTCTTCATTATTATCTACTTCTATAGGAGGCGATGGCATTTGTCTTCTTCCTTGTATATCCACTGTCTTATATGGTTCAAGAAGAGACACGTGGAATACAGGATGGATCTTCATTGACTCCGGTAGATGTAACCGATATGCAACTCGGGTGATCTATTCAGAAACAGAAAAGGGGCCAAGCCTACGATAGTCCAACTTGTCACAAGGTCGAATAGTCTTGATATTGCGACGAAGTAGCCATACCTTATCACCCACGTTGAGTTGTGGTTGCTCCTTACGATATAGATCTGCGTTTATCTTTTGTCGTTCTTGAGCTTCCTTCAATTGCGTCTTCATTATTGCATGTAACTCTGACAACCGATTTGTCATATCTTCTGCTGCAAGATTATCAACTTTTGAAAAATCAAAAGTATCAAGTCGTGGATGATAGCCATAATTGGCAAAGAAAGGTGTTTGTTGCGTGGAAGAATGTACCGTATTATTATAAGCAAACTCTGCCAATGGCAGAAGGGTTGTCCAATCATCTTATTGGTAGTTGATAGTACACCTTAAATATTGCTCCAAGACTTGGTTTACGCGCTCTGTTTGTCCATCAGTTTGAGGATGGAAAGCCGAAGATAGCTTTATGTCCACTTTTAAAATCTTGAAAAGGGTCCTCCAAAATCTTGACACAAATTGAGTTCCCCTATCTGATATGATATCTTTAGATAATCCATGATAGCGATAGATATTATCAATGAAAAGCTTAGCTGTTTCTTCACCTGTGATAGATTTTGTATATGGCACAAAATGTGCCATCTTGGTGAAACGATCTACTATCACAAATATAGAATCATAAGATCTTGAGCTTGGAAGATCTGTGATGAAATCCATAGAAACATAAGACCATGGTTGTTCTGGTATAGGTAATGGCTGAAGAAGTCCGTAAGGTCGATGACGAGGAATTTTTGATCTTGAACAAATATCACATGATTGTACAAAGTCTTTGACTGACTTCCACATTTGTGGCCACCAAAAATCTCTTGATATGAGTTCCAAAGTCTTATTATATCCAAAGTGCCCTGCTGCTGGAAAGTCATGACGTGCTTGAAGAACACGTAAACGTGCTTCTCCTTCTGGAACATATAGGCGTCCTTCAAAATATAATAGATTATTCTTGAACTCGAACTTAGAAGGATCATGAGACTTGGAAGAATTATTCTCGATATCATAAACAAGAGGGTCTGAGGACATATTGGACTGGATTTGCTTGAGAAAAGTTGAATCAACAGTCAATGTTGATTTCATTGCTCGGAGATGAAATTGCTCCGGTTTCAAGAGGACCGTTCTTTGTTGCTCAAAAGCTGCATCTCCTTCTTTTGGTGCAAAATAAGAACGTCTAGATAGGGCATCGGACAAACCTTGTTGTTTTCTTGGTCGATAAGTGATAATGAACTCGAATCTTGACAAAGACATACTCCAACAAGCTTGACGACGATTCAACACGCGTGTTGACATGAAATACTCGAGGTTCTTATGATCTGTATACACAGTGACTGGACTAGAAGCGCCTTCTAGATAATGACGCCATTCTTGAAAGGAATCCACGATCGCAAGAAGTTCTTTATCGTGGATCTCATAATTGATCTCGGTTGCTGAGAATTTTCTTGAATGAAAAGCTATCAGATGAAGTTTGTCATTTGTTCCCATTTGTGATAAAACTGCACCCAAGGCAAAATCTGATGCATCTGTTTCCATAAAAAATGCCTTGGAAAAGTCAACACGATATAAGACTGGTGCAGAGACAAACGATGTCTTCAAGCCTTCAAATGCTACTTCCGCTTCTTGATTCCATTGGAATTTATCTTTACTAGTCAAGCGTGTAAGTGGAGCTGCAACTCGTGAGAAATCTTTGATGAAGATCCGATAGTAATTGGCAAATCGCAAGAAACATTGGACATCTCTTACTGTCCTTGGAATCTTCCAATCCATGATTGTTTGGACTTTCTTAGAATCCATCATGAGACCATCATTTGAAATGATGTATCCTAAAAAGTCAACTTGAGTAGTGTGAAATACACACTTTTCCATCTTGGCGTACAATCCTGCATCTCTAAGTTTTTGTAATACTTGACGAACATGTATTTCATGTTCTTCGACGTTCTTAGAATAGATCAGGATATCGTCTAGATAACAAATGATAAAATTGTCTAAGAATTCACGAAATACATCATTCATGAGATGTTAAAAAGCAGTTGGTGCATTCGTGAGTCCAAAGGGCATGACATTATATTCGAAATGTCCATACCTGGTTCGAAACGCAGTCTTCCATTCATCTCCTTTTTTGATCCGTACTAGATTATATGCTCCTCTTAGATCTATTTTTGTATAGATCTTAGCTTGATTCAACTGGTCAAGGAGTCTTGATATCAAAGGTAATGGATACCTGTTCTTGATTGTGATCTTGTTGAGTCCTCGATAATCAACACACATTCGTAAAGATCCATCTTTTTTCTTTACGAATAGAATTGGAGCTCCTGCTGGAGATTTTGAATGGCGTATGAAATTCTTCGCTAAATTCTCGTCAATATATGTCTTGAGTTCAGCCATCTCATCTTGCGATAAACTGTAAATTGGTCCAAATGGTGGCTGAGTTCCTTCCTTGAGGTCGATTGAACAATCATATGGGCGATGCTCAGGAAGAATATCTGCATTCTTTTTCTCAAAAACGTCTTGATACTCCTGATATTGACTTGGAATGCCACTTGAAGTCTTTACGTTTTCAGAAATAGGTGCAGCATAAATAGCAAAAGTTGATCCTTCTTTTGCTGCGTGTATAAATGCTTTTACACCTATCAGTACGGGTTTTACTATACTAGACTTATAATTTTTTATTTGGTTGGTAGAACTATTAATAACGCTCTGGGAAAAGTCAAGTTTACGTGAATTCCAATCTATTCGAGGGTTATATTTTTCTAGCCAGGATAATCCTAAAATAATTGGATTGGACGGGGATTTAATTATGTTAAAAGCTATGTAGCTATCATGACCGTCTATTGTTACTTTTATAGGATGAGTTTCATGAGTGACATCTCCAGAAGACAAGGGACGACCATCTATGACTTCTACATGTACTGGTTTAGGTTTCTGTACAAAGGGTATTTTACGACTTTCAACAAATTGTTCATCTAAAAAATATGCTGAGGCTCCCGAATCTAATAAAGCAGAGGCTTTGTAATTCTTAGGTCCTAAATATAAGTCTATTATAAAACAAGGAGAGGGTTCTGAGGAGAGGATAGGACCTTCATTAGGAATTGTACAAGGTTCCAGCTGCACGGTTCCTATTGTAGCTAGACGAATCCATTTTTCGACATGTTATCTTCTTTGACCGTCGTACCTCTCATTTTATAGTTGCGTCATTTCTTTGGACAATGTTGAGCAGTGTGCTTAGGTTCTCTGCAATATAAACATAATCCTTCTTGACGACGACGAATCTTTTCTTGCTCAGTTAGGGGTTTAAAACGTACCGCGTCAATTTGCATGTCTTCTACTTCCGAATGTACGTTTGGCAAAGATGTTGATGTTGCCATTGAGTAATAACGTTGAGGTTTCCGTGAATGATTCTCGGATCGAAATTCAAAAAGTCGATTATCACATTTTACCGCAAAATCGATTGCTTGACTCAAAGTTTGAGGATCAGGTAAGTTGAGCATCAATTTCTTTACTTCGTATTGCAATCCATAAAGAAATTGATTGATGAGTGCAGCATCATCCCACTTGATGTCAATTGCAAGTTGTCAAAATTGTGAAGCATACATCGTTACTGAGCGATTTCCTTGTCGTAGAATTCGGATCTTATTTGTTGGAACACGAGTTGCATCGTGTTCACCATACATAGATCGAAACTCCACCAAAAAAGCTTCCAAATTGTCCAATATTGGATTTCGTTGTTCAAGAAAAGACGAAAACCACGATAATGCAGAACCAGAAAGTAGAGTGCCAATAAACCTGACTTGTGATCCTGGAGTTGGATAGCTTTGCGGTTGAAGTTCAATTGCCAATTGTACTTGATTGATGAACCCTCGAAACTTTGATCTCGTACCATCAAATTTCTCGGGTAAGGCAATTCTTGGTTCTCTAGTGCTTATAGGATGTTGTACAATTGGAGAAGGAACGTGATTTGTTGTAGATGTTGAAGCAGCTCTGATCATCTCTATATCCCCACTTTCTGCTATTCTTGTTCTTTCATGTGTTGGTGAATTGAGTTGATGCATCGCAAGCATTAACTCCCTCATTTGCTCTTGCATTTGTGCCATTGCACTCTTCATTTCAACAAGCTCTGCCATAATGACACTAAGAAGAAAAATTTGTTTGATACTGCTCAAGACAAAAGAAAAGAAAGACTTGATAACAAAGAAGATACTAAGAACAATATCAGTTTAGAAGTGGGTAATCTGCAAACTTCTAATACGCTTATGCCTTGTCAAGAGAAAGGGGTAATCCACTCTTACTCAAGAAAAACAAAGCTCTGATATTGTAAGTGCACTCTTGTCAATCTGTCAAAGACAAGAACTCGATGAAAAAATAGTTCAGACAAGTAAGCCTTCACTCAAAGAAAAGTAACAAAATATAAATAATAAGTATGTATATTGAAAAGAGAAACTAGAATGGCTATTGCCAAAAGACAAGAAAACTAGAGACCCTTGAAACTAGACTAGAAGCAAGAAAGGAGTTGACAAGAGTGAAGAAGCCTTCACTCTTGTCTCTATATATACTATCTAACTAGGGGCTACGTGGCGATGTTCTATAGGACCTCCTATATGTGTTGACTTTGTAGGACACATGCCTTGACTTACAAGGCAAGTTTTTCTACGTGTGGGCCACATAATTAGCTTGATCTTCAAGCTAACAACATGTGTGGCACGTGGCCAACTTGTTGACCACGTTTCTAATCCAAAAAGTCAATTAAAGACACCTATGAAGTCAAAGCAGCGTCTAGGAAGTTTTTAGGAAGCTTTTATATTAAATATTATAGAATTAACTTACTTTTATCTACTTTTACTTACTTCTACCTATTTCTTTATGTAATTATTAGCTGACATGATTATGGCCGTGACATGTTGTTATCTTGCACCAAGATAATAAGAAGCATTCTTTGATCAACAAAGAGAAATTTTCTTGAAGCCATAATATTTTTATCTTTGAACAACAAAATTAGTATTCATTATTGATTCAATTTTTTTTAAGCAAATTCAATTGAATATATCCTTTAATTTTTTTATTTATGATATTGAAACTAATTCTTGTAAGTCTCATGATTCTTGTAAGTCTCATGCTTATACATTCTTAAAGTCAAAATATACTTATATATTCTTCAAGCTTGTCATGACTTTTTTACAGCATAATATTTTGGATACAATAAGACTTTTAAACTCACATGTAAAGATTTTTGGTAGCTTCAAATTTAGAAGGCAATTAAAGACTTTGTAAAAATATGTGACATTTATTTAAGATCAAAAATTCTTTATTATTGACTTGATAAAAAATTTCAGCCATAACCTATTCTAAAATAATTATAATCTTTTGTTTGTATTGATTTTATTATGGATCTTTCAATCTCAAATTTGTATGATTTCATATTTATGATAGTATATCTTATTATCAAGATGGCATATTTTATACCATGTACAAAATCTATTACAAGTAATGAAATAATTAAGATTTTTTTAAACAATATCTATCATTGTCATGGATTGCTTAAAGATATTATATTGAATAAAGAAATTTAATTTTTATTTAGATTTTTAAAAACTCTTTTTAAGATTCTAAAGAAAGACATAAAATTATCTTTGGTTTTTCATCTTTAAACTAGTAGACAAATAAAGTATGTAAATTAAATTTTGGAGTAGTATTTGAAATATACCATTAACTATCAATAAGATAATTAGACAACTCTTTAGAAATTGATAAAATTTGCTTATAATAATATAATATATTCTTCTATATAATAAATATCTTTCTTTGTTTATTATAATTATTGATTCATAACTTAATATTTTTAACTTTTTAAAAATTAATAAACTTGCAACAAAATATTTAATAAATTATTTATTTAAGCTACATATAATAATAAAAGCATAATTAAAAGAAGCTCAAGAATAATAAAAGACCAATGAAAATGCCTATAGTAAGGAATAACTTCAATTCCATGTTAGCAACAAGATGTAATTACTTTGTTATAATATCAAGACTAATTACTTTTGTGACAAGTTGGATTATCATAGGCTTGGATCATTGTTTGTTTGTGAACAAATCAATCTAGTTTCTTATGAATTATATCTATTAGAGTCTATAAAAATCCATCTTGTATTCCATATGTCTCTTCTTGAAGCATATAAGATAGTGAATATCTCAAAAAAAAGACAAATGCCATAATTTCTTATAGAAGTAGATAATAATAAAGAATTTATGATAGAAGAAGTTTTAGACTTAAGGCACTACCAAAATAGGTTGGAATATCTTGTTCATTGGTACAGATATGATATTAGTGAATGTGCATGTAAATTAAGCAAGAATCTTGCAAATAAAGCAAAATATATTGATATTTTTTTATTGATAATATCCATTAAAACCAAGATGAAGAATATTAAATCTTTATTATAAAATAAATATAATTTAGCCTTTAAAATAATATAATAGAAACAAAGACCTTTAAGAATGATATATCTTTTTTTAAATAAATAGCAAAATATAATGTATTTGATATTATTATTTCAAAAAAGACTTTCAATGTTTGGTGATTTTATTAGAGATAAAAATGACTTTTGACAGTATTTCAAATGTTTTATTTGAAAAAAGTTACAAAGACATCAACAATGATCAAATAATAGGGTGGACCTTCTATCCTAAAATGAGATATTATCAATGACTAAAAAAAAATCTATTAACCACCTTCAAAAGAAACAAAGATTAGAATATGTAGCAAACTTAATTTGTTGCATCTTGAACTTCCACAACATATAATAACCACTCTTCATAAAACTTATTCCTAAAAAGAAAGATAATATTACAAACATACATATTTACTTAAATCAATAGTATTAGGTAGAAGATAAATATAGGTAGATTTGATAATATCTTATGACAAAGCTTTTTAGAGGCTTTATAGATATGTATTTGACTTTATACATGTTTTTAGTTGATTAATAAATTAGAAACTTAGCCAACAAGTTAATCATGTATTGCATGTATAGATAGGTTGTGATATAAGCTAATAATATGGCACACAAATAAAATAAATTGTCTTACAAGTTCAAACATGTATCTTGCAAATTAAATATGTGTCAAAGGTTTTGTAGAATGTTGCTATGTAGGTCCTAGTGAGATGGTGTATATGGAGGCAAGTGAAAAGCCTTCTTTACTCTTGTCAATGTCTTTCTAGTCATTAATCTTTTTTCAAGACTTCTTCATATTTTAGATAGTCATCTACTAATTTTGATTAAAGCCAAATCACTTGCGATTTTGTCACAAGGTATTTTCTTTGAGTAATGGTCTACAATGGAAATGAAGTTTGTCATGGTCTACAAAGGAATAGGGATTGAAAAACTTAGACATGAAGTTTGACATGGTCTCTAGGCATGGTGAAGCTCTTCAGCCAACAACACCTTCTGGCCTACCTTACACTCCACTTTGTAGTTTCCAACATTGACTTGCTTCTTGGAGCTTTTTTGCACCTTCTTTAACAACTTGGTCTATTCCAAGATTAGGTTTCTAAACGGGTTTGGATGGTGATCTATCTCTCTGCCTTCAGTGAGGGACAAGTAAGCCTAAGTAACATTGTTGAAATTCTTATATATCAACTTCTGAATCTTGAGAAGTGACCTTTTTAGAATTGTGGCTGAAAGCAGGATAAACTGTCAGCTGCCAAGAAGATTGTTTGGGAGATAACTTATTATTACTAGCACTTCTCGTCTTGGGAATGCAAAACGTATGGTTTTCAGGTTCGTCTTTTGGCATGAAAAGGTGTCTCCTAGTTTCTAAAGATGGGATCCTGTACACGATGCCGCACACCCCTCTTGTACTATCTCAGTCTTTCCTTTCATGTCTCATCCAATAGAAGCTTATGAGAGCGAGATTCTTTTAGTTCCAATGTCAATATAAGCATAACGGCAAATAACTTACAAGTCGTGCATGAAGTGCACAAGTGAAGTTCTAGGTTTCATGGTTCCTGAGTAATTCGCAAAGGCATATTATAGGCTCACTGTGTAGAACCAAGCTTATAGAGCTGTCTTGATGCTTTATGATAATAAAACGATACTGCATTTAGACTCTTACAATTCCAGTTCTCCCTGAAGATGATCTAGTCGAGTAATGGTCAAACTAGAAAGCCAGTAAAAATCATCAAAATTCCCGCTACCAAACTTTGCTGCGCGCGCTTATTTTTGCAGGGACAAAGAACCTTGGTTTACACATTCAGAAATGAGGTTTCCATTTGTTGAGATTGGTTAGAATTGATTTTTAGAGCACGGAATGTTTAGGAATGTGATAAGTGATTGTTCTGTGATCAAATTTTCTGAATAAGGTATTTTCTGAATGAGGTATTAAATTTTGTGATATGAGATAAGCGAAGAGTTGACGACTAATAACCTTTGTTTGGTCATGCCAGAATAGTTGGGAATTTTCTCAAAAATTGGTGGATATCGATGAATTTATCAATGGGATTCAAGCATGGTCTTAGAAGGATTATCAATGTAAAGTGAAATAATATTTCAGGGCTAGCAAGGCCAGTGAACTTTGTTTTTGCTACTAATAATGGCTATCATTAATCTTGCTTCGGAGGATGTTTTGCATTCAGCAGCAGAACGACTGTGGAAGAGATTCTGGGTTACCTCTTCAGAATCCGAAAATACATCGTTTTATATTCTTAGATCACATTCTAGTGTTTCAGAATGTTTGTTGGTATACTTGTTTTCCCAATCTTTTCATTCATTTCATATTGAATTAAGGGCATTTTAACAGCTGCATATGTCGAAGTTCGGAAGGACTTTCTGGAAGCTGCTTCTTACGAGTTGCAGAAGGATTCATCCGAAGATAGTATTGGGTGTGCTCTCTTTCACGGTCTCCTGATGCTTACATCAAGATCTCTGGCTGAGAGACCATTCATTAAAATGTAGAGGTTATAGATTCAATTCTGGTCTTCTTGTTCAGCACTTCGAGGTGGATAATCTGGCCTTAGGCCTCAATTTATGCAAGTCACTGGAGAGAGTTGTAATATTTGTAAGGTATGAGCGAGAGCTTGAAAGATCTCTACTTCTAGCAGTCTACGTTGAGGCAATCCCTCACACATAGTAGGAGGACATGAACCCATATACCAGGC
This sequence comes from Physcomitrium patens, assembly GCF_059467195.1. Taxonomy (NCBI): domain Eukaryota; kingdom Viridiplantae; phylum Streptophyta; class Bryopsida; order Funariales; family Funariaceae; genus Physcomitrium; species Physcomitrium patens. The sequence continues at coordinate 3,792,506 of NC_143421.1, forward strand.
TTTTTTCTATTCCTATTGCCAGTGTTTTCTGAAGGCAGTGTTCATTGGCTTCCTTGAAGTTTCTCTCTTGGTCATATACTTGAAACCTTTCATTGCACTATATTGATGATATCATGTGTTTAAAGATGTATAGAATTCCAGGTTTGTCAATGTTCATTAAAACAGTTCGAGAAAATGCTCTTATCATAGATTGTGACCACGAAGACGTTTCTCGTACTTGGTCTTATGCAGACTTTCCAGCACTTGTACAATCGCCCTGTTTTAATTTTTGCGTGTCCAGGTCAAGAGACAGACATCGGTGCTAAATATTTTGATACAGAGAGAGGCTTCTCCAGCAAATATATGACTAAGATTAATGCATCCGACAGGTTTATCCACCCACAGACATGTTTGAAGAAGAAACCTGCAAGTCTTGATCATCAAGCCACTTTAAATAGGGGATTTGTTTAATGATTCCCTAAATTCTCTAAAATAAAAGTTGGCCACCGTCTCTAAATGAGATTGTTGATGTATGGAGCCTATATACTTGTGACAACTACCGGAGGGATAGGAGAGGCGGCAACCCCGGTGGTCAGTAAATGGGCAGGGTCAAGGGGCAGGGCCTATGCAGGAGGTTTTCGGACAGAGCCGTTGGGAGAAAATTTTGATTATGCACTTTGTATTTTTATGGAATAGGGTGTTTCCAATATTCTTTTGGAGTTCCTCTTTTTTTTTTTTTTTTTTTTTATTTATTATTATTACAGCTTGTCTTTTCAATACCATTAAAGCTACAATGAATACAAATATTAGAAGCTGGATGATGGCCAAAGAGAAAGAAACATTCTTCAAGAAGGTCAACGTGCTATTTGTCAACCGTATTCAGAGTCATTTTGAAAGCTCAAGTGGAACTTTGAAATTTAGTCTAAACAAACCAATTGTTGACAATATTATTGGCGGATTGTTATTTCAACCTAACAATTTGGAAGGTGATTCACTGTCTTGGGTGTTGAATTTGTTTAAGGAAAATGAGCCTAAGCTCAAAGCTTCTACTGACAAGTCTAATCTCATATCTTGTAAAGAGTGTGTCGTTGAAATCAATACTTCTAAAAGGCATTGCAACACTGTGGTACCCAACAACGTGTAAAGCAAGACCTATCTCCGATTACTGTAGTGACACATAGATTAAGAATTTGAGAACGCGGACCGCTGCTAATTTTGGACGCGTTGCGGAACTGATCAGCATTGGCAGTTGTGGACTGGTCAGAAAGCGTCTATCCACCGAGGGATTGGGAGTGGACTTTGGTTTCTACGACACCGGAAGGGCCATAGCTAAATTTAAAACGAAAGCAGGCAGCAGCCAGTCTCACCTCCCACCCGATTTGTCGAAGTCGGTATCAAATTCCGTGCAGATAAAAAGGGATCCTGGACCGTCGAAAGCAAGGAGAAGTGAGTAGATTTGAGACAGTGGCGGCAATTTGCCAATTTAGATACGGGTCGGTGATTGGAACCACGTGAAGATTGTTCTGCGTGGAGCTCTGCTGGCGACCCTTGCCTTCTTCCAGTTCGGGCCCACGCTGGTGCTGCAACATGATGCAGGTCGTCCGTGTAAGCCACACAGGCCTCGATTACTACTGGTGCACTGTCTTCTATCTATTTTGTCGAGGCGAAACACATGAAAATATACAAATATCACACACAGTAGCATTGGGGTCAGTAAGAATCCAACTCCAAATTGGCTACTAAGGATGAACACGATTTCCCACATTTGTGCATCCAAAAGGAGAGTGCGGACACATTGATACACCTAAAATAGGTTGAACTTGTTGCTGACACTTGATATCAAACTCACAACCACCTCAAGACACTTGTCCACGTTTGTCATGAATGGAGTCTTCATGGCACATGGTATACTCGTTTAGGTTTTGAACATTTATTTTAAAATATGGTTCCATGTGTTATCCTCGTGTTGTCTCCAAAGTTTGAGGTAGCAAAACTATTTGTCTAGACTTAATTCTAAGCAAATATTAATCAAAAAATGTTAATCAACTAGATAATTTTCATTTATGGGTCAAGTTTAATGATGTACTAAAAACCCTTGTCATTAGTTTTTTTTTTTTTTTTTTTTTTTCTTTTTGCGAGGGTGATAAGTATATATATATATATATATATATATATATAACCCAAAAAAATCACGATGCAAATAATTTAACTAAAAAGTGTGCAAATGCAATTCTATTAAAAAAATATGTAGAAAAAATAAAGCTAAAAAAAGAGGAAGCATACAAATAATAGTGATAATAAAAATACATGTAAAACTAATTTTTCAAAATATACATGTAACTTTAAAAGCAAGGAGAAGTATAAAATAAAAAATAAAGAAATGAGCACACACACAAACACAATTTACATGGGTAAGTATGATTTGTCCACTCTCTTGTTTCTTTGTTTGTTGGTTTCAAATATGTATGAGAGAAACAATGACACTGCAATGCTGAATTACTAAAAATAAATTGATCATGTACAGACATAAATACCTACAGAAACTGAATGAAATAAGAAGGTTCCCAAAAAAAACATTACAATAATCAAGTAAACGAGCAAAAAAAAAAAAAAAAAAAAAAAAAAATCAAATGTCAAATATGAAATTTAAGTAGTATGTTCACTTTTTTTTTAAAAAAAAAAATAAAGTAAAATAAAAATTGCATATTTTTTTTACCAAATTTCAAATTTACATTAACTAACAGTCACAAGATACAAATTCTGGGGATAATTCCAGGAGTATAGTACATTTTGTTTAACAATTTATGTCATAGACCTCCATGTAGTTTATGTCAAATGTTTTTTGAAAATTTGAAACTATTTTGTTTTATGGACCGTTGTACCAATTCAGAATTCAAAATGTTAAACGTTTTGAATGCTGGTGAGGTGTCAATAGGCCATGTGAGGAATAGTGAAGAGTAACATGCAGTTCTGGAAGCATGCAGGTCCTTTTATGCATCACAAGATGCAGGTGAAGGGAAAGCCCTCTCCTCTATGGATCTGTGGCTGTCAGATGCTGGATAGGGCACTGCCACATAGGATCACTGTTTTGGCCACGTCAGACGAGGACCATTAGGGCAGGCTAGTGGTGGTGACCCTATGTTTTGAGTACTTGATATTTGTGCACTTTTGGACTCTCCTTGCCCATGCCAATATGTCTAACAATGACACTGGATATAATGGCAATAGTCTATACTTGGAACACATCCTATTAGATGCCATGACTCTCTACATGAGTCCTTCAAACTGCACTAAAAAAACTGGATTGTCATGATAAAAAAGAGTTATAATTAAGTGCATTGTATGTCTTGACACCAGATTGCAATTCATTACCATTCAAACATATATGCAAAAACATATGTTAAAATTTTTTTTCTTGTGAAACTTCTAATAAGAAAATGTTCATTGATACCCACCTTGGAAATTTTACTTCCAGTTGCCTAATCACATTATTACTGTGTAAGTTCCACTTCATTTGGGCTATGGAAGCTGTAAATCACACCTAAAAAGATGTTATAGAGTTTCTTAGGTTTCCCAGACCAAAAGCCACTTAGCTTTATGGACCTGCACTCCAAAAACACATTGTGACTGATCCTGACCCCAACTCATGGGATGCAATGCCACCACACCAAGAATGGTGTTGTGTTTGTTTGTTGTTGTTTTGTTGTGGTGATGGTGTCTAAGTGTGTTTTATTTGAATGACCCAGAAAGGAAAGGGGTCCAAGGTGCCAGCCCAGAAAATTCTGACAAGGCCATTTTATCGTCCAGGAACAGTTTACTGTAGCAATTCTTGTGTGTAGAAGTTAAAGCACTGGGAGGATCCATGGTCATTGTAGTGAACTAACCAAAGTGACTTTAAAGACATGGAGTGCCATTCTAATGCAGAAAAAGCTCTTCTCCAACAATGGTATACATTCAATGAACCTGGTCAGTGTGAAGCACCCACAAAATCAAAAATATTGAGTGAAGTAAGAAAAAATAAAGTAGTAATGACTAAAAACATTCAAGTATTGCTGTACCACAATGACTAGGTTCATGAACCCTGATTAAGTAGACTGCACTGAGTGTGTGGAGGTGTTCAGAGCAATGGAACATGTATCATGTTCTTATTGGTGGTTTAAAGGACAGACCCAGTTCAATGCATGTTGCCTTGGAAAGGGCAGTTCATGATGCCCCAAACCCTAATATAGGGGGATTAACTACAAAAAGGCAAGTTAACACTATTGATTGAAATTAGGGATAGCAAGGCAGAGCAAGTACCCAAGAATTGAGCAGCATTTCTGCCTGAGGAAAAAAAGAGGATTTTCAGTAAGCCCTCATGCAAAGGCTTTGCTTTGTTCCACAGATGGGTTCCAACTGAGGGTATATAGAATGTTTTAGAAGAAGACTTGTCAAGAATGTACTCAAAACATTCCAAATGAATGAACCAGACCAACAACAGATTGAACACGCTCTAATTTACATGTTTCAGATTTTAGATTTGATTTAATTTTCGGTTTGCTATGCTTTGGAGATATTTCCTTTGAAGCTCACTGCTGCAGTCATGATTGGTAAAAAAAATATATTTAAGATATAAAATGCGGAAAGATGTGAATAGAAAGAAGATGATGAAAAGAAAAAGGAGAAGCATAATGTGAAATTTGAGGTTAGGGTTCACACTTGTTGCAGAAAGTAGGATGTTTCGCCCTTTACATATTTTGGGGATAACGATCATTGTGTTGGTTCTGTCATGAATAGAAAGTGGTGGCTGACGATTGGGCTTTAGATGCGTCACCAGAGAATGAAAAAACTCATTCAGTTTCATTCATCCATTATTCCTTCCACAATCACGTTTTTCATCTGTGTCATCTCTGGTGTGTGGTGGATTCTTTGTCGCCTCCAAACGACCGAGCTGGACAGCCCTACAAACGCGTGCCTCGAATCTCACCCCATGCCCACCACCACCGTCCGACGGTTATCGTCCAGGAGACCTATTTCCGCCCCATCCTCATTCGACGATCGTCCGGGCTTCGTCGACGGAGAAAGCGACATCGTTTTCCTCGCCTCCCTTGGGCTTGTGTTTCTAACGAGCATGGTATAGGCGTCCGATCTGCGACGCAGAAGCTGACGCTGGAAGACAGAGCTTGTGCCTGACCCTCGTCTGCCTGCACTCGCGAAAGCTTCCGGATGTGCATTGCAAATCAACAGCTTCTGATTCTTCCCAGGGTGGCGGGCCTTGTGGGAAGAAGAGGGATCGCCGGTGGCTGGCGAGTAGACAAATTTCTTTTGAGAGTTTGCTTTTTTGCTTGTTTCGATTTTGCGATTGTAGCATTCGGGTAGCTGATGTGGCTGGCCCACTCGGGGTGCAGTCATTGAGGGATCTGTTCCGGGGGAGGCCCTGTAGCCAGCGGATTTTTCATGCAGTACCGTAGTGGGAGGCAGTACAGTGGTAGTCGGGCCCGGCGGAATCCACCTCCCAAGCATGAAGTGATTTTGGGAGTTGCCATAGCTTCGGCCATATAAGTCCTGCGACCATTTCCAGTCTCTATTGTGTCTCGTTCTCTCTCCAGCAGTTGCTTGTCATACTCAGAGGTCATCTCGTGACCATGGTGAGATTACCGCTTGCAGCGAAACATCACTATCACTCACGCAGCTTACAATCGAGAAGGAGATAACTACCACACGATTCTGATTGCCTTCCTTCTCACTGAGTCGAATTATGTGCTCGGTAACCCTGAGGACATCAATCAGCAGATCTGATCACTCCGGGTGCTTACACAGCTGAATCCCCTTCCATTCCTTCATTCTCTTGATCTCCGAGGTTCATTGTTTAGTGTGAGTTATTGGGGGGCCGTAAGAGTGATCGTCAGGTTGCTGGGAGCGAACCGGGCACCTTTGAGGAGTATCGCAACCGTCGTTGTCACTTTTACCCAAAGCCCGTCAGTCATTTCTCTGAAGAGCAGTGCTGCTGCCGAGTGTAAGATAGTTTCTCGAAACACAATTCAGGTCCGTTGCAGTTTAAACACGCCAGTGCAGCCTGTGAAACGCTACCAAATCAACCGACAGGTACTTTAAAATATCTCCTCTTCTAGTTGCTCCATTAATTTATGACTACTAAGCGCTCAGCTCATGTGTGCGAACTGCGGAAGCCAAGGCTCAGTCTCATGCACATTGGTGGTTGGAGTTGTTGCACTTAGAGTCTGGTTTCTTCTCTTTCGTGTTGTTTTCAAGGGGTCTGAGGAAACCTCATATTAGGAAGTAGATGACATTGTCTGGAGATAGGTCAACAAAGATGCACGAGGACCTCCTTTTTCTTCTTCCAGCATTGTGTTCGTTACCTTGCTCCTCCCCTTGTTGCCACCTTTGAATTGGCTTATCTCCACATCTCTGACGCTATGTATATTGCGAATGTCTACAGGTTTAGAAATATGGTGCTATGGGTATTTGGTTATGGTTCTCTAATTTGGAAGGCGGGTTTTGAGTACGATGAACGTGTTGTAGGGTTCATCAAGGGCTATAGACGTGTGTTTAATCAAGGTAATTTGAGAAACACATTATGTATACTACGCAGTCCTTTTAAGTGGCATTTCTCGTAATTCTGTCAGATGGTCACTACGAGCACAATTTTCACCTTTTGAATGTTCTGGTAGTTTTCACCGTTTACCAGTAGATTCGGGTTGCTTGACTGCGGCTATTAGGATGGTATAGTTGTTACGTGGGCTGTTCAGAAGATAATTCAGAGTTAATTCTTATGCTTATGTTGTGATTCTCCAGCTAGCACTGATCACCGTGGGACTCCCGAGTACCCTGGACGGACGGTCACTCTTGAGCCTGAGAAAGGTGCACAGGTATCGGGCTGTGCCTATCGAGTATCAGGCTATGATGCTGAACAACTAGTACTCTCTGTAAGTTCCATGACGTTCAACTCCAAGCAGGAATGGAATTTGGATTTGGTGTTGCGCAACTTTCATAGTGTAATTCGCTATTCATAGGTGCTGATTCTTCAACTCTTCTCTGCAGTATCTGGAGCTACGAGAGTTTGAGTATGACGTGCGGGCTTTCGTTGACTTCTACACAGTGAGTGCTTCATCTATCAAATTTTACGTTGCTCTACTTTGTGACTTGGTCTGGGACTGTTGGCACTACGACTTCTCGCTTTTAAATTACATAGTGCTTGATCAGTGTTTAAAACTGGTTGCTCATATTTTGTAGGAAGAATCACCGGAAGAGCCAGCAATTACTGGGGTTTTGGTGTATATTGGATCCCCAAATAGGTTGAAAAACCAGTACTATTTGGGGCCAGCTTCTCTCCAGAATATGGCTAGGTGAGATTTTCTTTTTTAAGTTTGTCGGTTGATAGTAAACCATATTAGAGCCTCTCTTTTTTAAGCGCGAGCGATTACATGCGTCTGTTTATGTGCTTTGTTTTGTTTTCATTTCATTTCATTTTTACACGGACAAGCGTAGGGCCCGAATAGCTCCTTATCATTGCTGTTGAACGTGGCAGCCAAATAGCAACGGCTAGAGGTCCTGCTGGTCCAAATTACGAGTACTTGTTCCGGCTAGAAGAAGCACTTTATGAAATTGGTAAGTCCTTGTTGAAGTGGATTTTGGTTGAGCCTTTCATCTCTTTTAAATTTGTTGAAAGTCATTTCTGAATTTGACTCATTCGTTCACTGTAATGCCCATGTAAACAAATGAACTTTATTGAACAACCATCCAGCATACAGGCCTATAGTGAGTAGTTTGCTATCTTGTGTATTGTGGGTTGGGGGGAGTTTTCTGAATCTATGCTGGTTTTATTTCCTAAGTGTGAGATCAGGATTTAGTTGACTCTAGGGAAGGGCTTCTATTGTGCCATCACTTACATGCTTAGATTTAAGATTGAATGCTTAAGGTGCTTGGGCATGAATGCTCCAGGTTGTGAGGACGAGTACATCATTGAACTTGCCAACGAGGTTCGGAAGCTCTTAGGAGTGTACGAGGATGGGAGTTTGGTAGCGTTCGAGGATGGAAGTTTGCAACAAGCTTTTGAGGATGCAAAGATATCACAAGGTTACGAGGACAAGACTCAGTACGAGAAGCAGATCGAGAAGTATGATAGTCTGAAGCTGCTAGATAGCTTTGATGATCGAATGCTCTTTGATGGTTACGAGAGAATTCTCTCATAGGGTCACCTTCTCATTCTATTGTTCTTGACTGTAGAATATTCACCTTCTGTTTTGGGGTGCTAGGAGGTGGCCTTTCTTAGCTTCACTGTTCCTAACCTTTTTTCTAGGGACAGCACTTATTGAAACTGACAAATTTTTCTCATGAACGATCTCATCAGTGGCCCTATTGGTGCCACCAAATTTGAGTTGGCCAGTTGGTATCTAACCTATTTTCTAATTAATCTGGTAGCGTAGCACAAAGCATTTATATTTGTATTTTGGTACATAAATCCTCATTTATCCATCTCTGCTATGATGTGGTTTACAAATCAATGTTTGTACTGCATCTTAGAAATTACTTCTGGTCGCCTGGATGAACCTACTGTAGTTGTGCATTACGAGCCCGCTGTATTTGTCTGAATCCCTTGCTGTGTATTGTGAAGGTTATTCACAATATACATAATTCCTCTGAACAAAACGGCCCAGATAAGACAAAAGATTGAAATCTTGATTCTTAGTGGAAACGTTGGTAACGCAGTTTCGAAAATTTTACATTTCATTTGCGTTGTATAAAGGTCTCTACGTAGGGAGGATTTGGCGACGACGTGGAATTTTGTGGTATTAAATGCATTTTTAAGAATGACTTGTGGGTAATGAATCATTGACTTTTAAGGATTAGCAGCAAAATGATGAGGTGGAGAGAAGGAAGTAAAACTATTCAAACGAAGCTACTGATTCCATTGAATTTTTTCCAGTCGTAGAAAGTATATCTAAAACATCATTCACAATTCCTAAACTTGTAAACGTTTCAGAACGATTTACAATCTGCAATATTTAGAAAGTGCAAATAAAATTTCCTTGCACCCTATGTACCATGAACCATGACAGTAGTTATCAGTACTTTAATAACACTTGTCTAAGCTGGTTTGGTATTCTGGTTTAACAGCACGGAGAAGGGTTGGGCATTGAACAATGAATCGTGAATTCTTGTCATGAATGATTGTGAAGGGGAAGAACTGCTGGTTTATCAAACTTCCCAGCCTCAGTCTTGAGGTGCATATATGCTAATAAATTATGTAAAATGTCGTTCGGGTTTGAAGGACATCTGTAGCTTTCACATAACATAGCTGTCTTCTACGCATCAACGCCCCGAACAAATTTCGAAAATATAATTTCATAATGGAAAAATGATATTGAAACAAGCATAGAATACAAATGTAGTACAACTGCCACAGTCAGGTAAAGCGACATTATCACTACAACGTTGTGTTTTCATGGCATCACCACTCAAATGTTCGAAAAAAGAAGCTAACAGCCGATTAACAATTTGTACCTGAACGCCTGAAGCGCCAGGTTACTTTCCGAACTACCACTATGCGGATCACTTCTAATTGTACAACATCATGCCAATGCCAGACTTCTCGTCCTGAAAACCCGCTTGGTCGTCGCCTTCTGCTCCCTATCATTTGGCGTCCCACCGGCTTCTCCGCTTCAAAATCTTCCTAACCTCATGAATTGAATTGATAGCACTTCCACAGCACTACATAATCTACGCATCCAATTTTACAATAGCTCATAGCTCACGTGTGTTCAACACAGCATGCGCCCCGCAACCAAAGACAGGATCATCCCAACCACGGGCACAATCATTGTCGGCACTGTAAGGACCCCGGCACCTTTCTCAGGTCCTGGGGCAGAACTAGGCGCCTGCGCATTGGCCAACACAGCCATGCTCAAAACGGCTGCAACAATGGTCACTGTGGACTTCAACATTGCGGACGCCATCTTCCTGAATCTGAATCTGAATCTGTTCAATCAACGCACAAACCAGGTTACGACTGTGCTCTCACGACATTCCGAAACGTTCTTTCCACGACGCACGCTCACTCCCATAAATTACAACCTAATTCACCCACACTTGGGTAACTATCAGTCGCCAAGTGTTAGAGCAAGTCCATCACAATGAATTCCTCGGCCCCCTTCATCTCGTACGTGCCCATCAAAGCAAAACAATCTGGCCCGCAACCAATCCTGCGCCTGCGCGACCAAATACCCTATCTCGTCACAATTGCTCTTTTTCGGTCAAACTCGGCTCACAGGATAACCTCGGCTCTCCAACGAAGGCTGCCAAAACTAAACCACGGCGCCAGAACAACCTAACAGCGCGACGTTGGCCTCTTGCCTGCACAACTCGCCTTCCTATGAAACTACCAACAACAACAACAACTCCATTTCACGACATGCAAAGAACTCCTGAAATCCAACACCACCACGTCCCACAAACTCCGAACCGATTCAGGCTCTGGCGTCACAGGATTCCACTCTCAGCTCCGACTCCGCCACAGAGCCGATTACCCACCTACCCACACTACCGGTGTCCATGACGACCATGACGACCATGACTCCAGCGGTTTCCAATCCGATGCCCATCTACACAACCAACACTCACGCAACAACACATCATGAAGCGCACAACTGGGCACCCACCTGTGACGGTCGACGGTGGCCTAAGGTCGCCTGAGCCACCGCAAGATCTCCTCCGATGTAATGTGGAAGCGCAATACCAAGGGCAGCAGTTCGAGCTTTGATCACCGATGCGAGCAACAACGCGGGCGCAAGCGGAGGCAATGGGGGCAGCTGTAGTAGGGAGCGAGTGGACTGGGTGCAGCTCTGGGGCTGGGGCGGAGGGTTTAGTGGATACTAGATCTGCATTTGTTGCAACTACTAACCTACTTATCTATGAGTTTGAGATGAAAATGCTAGGAAAAACAACTTTTTGCATTGGTCTTCAGATTTTGCATCTTATAGATGGTAGCATTTTTTTTCTATCAACTAACATATGTTAGACAAATCTTATAGAGATTCAATATGATTGATGCTTATCTTTTATCAATACCAATGGTTGAACATGATTGTTATGGTAATGATCTATATCATCTATGTAAGGAAAAAGAAGTAATATTAAAAAATTAATATATATATATATATATATATATATTTTGTAGTGGTTGGAGTACTTTAATATTTAGCTACATCTACAAGATTAGATATCGCATTTGTAGTTAGTGTTCTTATAAGACACAATGCACGTCCAACACTAAAACATTGAAATGACATCAAACATTTTTTATATTATTTGAAAGGCACTAAAGACTTAGAATTATACTACACACAATTAATAGATCCAAAATTGATTGAATATTGTGATACAAGATATAAATCTAATATTATACGAGCTAAATGTCTAACATGCCATGTATTCTTAAGACATAGAGCTGCAATATCATAGAAATCAGTAAAATAAACTATAACTTCAACTTCATCCAACCATGCAAAAATTATTGTCTTACATGAAGTACCTCGGAAATGTATTTAATTGCAATCAATTGATAAATTCATTCAATCAACCAAAAAACTTACATATGATGATTCTTCAATTATCTTAAATGAAGACAATAGCACTTGTATTACACAGATGCAAGTTGGTTTCATTAAAGGTAATAAGATAAAGCATATTTTTTCAAAGTATTTTAGTTATATCCATAACTTAGTTACTGATGAAGCATTTAATATCAAAAAAATTGAATCTACAAATAATGTTATTGATTACTTCACCATAACTCTTTCTTTGTGCAACCATTGCTGACTTACTTATAGCATTGGCATATGAAAGTTTCTTTTCTTGAGCAAAAAAGTTAATGAAGTCTTTAAATAATTAAAAAAAATGATATATATATATATATATATATATATATATATATATATATTTTCATCTATGGTTTTGCCCTTGAATACAATAAGGTTTTTTAAATAAGGTTTTAATAAGGTAGCAACTATTGATCTTAGAATATTACAAAAAAATATAGATCATAATTTTAAGAAAATTTTATGTTAAATAAATATTATGATAAATGAGGAAGAATGTTGAGAACACTAAATTTAGCCAACAATTAAGAAGCAAGAAAATTATGCAATTATGTAGCTACATTGTTTAAAATGCAGTGAAAGAACTTATTTATCTTCTCTCTTTCTCTTTGTATACAAGTTAGGGAGTGAAAAAATTTGCATCTATAGAAAGTTGCCTAAGTTTTAGATATATTACAAGAGGAGTATGTAGAATTTTCTTAATAGTGTGAAGCAATGCCTTAAATATTGTTCATGTCAATTGAGAAATCTGCAATGCAATGTGGTGTATGACTTGTGATGTCAACATGACCCATAATTTTTTGCCTTGACCAATGAGCAAGAAGTATTTATAGAGCTTTAGTAAGTTGAAAAAAAATATAATGAATACCAAAGCAATATACTTCTTATGTTTCAAAAAGTACATAAATAAAAAAACAGAAGTTAGCAAATCAAAAGATTGTTGCTACTTATTAAATGATGTGAATAGTAGTCATATTTCAAGTGATAAAATTTGTTAAATATACAAATGGCTGGAATAGTGGCTAATAATTAAATTTCTTTTTGAAAGAATATTAAGTCAATTCACCTAAGTCTTAAAGTCTTAAATTAATCCACTTATTTTAAAGTCCACAATGAAAAGCATATCAAATTTTTGTAGTAGAATTTGAATAACATCTTAGATTAACCTCAAAATATGGCTAATAGTAGCACCAATAGTTGGCAAGGCTTCCTTCATCTTGTATCAAGTCCTATTGGAGTCCAATTATTAGTCCCAATAAGGCTGACTTTGGCAAAATGAGATGTTTCATTTGTAGCCTCCTAAGAAAATGGCTCTTTCTTATTAGGACTGATTTTGTAGTGGAGCTCTAATAAAGTACATGTTTAGCAACCACGTGGTACCAAACTTGACTTTTAGTAATCATTAAGGGAGGGTAGTTGTTAGAAGCCACTTTTATTTGTAAGAGGGACTTCTCAAAAGAAAGAAGGCTATGAGTAGAGGCCTTAGGGAGCTAATGTGGAGCATACATATAGATGCTGGGCTTGATTGCTATTGGCCACCTTGCTTGGTAGAGGAAGAGACTACATCATAGATGCCTTAATCTATGCGCCATAACATCATGTGTCTTAGATATACATATTTATTTAAATAAATAATATTTAGTAGAAGGTAAAATAGATAGATTTAATATTATCTTCTAGCAAAGCTTCTTAGAAGCTTCATATATGCATAATTGATTTTATATATGTTTATAATTGATTGATAGGTTAGAAACTTGGCCAATAAGTTAGCCATGTGTTGCACATGTAGATAGCTTATAGTATAAACTAATGATATGGCATGCACATAGAAAACTTGCCTTACAAGTTAAGACACATGTCTTGCAAATTGGACACATATTAGAGGTTCTATAGAACATTACAATATAGCTCCTAGTTAAATGGTATATATGGATGCAAGAAAGAAGCCTTCTTTATTCTTATCAATGTTTTTCTATTCCTTAGTCTTATTTCAAGTCTTTCTAGTCTTCTTGTCTTTAGCAATAGCCATTTTAGTTTAATATTATACCATCTTTGAATGATTTTTTAGTTTGTTTGAGTGACTTGAGAATTTATTGATCTTTTAGTTCTTTGAAATTCATGTCTTTAACACCATGGCATTCTTTTATTGGTTGTTCTTATTGGCACCAATGAATGGTTATTTTCTTAGTCTTCTATAATATTTGCTATCTTCAAATTTTTTTTTTGTTAATTTATAGAAAGTCCTTATTGTATATGTGATTGGAATAATTACTTTCATGTTTTAGTCAAAATAATTTATAATAAAACACAATTGCTACCTCTACCAAAATAATTTGATATGCTTTTTGCTATTGACTTTGGAACAAATAAAATGATTTATGATGTATATGAATCAATTAAATGTTCTTATTTTTATATGTCTTGAAAATATCCTCATAATTCATAATTATTATTTATTCTTATTAATTTTTGTATCATGAGTGGTTATATAAGTGTAATTTTTAAGTCTATTTTATTAAAAATTCCTTAATTTATTATTTTAGTATTTAATTATCTATTATTAATAATTTTTATTTTTAAAATAAAAATTAATTTATATTTTTAATTTTCTTTTACTTACTTAAATAATTTTTTTTTAAGAAACACCATTTATTTCTTTTATTAAAGGTCAATTTGTAGTGCAACCAAATTATATGTGCAATTTTAATAAATTTTCAATAGATAATTTAGATACAATATGTTGTAATGCCATAAATTAGCATATACTTAGTAAGTTTTTTTAAGATCTTTTAAGATATGCTACATCTTTCTTTATACTTTTTCAGTAATATCTCTCTTTTATCTTTATAAATATTATCCAAATGATATAATATTTGGATTGTAAAATCTTACAAAAAAATTTATTAAAATTTTGGATTTTAATGCCATATACAATTTGTTGTATTATCACACTCTTTTATTTAAAAGTCTTTTATAAAATCCTAAACTTCGTATCAAAATTTAAATCCTTAACTTCTAATCTAATTACATATCATTTTCTTTTATCATCATCTATTTAATTGTTCCTCCAATTCTTATTAAAATTATATTAGCTAATAATATTATTCACCTTTCTAAATCAAATATGTACTTTTGTTTTAAATATGATTTTTTTCCTAAAAAAATATTAAACAAATTTCTTTTAACCTTATAAATATCTTATGAGAGTCAATTACATGATTAAAAGAAAATTTTGATATTTATTTTCAGTCGTTTTTTTTTATCTTTGACTTCATATTTATATTATGTGATTGGTACATCATTTGAAAATGAATTAGTTTATTACAAGATAAAACCTTATAATATCTTACTAATTAAATTTTTCATCCATGCTTTCAAATTTTTTGTTTATTTTGGCAATATATATTTTTATTAAATATAATAATATTTTTATAATAAATAAGTTTTTTTATTTCTCATTGCCAATTAAAATCAATGATAATCTAAATACGTATTACTTATAGAATAAACTTATCTTCTTCCAAATTCTTTGAAAACTCATCTATTATTAAATTAGAATTTATATTTCTAATATTTAATTTATTCACTATTTATATGTCTTAAATAAATCTAAATGTTTTATTTTTTTAAGATATAATAGTCTATTGTTTAGCATATGGTACTATATAAGGTTATAAAATACATATATTATTATTTTCTTTAAACTATTCTATAATTTTGACAAATGGATATTTATTATTAAAATTAGTTATAAATTTTATAATACATTTAAAATAATAAAAAATAAAACTAAAGCTAGAATATTTAGGTTAATACAAATAATCTTCTAAAATTTAAATAAAAATACTTTATCATGATGTGTTAATATATTTTTAGAAGCATATTTCTTTTATTAAGAAATCATTACATCTAATTTCTAATCCATCAAATTTTGTATCTATAAATTAATATATATTTTTTTCTTGAATTCATTAAATTTGATTATATCAAAATATTTATAATATATTTTTTTTCAATTCAATAATAGTGATAATGCTATGGATTTAATCTTTTGTTACAAAAATATTATCACGTACAAACATACCTATTCTAGTAATTACCTATATGATTAGGTAGAAGTAAGTAAAAATAAATAAAAGTAGATTAATTTTATGATATCTTCTAAAAAACCTTCCTAGAAACTTCATAGATATGGTTTTGACTTTATATGTATTTTTAGTTAACTTTTAAGTTAAAAACTTGGTCAATAAGTTAGCCACATATTACATGCAGGGATAGCTTATAAAACTAAGTAATTATATGGCACATACATAAAAAACTTGCCTTGCAAGTTAAGATATATAGCTTACAAAGTCAACACATGTTAGAAGTCCTATAGAACATCGTCACATAGCTTTTAGATGGATAATATATATAGAGGCAAGAATGAAGCCTTCTTTACTCTTGTCAATTCCTTTCTTATTCTAGTTTAGATTCAAGAGTCTTTAGTTTTTTTATCTTTTGGCAATAGCCATTCTAATTTCTTTTTAATATACATATTTTTTTATTTTTATTTTTTCATACTTCTTTGAAAAAAGTCTCACTTGATTATTTGCTTTCATTGGATTTTTATCCATGACAGATTGATAAGGATTACCTATAATATTAGATTTTTTTTTTTTTTTTTTTTTTTTTTTTTTTTGATTATGAATAAATTATCTTTTTTTCTTGATAAGACATAAATATATTAGAAGTTTTAAATTATCCTCTTTTAAATTGATATTATATTTAGTATTTTTTTTGTTTTTAAGTCCTTTTTTCTATTTATCTTGAGTAATATTAGATATTATTTCTTCTTTAAGTGCTTTGATTGCAAAGCTTCTTAAAATAAAAAGTGTAATGGTACAAATACAAAAACAATTAAAGGAGTTAATGCTTGCAATGCATCAACTCAATTTACCACTACAAAGAGCAATAAAAATAGGAAGGAATAAAAATATACAGATGATTGGAGCTATTCCAATTTTTGCATCAAATCATATCATTATTTCTATAATAGAATATCTTTTTAATGTTGAAAAACTAAGGTTTGAATTGCTTGAAAAGTTTGATGGTATAAGATTTAAGTTTGAAGATTTATTAATCAAGTAAAACTTATGATTGAACTTCAATTCCAAAGCTATCCAACTCCAAGATTGTAAGTTAGATTTATTGATATACTTCTTTCATATTTAGCATTATCATGGTTTTCATCTTTTTTTGAATGATGAGCTTCAATAATCGATAATTTAGAGGTTTTTTTTGACAAATTTTTAATCCATGTATAAAAAATATGATACAATTTTTGTTGTAACCAACAAGATCTATATCTTGTGACAAAAAAATTAATTTATAATGTTATATGATTCATAGTTTTGATAACTTGCAATTAATATCAAGTAGAATGATGTTGCACTTGTTAGCCAATTTTTCTATGGTTTGTAATATGACATAAAAAAATTGATGCTCCACTTGTTTGATCCTCAAATATTGAATAAAGTAATTGACTTATCTATGAAATATGAAAATCAATTTTTTGAATTTTAATCTAAGAGTTGCACAAGTGTGCATCAGTGTTATTATATGTCATGGACATATATTTATTGTAATTGTTACCTAAGTGATATAAATAGGTAGAAATATGTAAAAGTAGATTAATTTCATAATATCTTCTAGAGAAGCTTTCTAGAAGCTTCATAGACGCTGCGTTGACTTTACATGTGTTTATACTTAATTGATAGGTTAGAAACTTGATCAACAAGTTAACCACATACCACACATGTTGATAGCTTGTAAAAAAAGCTAACTATGTGGTACCCACATAGAAATCTTGCCTTGCAAGTTAAGATACATGTTGTGCAAAGTCAACACATTTTTGGAGGTCCTATAGAACGTCACCATGTAACTCCTAGGTAGATAGTATATATAGAGGCAAGAGTGAACCCTTCTTCACTTTTTTCAACTCCTTTCTTGCTTATAGTCTAGTTTCAAGGGTCTCTAGTTTTCTTATCTTTTGGTAATAGCCATTTTAGTTTCTTTTTTAATATACATATTTAGCTATTTCTATTTTGTCATCTTTCTTTGAGAGAAGTCTTTTTTTTTTTTTTTTTTTTTTTTTTTTTTTTTTTTTTTAAAAAAAATTAAGTTCTTGTCCTTAACAGATTGATAAGAGTGCACTTATAATATCAGAGGTTTGTATAATCTTGATTAAGAGTAGATTACCCCTTTCTCTTAATAAGACATAAGCATATTAAAAGTTGCGGATTACCCTCTTCTAAACATATATTATTCTTAGTATTTTCTTTATTCTTAAGTCCTCTCTTCTATTTGTCTTGAGCAATATTAGACATTTTTTTTTTTTTTTTTTTTTTTTTAAAGTATTATCATGATAGAACTTCCTGAAATAAAGAGTGCAATGGCACAAATGCAAGAGCAATTGAAGGAGTTAATGCTTGCGATGCATTAATTCAATTTACTACCACAAAGAGCAACAAGATTGACAGGAAGTGAAGATATAGAAATAATCGGAGCTCCTTTAACATCTGCACCAAATCATGTCCCTTTTCCTATAGTGGCACACCCTTTTAATGTTTGAGAACCAATAATTGCTCTATTCGAGAAGTTTGATGGCACCAGATCAAAGTTTAGAAGATTTATCAATTAAGTACAACTTGTAATTGAACTTCAATTCCAAAGCTATCCAACTCCAAGATCGCAAGTTAGATTCATTAATACGCTTCTTTCAGATTCAACATTATCATGGTTTTCATCTTTTTTTGAACAACGAGATCCAATATTGGATAATCTGGAGGCTTTTTTGGCAAAGTTTTAATTCATGTATGGAGAACATGATGCAATTTGTGTTGCAACCAACAAGATCTATATTTTATGATAAAAAAATTAATCAATAACATTGTATGCTTCATAGTTTTGACAACTTGCAACTGATATCAAGTGGAATGATGCTGCACTTGTTAACCTATTTCTCTACAGATTATAATATGATGTAAAAAAATTAATGTTCAACTTATCTGATCCTCAAACATTGAATCAAGCAATTGAATTTGCTATGAAGTATGACAATCGTCTTTTTGAATTTCGATCTGAGAACCATATAAGTGGACCTCAACGTTACTATAATTCAATGGCAATACCAATATCTCTTCAACACATACATTCAGAAGTAGAGGATATGCAAATTGATGTAGTATGTTTCAAATCTTTTATTGAGCAAGAAAAGATTCGTTGTTGTCAGGAAGGATTATGCTTATATTATGGAGAACATAAACACATTGCTCAACATTGCTCAAAGAAGCAATGCAGCCATAAAATGAGGAGTACGGCTATCAAAGAAGATAATATGTCAGAAAACGATGTCGTACTATAAATGCTTACAATATGTAAAAATTAGTTAAAACATGTTATATGTTAATAAATCTAGATGTGTGTTAGAGTAGATAGTAGATTAAATTAAAAAGAGTTGGTGTAAGAAACTTTACTTTGTTTCTTTATTTGTTTTGATTTTGACATTAAATATATATATATATATATATATATATATATAGGACCTAAATGTTTAGTATGAAGCCTTGGGAGAAGGTGGAAGCCTAAGGATAAAAATCTATACTAGTAGGAGGCTAATTGGGAGGGACGAAAGCAAGGCATGGTCGGATGAAGGCAAGGAATGGAAAACTTCATCCCTATTGGTCGAATACCATGTCCAATGGGCTTTGAGGAGGCTGCCTACGACCTTAACAAGGGTTTTCGCGACTTCAAAGAGGGATTCGGAGATTAAAAGCTAAGGTTGTAAAGTTTAGGATTTGAGGTACAATTTGTGTATAAAAATTAGAGGATTTGGAGTTAGAGTGAAGAAGTTATAGCCGTTTGAAGTTAAGGTGTTAATTTAAGACATAGTGTTACTCTTTTGAGGATACGAGGAGTTGTACAGCAACTTTTGAAGATCGAAAGATACAAATGGAATGGTGATTTTAAGATATACATCTTTCACAAAAAAAATTATTTCTTTTGGAGTTCATGTAAAGGAGTTATAAGGAGTTGAAGGCGGCACTTCTAAATCAAAGGCAATAAGTGAGCGGTTTTATTTATAGTAATGATTGGAGCCATAACTTGAGTTTTTTGACGAATTTTTGGCTCAAATTTTTTAGAAAATATAAAATTTTGTGTTAAGAAGCTATACATATAAATTTCGTGGTATTTGAGCTTATATTTTGTGAGATATAAAGAAAATTGCAAGCGGATGTATAAAGACAAGGGTTTGAAGTGACTGTTAGGATTTTCAAGATATCTCAAGATTCGTAATGAATTTGTAGTTGAAATTTGTTGTAAAAGTTAATAAGAATACATCAGTACTTCATATAAAATTTGATATTTTTTGGACGGTCGGATTAGGAGATATGAGCTATTGAAGTTTAGAAAAATTTCTACGTAAGGATATATAAGGTTTTAAAGGATTTATCATATTTTAGATGTTACTGGTTACTTGAGGCTTGTGTATTTGGTGTAATTGCTCAAAAGGAAAAATTTATATAAACTTAGGGCTTCCCTTATTTTGAAGCTTGATTGAATGATTAGTGATAGCCAGAAGTCCAACGTTTTCTTGAAGCAAATTCTTTCTATCTCGACAACGAGTTTGTCCAACTACAGTAGGGAGCATGCAATTGGAACCTTGTACAACACATAGTGAAGGTCATATTCTCTCCTCGAAATCCTCTCTTTTTTTTATGATAAATGTTATTTTAGGACCTAAACATCAGAAAGCCTCTGCCTTGTTAGATTTAGGAGTCTTTGTTAGAGACATAGTCCTTAGAACCTTCTAGAGACAAGTTTCTAGAACTTTCTAGAGACAAGCTTCTAGAACCTTCTAGAAGCAAGTCTCTGAAACCTTCTAGAAGCTTCTTAGTTGGTAGAAGATGTTAGGGACATAGTCCTTAGAACCTTCTAGAGATAAGTTTCTAGAACCTTCTAGAAACAAGTCTCTGGAACCTTCTAGAAGCTTCCTAGTTGATAGAAGTTGCTTGAAAAGCTTCCTAAATAGAAGTATATATTGGGATCGAGGCTGAAGAGTTCTTCAGTCTCGACAACACATCTCTTGGAGCTCTAGCTCACCTCTCTGGTGTTGTTCTCATCTGATTAATCTAGTTCTTGCCAGTTCTTCTTGAACTTCTTGTTAGACTCGAGTCTGTATTTCTATGTCCGTGACAGTTTGTCGAGACTACACTCACCTCAGATATGAGAGCTAGTTTCTTCTTTGTTAGAGTGTGGATTACCCCTCTGCTTGGAAGTGTACTAGTACTTTAGAGGTTGCGGATTACCCTCCTCTAAACTGGTACTTCTTTTGTTACAATATTGGAGTCTTATTCTTCTTGGAGAGAGTGGATTACCCCTTTTCTTGAAGCTCTTAAGGCATTTTAGAGGTTGCGGAGTACCCTCCTCTAAACCATTATTGTCTTCTTGTAGAGTCATTTCTGTCCTTCTCTTAGAATGGTCGGGGGCCAAGACATTAGTATGATGGAAAGTTCAGAGTCCAAGTTAGATGCTATCATGAATGCCCTTACTACGTTATCACAAGGAACTGCAGAGATTGAAGGAGTTGTGGCAAGGCTTCATAATGATGGAGCATCTGGGATGGCACAATCTAGGTTATACCAGCCTCAAACTTCTACACTTGGAGAAGCAACTTTACCTCAGGTTCGACAAGCACCACTGGTTCTACAACATAAGGAACCCCGAGTTAGCCTTCCGGACAAGTTCGATGGTACACGTTCCAAGTTTCGAGGATTCGTCAACCAAATCAGGTTGATAACAGTTTTACAGCCCGAACGCTATCCAACGAAGGAGTCACGTGTTGGGTTTGTTGGAACCTTACTTATAGGACAAGCTCTATCATGGTTTGCTCATTTGTTTGAGAAATGATCGTCCATACTAAACAACTTTGAAATCTTTTTGGAGGCATTTGCGGAAGCATTTGGTGAACACGACAAGGTTCGATGGGCTACAACAAAGATCCGATCACTACGACAAGGGATCCGGTTCTACATCAGTCTATGCATCGGACTTCAGGCAATTAGCATGCGACATCAATTGGGATGAAGAAGCATTGATGAGTCAATTCTATTGGGGTTTAAGGGACGATGTGAAGGATTTGCTGTTAACTCTTCCTAATCCGCAAACGCTCAACGAAGCTATTAGCCAAGCTGTGAAGTGCGATAACCGCCTATTCCAACGTCGCCAATACCAACGTTCAAGACAACATACGGTTCGCCACACCCCAGCTATGTTGGCAAGCAGCGTGAATTCACATTCAGAGGTAGAAGACATGCAAATTGATGCGGTACGTGTCAAATTTCTTACTCTAGAAGAAAAAAAGCGACGTATGGAGGAAGGTCTATGCTTGTATTGCGGTGAAGAAGGCTACAAAGTTGGAAACTGCCCCAAGAAGCAAAATCGACATATTATCAAGACTAGGGGTGCATTTATTCAGAAAAACGAGGATGCCCAGCCACAATAGGAACCGTGCGGTTGGACAGTGAAATATCGCAACAACAACCAGGTTCCTTTCTTTCCGCTCAACCTGCCCTTTGTTTTACAATCTCTTTGCTTATTGGCCCTCAGAAACTGAGAACCTTAGCATTATTAGATTCAGGAGCATCTGCTTGTTTCTTTAACGAAGAATTTGCAAAGCGTCATAAGATCCCTTTAGTACAAAAATCCAAACCTGTTCACGTTGAGGTCATAGATGGACGACCTTTATTGTCTGGTAGTGTCACCCATGAATCAGAACCTATAGAAGTGACGTTTAAGGACCATAGTGGTCATATTATTTTCAATATTATTAGAACTCCATCAAATCCTCTTATTCTTGGTCTTTCTTGGTTGGAAAAGCATAACCCATCCATAGATTGGAAGTTGCGGAAGATGACCTTTCCCACAAAACCACCCAAGAGCAAGCCTAGTAGAAAACCCCGAATAGAGAAATCCTTATTTATTGGAGCAAGAGCGTTTATAAGATTGTCCAAGGAAGGCACACTGTTTGTCATTTATGCGGCTCCAACTACCGGGGAGAAGATCTCGACAACAAGTATACCGGAGCAATATAAGGATTTTAAAGACGTATTTCAAAAATAAAATGCCGACATGCTACTAGAACACAGACCATATGATTGCGCCATAGACTTACAGGAAGGAGCACAACCGCCTTTTGGCCCAATTTACAATCTATCGCAGATGGAGTTAGCGGAGTTGCGGAAGTACATCGACGAGAATCTAGCCAAGAACTTCATCCGTCATTCAAAATCGTCAGTTGGAGCACCCATCTTATTTGTGAAGAAGAAAGATGGCTCGTTGCGGATGTGCGTGGACTATCGAGGCCTCAACAAGGTAACAAAGAAGAATCGTTATCCGTTACCCTTGATTTCTGGTCTCTTAGAATAATTTGGACGTGCAAAGATCTTTACAAAAATTGATCTAAGGAGAGCTTACAACCTTGTACGAATCAAGGAAGGAGATGAGTGGAAGACAGCATTCCGTACAAGGTATGGCCATTTTGAATATAATGTCATGCCCTTTGGTCTTACCAATGCTCCAGCGGTCTTTCAACATATGATGAATGACATTTTCCGAGAGTACCTTGACGATTTTGTTGTCATCTATTTGGATGATATTTTGATATTCTCCAAAAATGAGGAAGAGCATGAAAAATACGTTCGTTTGGTATTGGAGAAACTACGCGAGCGAGGACTATATGCCAAGTTGGAGAAGTGTTTATTTCACCAAATAGAGATGGAGTTTTTGGGATTCGTTGCGACTATGGAAGGCTTGAAGATGGACCCCAAGAAGGTGGAAGCAATCATGTCCTGGGAGGTTCCAAAGACGGTTAGAGACGTACAATGCTTTCTTGGTTTTGCCAACTTCTATCGGATCTTCATCAAGAATTACTCTCAAGTTGCTGCTCCTCTCACTCGGTTGACATGCAAAGATAAGCTGAAATGGGGACCTCTAGCAGAGAAGGCATTTCAAAACCTGAAGACCGCATTTACTACGGCTCCAATCTTGGTACATCCAGACTTTACAAAGGCCTTCTATTTAGAAACTGATGCTTCGGATTTTGCTTTGGGAGCTGTACTTTCACAAATGGGAGAAGACAAGAAGCTCCATCTGGTTGCATTCTATTCTCGAAAGTTCTTTGCTACTGAAATCAATTATGAGATCCACGATAAGGAACTTCTTGCTATAGTGGATTCTTTCCAAGAATGGCGTCACTTTCTTGAAGGAGCTACACATCCAGTGACCGTATACACAGATCTCAAGAATTTGGAGTATTTCATGTCGGCTCGAGTTTTAAATCGACGTCAAGCTCGATGGAGTATGTTGCTATCTAGGTTCGATTTTATTATCACTTATTGACCTAGAAAGCAGCAAGGACTATCTGATGCCTTATCGAGGAGATCGTATCTTGTACCAAAGGCTGGAGAAGCAGCGTTTGATCAACAATGTACGACATTGTTGAAGCCAGAGTAATTTCAGCTTTGCACTACTATTATGCCAATTGATGCTGACTTCCTGAATCAGGTACGTGCCATAACCATTGAAGATTTAGTAGCCATTGATATTAAGCAGCGTGCCAATGACGACAAGTTCAAGGTGGAGAGAGATCTTTTATACTTTGAAGAGCGGTTATATATTCCAAAAGGACCAGCACGACTCTAAGTTCTTCAATCTCGCCACGATTTTCCAGCTGCGGGACATTTTGGATTCAACAAGACCTTGGAGCTTATTTCTCGAGATTTTTGGTGGCTCCAAATGTGGAAGGATGTGAAAGATTTTGTCCTCTCCTACGACATCTGTTCAAGATCCAAGAATCCTCGGCATCACCCTTATGGACTCCTACAGCCATTGCCGATTCCACGTCGATCATGGTCTTCAATTTCCATGGACTCCATCATAGACCTGCCATCATCGAACTCATTTGACAACATCTTTGTCGTGGTAGATCGGCTTACAAAAATGGCACACTTTGTCCCTTGCAAGAAGGCATCATCCAGTGAAGTCACAGCAAGACTCTTTCTCGATAATGTCTATCGATATCATGGACTACCAGATGATATTGTATCAGATCGAGGAACCCAGTTCGTATCGAAGTTTTGGAGATCTCTCTTTGAGATACTAAAGGTGGATATCAAGCTTTCTTCAGCTTTTCATCCTCAAACTGACGGTCAAATGGAACGGGTGAACCAAGTCTTGGAACAATACTTACGATGCAGCATCAACTATCAGCAAGACGATTGGACCACATATCTGCCACTAGCCGAGTTTGCATATAACAACACCCTCCATGCGTCGACTCAATACACACCATTCTTTTCCATCTATGGATATCATCCAAAGCTTGATTTATTGAGTCCATCAACAAATAACAATCCAGCAACTGAAGGATTTGCGAAACAACTATCAGAGCTTCAAAATACATTGAAGCTTCAATTACAATCCGCTCAAGAATCCTACAAGGCGTCTATAGATAGATTTCGGAATCAAGCACCTATTTTCAAAATTGGAGATAAAGCATGGCTTCTTCGACGGAATATCAAGACCAAACAACCATGTGATAAGTTGGACTATCGAAGATTGGGACCATTTATCATCCAAAAGCAATTCAATCTAGTGGCGTACCGTCTGGAATTACTGGCTTCTATGAAGGTACATCCAGTCTTTCATGTTTCTTTGTTGGAGCCTTATCGAGAGTCATCTTTTCCTGGAAGACTGCAATGTCCGCCACCTAGTATTGAGATCGAGAACCACGAGGAATACGAGGTTGAAAAGGTACTGGATTCTCGGCGAAGGTGGGGCAAGTTGGAGTATCTTGTTCATTGGTGCGGCTATGACATTAATGAGAGAACGTGGGAGCCAGCTGAAAATCTCACCAATGTGCCACAAAAGGTACATGAGTTTCATCAACAACATCCTCATAAACCTAAGCCGGTTCAACAATAGCTTCTTTTTGAAGCTTGCTCACCCAAGAATATAAGAAAGGGAGAGAGCACCATCAAAATTCGTAGTTGATGTAGTTATTTTCTCCAAGATAAAATAGAATTTTTTCAGTAGCCATAGTTTTGTCTTCTGATATGGATAGCCAAGAGATAGATACTATGCCAGTCAGATTATCTCAACCAACTAGTTCACGAAGGCAACCCCGAGATGAAGAACCACCTGCACCACGACAACGACGGAGGATACCAAGTAACCGATCATTGGTGATTGTATTTGAGTCTGAGCCTGCTTACGATAGTCAACCAGAAGGCATATTTGCAGGACAATATCACAATGAAGACACGGTGTCGTATTACGTGCTTTCCTGCTCGAGAACGCGCCGAACGTCTGGCTGTAGAAGGTAGTATGGAGATTCACCGATAGTCAAGCAGTCTATCAGTTTTTGACTGCTGGAATATAAATGACTGCAACAATGTACCGTAAATCTATACGGATGCTCTTCGACTGCTTGTCGAAGTCTTTTTTTTGCCCCAGCCGATAGGTCTCTAGACGTTACAGAGAACCCCGACAACCCAAACTGTTAATCTTCAATACCCCTTTGTACTTACGATCTTATATCCACTGACTGTCCTGTTAGATTAACCCAATAAATTTCATTCACTCCGCATACTCAATCCTATAGACACCCCTTTAATCCTTCAATCACAGACGTAACTCGATTTTACAAAACAGTCAAGAGTATTCAAACCCACTTCATTTAAAAATCCCGATTCACCATTACAACACTGACTTCAGCAGCGATTGCCTCAGTCTTCCCAAAACTCTACGAAGAAGAAAAATCCAAATTCTATGTCTTTCCTTCCCCGACCTGAAGCATGAAGCTCCTCTCTCTAATTTCCTTGATCTTCAAAAAACCTCCAATGAAAACCGAACTGGTAACCTTGCAAAAGCTTGAAAACTCGCTCCCCCCCTGATTCCCCCGAAAAAAAAAAAAAAAACCTCCCCCCTCAAAACTATATCCCCTCTAACCTTATCCTCTGAATTTCTTCAATCTTCCGTCTTAGATCCGGAATTGGCTCCCACCTCAAGCTTGGATCCGAAATTGGCTCTCGCCGTGAAGCTTTCTCCTCCGTTTTTACCTTTAAGAAATCCATTTACCGAAAACAACGTTCTCTGAAACGGCACAGAGAACAGGACAGCCTGAAACAGAATCGAACCCCGTAATCGGGACCACATTGAGTCGCCCGACCAATTCAGGTCCTATATTGGGAAAGATGCCCGTAGTAACTTGGATGTTCCCGTAATTGGGTCAAATTGGTCCTTGCGTCAGATTGGCTAAGACCCGTAGTAAGACCTGGATTTCCCGTAATTAGACTGCATTGGGTTGACCGGCCAATTCAGGTCTCATATTGGATAAGAGGACCCGGATTGGATTATCGAAATTGGATCCAATTGGCTCCTCGAACCCGTCGTGTGAATTGGTCCTTCTCTTCCTGCTGACTCCCGTTATTGGAATCGAATGGAGCATTTCAGTATGCCCCGGCTGACTGTAACGGAGTGATTGAACCTGACCACTCAGTATTTGTACTGGAGTTGGTCGATGCTCCCAATATTCGAGGTAACTGAATATTAATAAAATTCCCCTTTCTTTTTATTTTCACTGTATACTCATGTTACAACACGACATCTACCCCCTCTGAACCTGTGCATCCTCCGGTATGCACCAATTTATCCAATTGCTGTTTGATTCAGAATATATCTCCTACGTCTTTGTCCAGTTCGTCTTCATCACCTTCATTATCCATATCACTTTCATCTTCTTGCTGCGGAATCTCTGTACCTTCATTAAGGTCTTCCATATTCATCTCTGCATGTCTTCATTTAAATATTTTTACTTGCTTCCCTGCAATTGGTATTTTCAATTTTGTACCATCTAACTTCCGTAATGAGTAAGTCGCATTATCATGAACAGTTGTTACAACATATGGTCCAAACCAACGTTTTAAAAATTTCCACAAAGTACTATGTTGATTATCCAGACTATTGTCATAAACAAGTACCCAGTCACCTTCCTCGATTGCTTTTGGTCTCAATCGATGTTGCTTATCGAATCGCGCCTTGTTTTGTAACCTTGCTCTTTTTAACCTTTCCAATGCTATCTGCACATCTTCCGTTCTTTGCTCCAATTGTCGAATCCTAATAGCCAGAAGTTCTTCTCTTGTCAATCCATCTTCCCATGGTAGCATACTCCAAGTAAGTACCTTTTCTTCAATCGGCATAATTGGTTTTTGACCTGTCATAAGTTCTACTGGCATATATCCTGTCACCGAACTATGTGTTGTTCGATCAGCCCATAATGCAAATGACAAAAGCCGTGGCCACTCTTTAACCTTCCCATTACAAGCTTTAACCAATGCTTTCACAATCGGCGGGTGACCATGTTCGCTTTTTGCATTCCCTTCCGGATTATAAGCAGTAGTCAGTGATAGTTTAACTCCACATTTTTCAAAGAACTTACGAGCTTCTTGTGCATTTAATTCTCCACGATCTGCAGTGATTTTTCCTACGCACCCGTAATGGCAAATGACATCTTCAAGAAAAAACCTACAAATCCCCTCTGTAGATT
Source organism: Physcomitrium patens (assembly GCF_059467195.1). Classification (NCBI taxonomy): domain Eukaryota; kingdom Viridiplantae; phylum Streptophyta; class Bryopsida; order Funariales; family Funariaceae; genus Physcomitrium; species Physcomitrium patens. The sequence continues at coordinate 3,820,727 of NC_143421.1, forward strand.
TTGTCCTCAATGCTCTTCCTTCTACTTGATTTGATAAATCTTCACGAGCTAAAATCAAATATCTCATGTGCCATAACCCAACCGGCATAATAACCAAATCAACAACCCATTTAAAATGAATAGCTAGAGGATACGTAGGATGAAGACCATCTCGATGTAAAAATCCATATGCTTTTTTTCTTATTTGTTTGAATTTTTCTGTAGACCAATTCCCCTGCTAAGACAAACTATTCAAATAATGACCAATATCCAATAATTCTCTTTCATAAGATTCTTCAAGAAATAGCTTGTCTTCTCTGTTGAGATTTGATATTGAATAGAATTTCAATCCGACATCATCAATGTCTTCAACCATTTCGTCCTCCTTCTCGTATCTTGCTCGAGATAGCATGTCTGCTACTAAATTGTCATTTCCAGTGATATGCTTGAATTCTGGATTTAGTGACTTAATATAAGCAATCCATCTCAACATTGCAATATCTGGCGTTGAACAATTAATAATCATTCCAAGCAATGGCAAGCAATCTGTTTCAATTACTACTACTGCCCCAATCAAATAGTCCTTTTCAGCTTTCATAGCCGAAACAACTCCCCAAAGTTCTCTTTTGACTTGCGAATATGCACGCTGACGAATACTTAAAACTTTAGCCCCAAATCGAACTGCAAATCTACTCCCATTCGAATCATCTTGACCCACAGCTGTCACGGACACAAAATACAGACTTGAAATCTAACAAGAAGTTCAAGAAGAAGTGGCAAAACTAGATTAAACAGATGAGTACAAGAACAACACCAGAAAGGTGAGCTAGAACTCCAAGAGATGTATTGTCGAGACTGAAGAACCCTTCAGCCTCGACTCCTATATATACTACTGAATAGGAAGCTTCTCGAGCTACTTCCGCTAACTAGGACGCTCCTCCAACAACTTCTACTAATTAGGAAACTTCTCGAGCAACTTCCTAGAATCTATCAGAATATTCTAGAACCTTCTAAGAATATTTTAGAACCTTCTAAGAAAATCTTTAGGGAATATTCTAAGAATCTTCTAGAATCTTCTAAAGGAATCTTTAGAGAATCTTTAGAGAATATTCTAGAAGAATATTCGAAGAATCTTCCAATGTATGTCCATGACATCACCTCCTCTTCTAGCTTCGAGGTCTCCGAGAAGCAATGTTGTTATCAGTCAATACCAACGCAAGAAAATAAAAATCTGTCGCATCACATCCGCTATGAATTCCAATTGTTGTTCGCGAGGCAAATGATTCATCGGCCCTTGGAGCCAACTGTAGTGACCAACACCTTCAACCTCTGACCAAGCGTGGACTTCTGTGTCTTCATTGTGAAACTGTCCTCCAAACACACCTTCTGGCTGACCGTCGTAGGTAGGCTCGACCTCAAATACAATTACTAGCGATCTGTTGCTCGGTATCCTCCGACGTCGTCGTGGTGCAGGCGGTTCTTCATCTCGCGATCGTCTTCGTGAGCTAGTCGCTTGAGATGACATAACAAGTGTAGTATCTTGACTATCCATGTCTAAAGGCTAAAATGATGAGAGCAAACTATAGTTGCTAACAAAGTTCTACACTATCGAACTATGGATTTTGGAGGTGCCCTCCTCCCTTTTTATGCTACTTGATGAGCAAGCTTCAGCAAGAAGCTATCGTTGAATCGGCTTAGGTTTATGAGGATATCGTTGATGAAATTCTTGTACCTTTTTTGGCGCATTGGCAAGATTTTCGGCACGCTCCCACGTTCGTTCATCGATGTTGTATCTACTCCAATGCACTAAATACTCCAATTTTCTTCTATTACGCCGTGAATCTAGTACCTTTTCCACCTCGTATTCCTCATGGTTTTCAATTTCGATACTTGGTGGCGGACTTTGTACTCTTTGGGGAAAAGCTGACTCTCGATAAGGTTCCAACAAAGACACGTGAAAGACTGGATGTACCTTCATAGTAGCTGGTAACTCCAGACGATATGCCACCGGATTGATCTGCTTCCCAATAACAAATGGCCCTAATCTCCGATAGTCCAATTTGTCACATGGCCGCTTGGTCTTGATATTCCGTCGAAGAAGCCATACTTTACTTCCAACTTTAAAAGTAGGCGCTTCATTTCGATATTTATCTGCGAATGCCTTGTAACTCTCTTGGGCAGATTGCAATTGAAGCTTCAACGTCGCTTGAAGCTCCGATAGTTGCTTCACAAATCCTTCAGCTGCTGGGTTGTTATTTGCTGAAGAACTCAATAAATCGAGCTTGGGGTGGTATCCGTAGTTGGAGAAGAATGGTGTTTGTTGAGTTGACGCATGAAGAGTGTTGTTGTATGCGAACTCAGCAAGCGGTAGATATGCAGTCCAATCATCTTGTTGATAGTTGATGGTGCATCGTAAATATTGCTCCAAAACTTGATTCACCCGCTCCGTTTGACCGTCAGTTTGAGGATGAAAAGCCGAAGAGAGCTTAATATCCACCTTCAATATCTCAAAGAGGGACCTCCAAAACTTGGATACAAACTGAGTACCTCGATCCGACACGATATCATCTGGTAGGCCATGATAACGATATATGTTATCAAGAAAGAGTCTTGCGGTGTCTTCACTTGACGATGTTTTCTTGCAAGGCACGAAATGCGCCATCTTTGTAAATCAATCCACCACAACAAAGATGCTGTCAAATGAATTCGATGGCGGTAGGTCTGTAATGAAGTCCATAGAAACTGAAGATCATGGTCGGTGCGGAATAGGCAATGGCTGGAGAAGTCCATACGGACGATGTCGAGGGATCTTGGATCTTGAACAAACATCACAAGAAAGGACAAATTCCTTCACATCCTTCCACATTTGGGGCCACCAAAAATCTCGTGAAATGAGCTCCAAAGTCTTGTTGAATCCAAAATGTCCCGCAGTTGGAAAGTCGTAGCGAGATTGAAGTACTCGGAGTCGAGTTGGTCCTTTTGGGATATACAACCGCTCCTCAAAATACAGAAGATCTCCCTCCACCTTAAACTTGTCATTATCGACACGTTGTTTGATGTCAAGAGCTATAGAATCCTCAATGGTCGCAGTACGTACCTCGCTGAGGAAGCCGTCATCGATAGTTGCAACAGTAGCAAAAATCCTGAATTTTTCTGGTTTCAACAATGTTGTACATTGTTGATCAAACGCTGCTTCTCCAGCCTTTGGCGCAAGATACGATCTCCTCAATAATACGTCAGATAATCCTTGCTGTTTTCCAGGGCGGTAGGTGATAATAAAGTCAAATCGTGATAGAGACATATTCCATCGAGCTTGACGACGATTCAAAATTCGAGCTGTCATGAAGTACTCCAAATTCTTGTGGTCCGTATAAACAGTCACTGGATGTGCAGCTCCTTCGAGGAAGTGACGCCACTCTTGGAAGGCATCCACTATAGCAAGCAACTCTTTGTCGTGGATCTCGTAGTTGATCTCAGCAGCAGAGAACTTTCGTGAATAGAACGCAACTAGGTGAAGCTTCTTGTCTATGCCCATCTGTGAAAGCACAGCTCCCAAAGCAAAATCTGAAGCATCGGTCTCTAAATAGAAAGCCTTTGCAAAGTCAGGGTGTACCAAGATTGGAGCCGTAGTGAATGCCGTCTTGAGATCTTGAAATGCTTTTGCTGCTTGTGATCCCCATTCGAGCTTGTCTTTGCTTGTTAGACGCGTGAGTGGTGTAGCAACTTGAGAATAATTCTTGATGAAGATCTGATAGAAGTTAGCAAATCCAAGAAAACACTGAACATCTCTAACCGTCTTCGGAACTTCCCAAGATATAATTGCTTCTACCTTTTTTGGATCCATCTTCAAGCCCTCTGTAGTCGCAATGAAGCCCAAAAATTCCATCTCATTCTGGTGAAATTGACACTTCTCCAACTTGGCGTAGAGTCCTCGTTCGCGTAGTTTTTCAAGAACCAAACAAACGTGCTTCTCATGTTCTTCTTCATTCTTGGAAAATATCAAAATATCATCCAGATAGATGACAACAAAGTCATCGAGGTACTCCCGAAAGATGTCGTTCATCATATGCTGAAAGACCGTTGGAGCATTGGTAAGACCAAAAGGCATGACATTGTACTCAAAATGGCCATACCTTGTACGAAAGGCTGTCTTCCATTCATCTCCTTCTTTGATTCGCACAAGGTTGTAGGCTCCTCTTAAATCAATCTTTGTAAAAATTCTTGCACGTCCAAGTTGATCTAAGAGGCCGGAGATCAAAGGTAAGGGATAGCAATTTTTCTTGGTCACCTTGTTGAGTCCTCGGTAGTCCACGCACATCCGCAGTGAGCCATCCTTTTTCTTCACGAATAAGATTGGTGCTCCAGCTGGCGACTTTGAATGTCGAATAAAATTCTTGGCTAGATTCTCATCGATGTACTTCCGCAATTCTGCCAACTCCGTCTGCGATAGGTTGTATATTGGACCAAAAGGTGGTTGCGCTCCTTCCTCTAAGTCTATGGCGCAATCATATGGTCAATTTTCCGGCAGTATATCGGCGTTCTTCTTCTGAAACACGTCTTCAAAATCTCTATATTGCTCTGGTATATTCAATGTTGAGATATTCTCGCCGCTAGTTGGAGCTGCATAAATGACAAATGGTGCGCCTTCCTTGGACGATCTTAGGAACGCTCTCGCTCCAATAAACATGGATTTCTTCATGTAGGTTCTACCAACAGGTTTATTATTATTTTTTTCAGGAAATGTTATCCTTCGTAGCCTCCAATCAATGGACGGATTATGATCTTCTAACCAAGAAAGATCAAGGATAACAGGGCTTGATGGGGTTCTAATAATATTAAAAATAACGTGACTACTATGGTCCTTAAACACCACTTCTATAGGTTCTGATTCGTGGGTAACGTTGCCTGACAATAAGGGTCGTCCATCTATCACCTCTACATGAACAGGTTTGGACTTCTGTACTAAACGGATCTTGTGGAGTTTAGCAAACTCTTCATCTAAAAAACAAGTAGATGCCCCCGAATCCAATAAAGCTAAAGTTTTTTGTTTTTGAGGGCCTAAAAACAAAGGAATTGTAAAATAACGGGCATGTTGGACAGAGAAGGAGGAACCTGATTGTTGTCGTGATATTAGATTGTCCAGCCGCACGGTTCCTACTGTGGCTGGGCATCGTCGTTTTCCGGAATCATCGCACTTCTAGTCTTGACAGGGTGCCAATTTTGCTTCTTTGGGCAATTTCCAACCTTGTGACCTTCTTCTCCACAGTACAAACATAACCCTTCCTCCATACGCCGTTTCTTCTCTGTTGGAGTAAGAGATCGGACACGCGCCATGTCGATTTGCATGTCTGTTGCCTCCGAATGTGAGTTTAAGCTATTTGCAGACATAGTCACGTCGTAACGAGTCATTTGGTGTCTTGGACGTTGGTCTTGGCGATGCTGGAATAGGCGGTTGTCACACTTTACAGCTTGGCTAATAGCTTCGTTGAGCGTTTGAGGATCAGGAAGAGATAACAGCAAGTCCTTCACATCATCTTTCAAGCCCCAATAAAACTGACTCACCAACGCCTCTTCACCCCAATTAATGTCACTTGCCAATTGTCTGAAATCCGAGGCATAGACTGATGTAGAGCGTGTTCTTTGTCGTAGCGATCGGATCTTTGTTGTAGCCCATCGAACTTTATCATGCTCGCCAAATGCTTCTGCAAACGCCTCCAAGAACGTTTCAAAGTTGCTCAGGATTGGCGATCGCTTCTCAAACAAGGGAGTAAACCAAGACAGAGCTTGTGCTGTAAGCAAGGTTCCAACAAGCCCAACACGCGCTTCCTCCGTCGGATAACGTTCGGGCTGTAAAATTGTTATCAGCCTGATTTGGTTGATAAAACCTCGAAACTTGGAACGAGTTCCATCAAACTTATCCGGAAGACTAACTCGAGGCTCCTTTCGTTGTAGGACTACTCGATCTTGTTGAAATGGAGGTAGAACTGCTTCTTCTGGCGCAGAAGTTTGAGGCTGATATGCTTTAGATGGCGCTATCCCAGATGCTCCATTGTTATGGAGTCCTACCATGACTCCTTCGATCTCTGTTGTCCTATGTGACAACGAGGCAAGAGCATTTATGATGGCGTCTAGTTTGGATTCCAAACTTTCAGCCATTTTAACGTCTTAACCTTCGGCTAACCTTCAGAAAGAAGAAAAAAGAGTTTTGACAAGAAGACAATATTGGTTCAGAGGAGAATACTCCGCAACCTCTAAAACGCCTTAAGACTCCAAGATGAGGGGTAATCCACTCTCTCCAAGAAGAATAAGGCTCCAATATTGAGAAAGAAGAGATATCAGTTTAGAGGAGGGTAATCCGCAACCTCTAAAACACTAGCACACCTTCAAGAAGAGGGGTAATCCACTCTCTAACAAGAAGGAACTAGCTCTGATACCAGTGAAAATGCAGTCTCGACAAACTGTCACGGACACAAAATACAGACTTGAAATCTAACAAGAAGTTCAAGAAGAAGTGGCAAAACTAGATTAAACAGATGAGTACAAGAACAACATCAGAAAGGTGAGCTAGAACTCCAAGAGATGTGTTGTCGAGACTGAAGAACCCTTCAGCCTCGACTCCTATATATACTACTGAATAGGAAGCTTCTCGAGCTACTTCCGCTAACTAGGACGCTCCTCCAACAACTTCTACTAATTAGGAAACTTCTCGAGCAACTTCCTAGAATCTATCAGAATATTCTAGAACCTTCTAAGAATATTTTAGAACCTTCTAAGAAAATCTTTAGGGAATATTCTAAGAATCTTCTAGAATCTTCTAAAGGAATCTTTAGAGAATCTTTAGAGAATATTCTAGAAGAATATTTGAAGAATCTTCTAATGTATGTCCATGACAACAGCCCATCCAACGGCAATTGGACTAGCGTCTACAGTAAGAATCACTGGTCTATTGCACTTATAATCAACCTTCCTCAATATTGGAGGTGACATCAATAATTTCTTCAATCTTTGCATTGCCTGAATATGCCTTTCTTCCCATTCAAATCGGTAACCCTTGCGTAACAGTTCATATAATGGATCCGCTATGTGAGCAAAATGAGGGATCCAGATTCGATAAAATACACATGCACCCAAAAACCTGCCAACCTCTGTTAAAGAACCACAATCCTCTTTCATCCTTCCAATTGCATCAACTTTAGTCGGATCTGGTTTTCTTCCGTAAGATCCGCATAAATGTCCAACAATTACAACCTCTCGCACTCCAAATACGGACTTCATACCCGATAATGTAAGATGAACTTCTCCAAGCCGAGTTAAAATCTTTTCACAATCTTGTATATGATCAACAACATATCTGTGACACCCCCTCATATCTAAAGTTTCATCCTTGTCTCCTTCTCTGCACCTTTTTATTGGAACATCATCCAGAAAAGGCATAGTCTTTTCCGGAATAAAATCTCTCAATACCTTATTCATCCCATTCATCATATGCGCAACTGAGTTGGTCGCGCCTTGAGGAAGAGTGCACATTCTAACCAATCGAAGTGGTGTTCTCATCGTTGTCATATCTCTACTTCCTTCGACAAGTTGAAATTGATCATAACCTAAATACAAATCACCCATTGAATAGATCGCCCTTCCAGAAAACGCCTCAGCAAATTCATCCACAATAGGTCCAATTCCTGCATTCTTGACAGTTACTGCATTCACCGGCTGCATATCTTGAATAAACCGTAGTGACCCATTCTTCTTAGGTACCGTAAACCATCGACTAGAATACGACGCAAATGAAGGTTCTAATATTTTCATCTTTATCTTTTCCTTTAATAGTTCAACCAATTTAGGTAAATATGTCCTCGGTATTGGAATCAGTCTTAGATTCCAAGGTACATGCGGTACAGTGAAGATAACCATAGGTGTTATAATATTTGGATCCACACACCCAATTTCATGAGATTTGAAGGCAAACGATCTACCTTGTTTAGCCAACATCTTTTTGAAGCAAGTAATTTCCTCCGGCAATAAAGAACCATCAGAACCAATCTTCAATTCTTCAAAAGTCTCTTCAGTAAACTGATGTCCAATACTCATTGGATCTCTTAAACTTGCTTCTTTTGATGCTTCTCCCATTTGTTCTTTAGAATCCTCTGGTAATGGTCCGACAACAGGCTTTACCTTCTTATCTGCCGTTTTATATCTCGTCTCTACTGTGACTTCTGGTGCTTGAAAAGATTCAAGCGTGGTATAAACCTCTCTCGAATCAATCTCAAAAATCTTATCATTATCCCCTAACCCAATAGATGTAATCAATTCCAATGAATCTTCTAGCCCATTTTCTTCATAAGCACCCAAAATCCTCTCATCATCTTGCAATGTACATATCTTGCATAACTGTCCTTCAATATCATATAATCTTTTTCTTTCTTTTCTTTTAAAATCATCAACTTTCTTATACCTAATATTTCCATTCTCCAATATACCAATAAAACTCGCATCAAAGGCACCTTCATCTCGCGAGAGTACCTCCTCTTTTGTACCTCCATAATCTCGCTTTATAGTGGTACCTCCCCAAAATCCTTAAATCCTTCAACAATCTTTGGCAATGGTTTCTCCCTCAACCTATCTCGATTCCGTTCATGGTTAGGAGGTACTGTTAGAAATTGTACAGCTTTCCTCCCATCTTCGCTCCGTACCCTTGCATAAGCAGAACCATCGTCAAGTACCTTTGTTTCCATCCGTGTTGCCGTGATATAAGGTTGTCCTAAAATCAACGGATAAGACGTTGTATCTTGAACGAAGAAATGTTGCTCCGTCGCAACATCCCCAATCCGAATTTTGACATCTGGACAAGCTCCATATAATTCGCCTCGTGTGTTATTAGCTGCTCGTATTGTCCATCCATGTTCCATATCAATTGGCCATTTTTGCTTCTTATAAAGATCTTTAGACATGAGATTTATTTTAGAACCATGGTCCACCAAGGCAACAATTGGTTCTTCTATATCTCCTACCTTCACCAATACCTCAGTAGTTGCCCTTGCCCAATGCTTTCGAGTATAATGGCTCAAAGTTTCCATTTCCTTGTCACTAGAATCTTCGAAACGTACTCGCTGATTATATCTATTCTTTTCATTTGTTGGTTGCTTATAACCAATATCAACCTCTTCTTCATCTCTACATATTCTTGCATCAATAGCATGACTCATTCCAGTTTCGCTCATTAATTGCCTCTTTCGCTTAATGCTGTCAATGATAACATCATGAAACTCCTTCTTTGCAATTCCCAAGACTTCTTTCAATGTGAATTCCACCTTAGCGTTTAATATACGTTCTTCCAACACCCCTTTCAAATTTGTTGCCGCTTCAATGTCAGAAAGTAGCTTATAAGCAATTGATTTGCCCTTATCTTTTGTCTCCGTTGTTTTTTCTCCCAATGATGCTGAGGTATCCTTTACAGGCAATTCTTGTGAAGCTGCCTCCCGAGCCTTGTCTCCTCGAGTTTGCCTCTTAAAAGAATTTCCTTCTCTAGTATCATCAAAATTTCCTCGTCTTTTTTCTTCCATCAAAGCTTCATGTTGGCTCTTAGCAATATATGCATGAACTGAAAGAGACTCAACAGGATCCTCCCAACCTGTTCTTCCTCGTATTGTAGCTGCAGTTCTCAATAACGCTTCTCGAGGTAATTTCCCTTCTTGCATTGTAGAAACGGCAGAAGCCCAAAACTCACTAGTTTCCGTACTTCCACCAATTTCATCATCTACTCTAGCACCATAACTTGCACTTTCTCGTACTACTGTTTCATGCTCTTTTAAGTAATCTTGAACCAATGCTCTCATTCCTCCCTTGCCAAAATTGGTTTGAAGAAGATCCTTCCTATCTTTCAATGCTATCTTCCCATCTTTCCAGCAAATAATTCCCTGCCGTATCATATTATTAAATTCATTGCAATCTTTTCTAGTGTGTGAAGCATCATCACATCAAATGCATCTTTGTACATATCCTTGTTTTGAAACATTCTTCGAATTGTTTATAGAAGTATTCTCTTCAAGTCTTGCCAATTTGATTTGAAGATCTCTCATTCCTCGTATAATTTCTTCCATACCCATATCTGCTTTCTTTGACAAGGATGTCGAAGGTTGAACTGTAGGCATTGTCGGTGGTGTTGTACGTACTGGAGCTTTGGGTGCTTGTACTGTTTTCGGAATATTTCTCCTATCCTTCCTCCTTTCTTTTTTTGTAAGCAACCCCACTGCATCTTCAACGTTCTTCCACTTCGTTGTCAATCCTTCATCTTCTTCTTTGTCTTCAAGAAGGGGTTCTAATTTCTCTTGCAATTTTCCATCAGCAGCTTGAAGAAATAGATCAACTTTGTTTGGCTCCAATGTCAATTTTTCTACCTTCGATAATTGAGAGTACTGCCTCTCAAATTCCCTTAGTAGCTCTGTTGCTTGCAAATTCTTATTGGGCTGTTCAATCCATCCCAGAAACAGCTTCTTAGTAACACGATCAGCATCTTCCAAGAAATATTCGTCTTTCAATGCATGTAAAAAATCCTCCCATGAATTCCCACAATGATCCGTAATCAATGTAATGTGGTCCCTTATCTTCGGTATTGTGGCAAGTCCAAATAGTGCAACCATTTTCTTCTCAGAAACCCGATTTAATTCCATTTCACGAACATAACATCTTAAATACCTTGAAATATTCCTCCCATCAAATTGATCAATTATATTGACCACTGCTTGCAATGCTTTGGTTGCCAAAGCTTCCTTTCGATCATTGCTTTGCTGTTGCTGCATTGAAAATGAGAAGGCTTGAAACAAACTAGCAATAGACGGATCCATGTGCATACCTTGTCCTTTAGAAGACTCCCCACTAGAAACTTCTTCCAAAAATCCTTCAAAATTTTTATTTTCGTTTTCCATAAAAATAAAGATAAAATCAACCGAAATCCAATACCTTCCACCTCAAGCTTTCATGTTGGGTTCACCACTTATGTCGTATTACGTGCTTTCCTGCTCGAGAACGCGCCGGACGTCTGGCTGTAGAAGGTAGTATGGAGATTCGCCGATAGTCAAGCAGTCTATCAGTTTTTGACTGCTGGAATATAAACAACTGCAATAATGTACCGTAAATCTATACGGATGCTCTTCGACTGCTTGTCGAAGTCTTTTTTTTGCCCCAGCCGATAGGTCTCTAGACGTTACAGAGAACCCCGAACAACCCAAACTGTTAATCTTCAATACCCCTTTGTACTTACGATCTTATATCCACTGACTGTCCTGTTAGATTAACCCAATAAATTTCATTCACTCCGCATACTCAATCCTATAGACACCCCTTTAATCCTTCAATCACAGACGTAACTCGATTTTACAAAACAGTCAAGAGTATTCAAACCCACTTCATTTAAAAATCCCGATTCACCATTACAACACTGACTTCAGCAGCGATTGCCTCAGTCTTCCCAAAACTCTACGAAGAAGAAAAATCCAAATTCTATGTCTTTCCTTCCCCGACCCGAAGCATGAAGCTCCTCTCTCTAATTCCCTTGATCTTCAAAAAACCTCCAATGAAAACCGAACTGGTAATCTTGCAAAAGCTTGAAAACTCGCTCCCCCCCTGATTCCCCCGAAAAAAAAAAAAAAAAAAAACCTCCCCCCTCAAAACTATATCCCCCCTAACCTTATCCTCTGAATTTCTTCAATCTTCCGTCTTAGATCCGGAATTGGCTCCCACCTAACGCTTGGATCCGAAATTGGCTCTCGCCGTGAAGCTTTCTCCTCCATTTTTACCTTTAAGAAATCCATTTACCGAAAACAACGTTCTCTGAAACGGCACAGAGAACAGGACAGCCTGAAACAGAATCGAACCCCGTAATCGGGACCACATTGAGTCGCCCGACCAATTCAGGTCCTATATTGGAAAAGATGCCCGTAGTAACCTGGATGTTCCCGTAATTGGGTCAAATTGGTCCTTGCGTCAGATTGGCTAAGACCCGTAGTAAGACTTGGATTTCCCGTAATTAGACTGCATTGGGTTGACCGGCCAATTCAGGTCTCATATTGGATAAGAGGACCCGGATTGGATTATCGAAACTGGATCCAATTGGCTCCTCGAACCCGTCGTGTGAATTGGTCCTTCTCTTCCTGCTGACTCCCGTTATTGGAATCGAATGGAGCATTTCAGTATGCCCCGGCTGACTGTAACGGAGTGATTGAACCTGACCACTCAGTATTTGTACTGGAGTTGGTTGATGCTCCCAATATTCGAGGTAACTGAATATTAATAAAATTCCCCTTTCTTTTTATTTTCACTGTATACTCGTGTTACAACACGACAACGGAAGTTCATGCTTGGTCAGAAGTTGAAGGAGTGGGCCACTACCGTTGGCTTTAAGGGCCGATGAACTACTTACCTCACGAACAACAATTGGAGTTCATAGCAGACGTTATGCGACAGATCTTCATTTTCTTGCGTTGGTACTGATTGAGAACAACATTGCTTCTCAGAGACCTCGAAGCTAAAGGAGGGGGTGATGTTAGGAACATAGTCCTTAGAACCTTCTAGAGACAAGTTTCTAGAACTTTCTAGAGACAAGCTTCTAGAACCTTCTAGAAGCAAGTCTTTGAAATCTTCTAGAAGCTTCTTAGTTGATAGAAGATGTTAGGGACATAGTCCTTAGAACCTTCTAGAGATAAGTTTCTAGAACCTTCTAGAAGCAAGTCTCTGGAACCTTCTAGAAGCTTCCTTGTTGATAGAAGTTGCTTGAAAAGCTTCCTAAATATAAGTATATATTGGGATCGAGGCTGAAGAGTTCTTCAGTCTCGACAACACATCTCTTGGAGCTCTAGCTCACCTCTCTGGTGTTGTTCTCATCTGATTAATCTAGTTCTTGCCAGTTCTTCTTGAACTTCTTGTTAGACTCGAGTCTGTATTTCTGTGTCCGTGACAGTCTTAGCATGTTTTTGAAATGAAGAATTTGCTAAAAGACATAGCATACTTTTAGTGAAGAAAACTAAATCTTTTCATGTAGAAGTCATATATAGTCATTTGTTGTCTTCATGAGATGTTATTCATGAAATCCTTCTTATAGAAGTAGCAACTAATGGTTGTAGTAGCTTTGTAATATTTAATAGCATTAGATCTCCCTCTAATCCAATCATTTTAGGTTTATCATGGCTAGTAAAATATAATCCTAAAATAGATTGGACTTCTTGTAGTCTTGACTTTTTTGAAAGTATAACTAAGAGTGTAATTAATCAAGTAGAAAGTCATAAGTCTAGTACAATTAAACTTGTATTTGTAAGTATAAGAGCTTTCTTGCATCGTGAAAAAGAATGATCACCTTGTATCATTTATAGTGCACCTGTTTCTATTCATGGAAAGATTTCAAGTGGCATTCCAAGCCAATATCAAGATTTTCAAGATTTATTTGAGAAGAAAAATGTGGATACTCTTCCAAAACATCCTTCCTATGATTGCTCAATTGACCTTTAAGAAAGAACACAACCACCATTTGGACAAATCTACAATTTATCACAAAATGAGTTGAATGAACTCAAGAAGTATATTGAAGAAAATTTGGCTAAGAACTTTATATGCCATTCCAAATCTCCAGCAGGAGTTCCAATTTTATTTGTGAAGAAAAAAGATGGATCTTTGTGGATGTGTGTCGATTATTGAAGATTCAATAAAATCACCATCAAGAACATTTACTCGCTACTTTTGATATCTGAACTCCTTGATTAGTTGAATCAAGCTAAGATTTATACAGAAATAGATCTACGAGGAGTATATAATCTGGTACGCATTAAAGAAGGAGTTTACTAGAAGATTGTGTTTCTAACAAGGTATGGACATTTCGAATACAACGTCATACCTTTTGGATTTACAAATGCATTAAAAACATTCTAATATCTAATGAATGATGTCTTTTGAGAGTTTTTAGATGATTTTGTTATCTGTTACCTAGACGACATCTTAATCTATTCTAAGAACATAGAAAAATATAAACTTCATGTTCGTCATATATTACAAAAACTAAGAGATGCGGAAATCTATGCCAAGATAGAAATGTGTGTATTTCATACTACTTAAATCAACTTCTTAGGATATATCATTTCAAATGATGGACTTATAATGGATCTTAAGAAAGTTCAAGCTATAATGGATTTGAAGATCTCAAAAATGGTAAGAGATGTCCAATGCTTTTTGGGATTTGCCAATTACTATCGGATCTTCATCAAAGACTTCTCTCAAGTTGCAACTCCACTTACACATTTGACTTGTAAAGACAAACTTCAATGGAATCAAGAAGCGGAAGTAGTATTTGAAGCTTTGAAGACAACCTTTGTTTTTGCACCAATCTTGTATCACGTTGATTTTTCTAAGCCATTTTTTTATGGAAATAGACACATTAGACTTTGCTTTGGATGTTGTATTGTCATAAATAAGAATAGATGATAAACTTCACCCAGTAGCTTTTCATTTGAGAAATTTTCAGCAGCCAAGATTATTTACGAGATCCTTGACAAAGAACTTCTTGCAATCATGGATTTGTTTCAAGAATAGTATGATTATTTAGAAGATGCTCCCAGTCTAATTGTTGTATATACAGATTACAAGAATCTTGAATATTTTATGTCAGCACATATTTTAAATCGTCGCCAAGTCAATTGGAGTATATCTTTGTCAAGATATAAATTCAAGATCACTTATCGAATGAAAAAAAAAGAAGGTTTGTCTGATCCACTCTCTAGAAAATCTTTCCTTGCAGTAAAAGAAGGACATGCTGCTTTTCATTAGCAATGGATAATTCTCTTGAAGTCAGAGCATCTTCATCTTTGAGCAATGAAATCAACACTAACTGTTAATTCAACTTTCATTAAGTAAGTTGAGTTAAGAATGTCTTCTGATTCTTTTATTTATGATATTAAAGAAAATCCTTCACAGTCTCATGATACTTCCAAGTTTGAATTCAAGAATAATCTACTATATTTTGAGGGACGCCTATATATTTCAAAAGGTGAAGCTCGATTACGTGTTCTTTAAGCTTGTTATGACACTCACCAATAGGATATTTTGGATACAATAAAACTTTAGAACAAATATCTATAAATTTTTGGTGGCCCTAAATGTGGAAAGTAGTTAAAGATTTAGTACAATCTTATGATGTTTGTTCAAGATCAAAAACTCCTCATCATCAACCTTATAGACTTCTTCAGCCATTACCCATTCCAAAACAACCAACGTATTTTGTTTCTATGGATTTCATTATGGATCTTCTAATCTCAGGTTCTTATGACTCTATATTCGTGATAATAGATCATTTTACTAACATGGCACATTTTGTACCATGTAAAAAATCTATCATAGGTAAAGAAACAACTAAACTATTTTTTGACAATATCTATCCCTATCATGGATTATCTAAGGATATTATATCAGATAGGAGAATTCAGTTTGTATGAAGATTTTGATGAACTTTTTTCAAGATTCTAAAAATGGATATAAAACTATCTTCAATATTCCATCCTCAAATTGATGGATAAATAGAGCTTGTTAATTAAGTTTTAGAGCAGTATTTAAGATGTACCATCAACTATCAACAAGATGTTTAGACAACTCTTTTGCCATTGACAAAATTTTCTTATAATAACATGATACATTCTTCTACAAAACTAACACATTTCTTTGTCAATTATGGTTATCATCCATGACTTGATACTTTTGACTTTTCAAAAGCTAATAATCCTATGGCAAAAGATTTGACAAATCATTTGTTAGAGCTACATGTAGCAATGAAGACGCACTTAAAACAAGCTCAAGAACAAGAAAAGATCAATGCGGATGTCTATCGAAAGGAACAACCACCATTCTACATAGGTGATAAGGTATGGTTACTTCGTTGCAATATCAAGACCACTCGTCTTTGTGACAAGTTCGACTATTGAAGGCTTGGACCATTTTCTATTTCTGCACAAATCGATCCAGTTGCATATCCTTTACATCTACTAGAGTCAATGAAACTCCATCAAGTATTCTACATGTTTCTTCTTAAACCATACCAGATAGTGGATATATTAAGAAGAAGACAAGCTCTACCTCCTCATATAGAAGTAGATAATAATCAAGAATTTGAAGTGGAAGAAATCCTAAATTTAAGGTGGCGTTCAAATAAATTAGAATATCTTGTCCATTGGCACAAATATGATATTAGTGAACACACATGGGAGCCAGTAAAGAATCTTATAAATGCAAAAAAATTAGTGGAGGCTTTTCATCGATGACATCTATGAAAATTAAGATGAAAATCTTTTTTATAAAGAAACAAGATCTAAGTAAGATAACATTCTACTTTCAATCCTTATTTGTAGCTTCTTTGTTGTTGTGACATTGAGGAGATGAAAAACCAACAATTAATGGATTTGACTCAAAAGCCTTCATTTGCTGACTTGTCGGATGAGATATTACAATTTTCACAACCTTCAAGATGATGCAATCGAGATGAATATCCTCAAGAACAACATGTTTTTCCTCATATAGATGGAAAAATACAACGCTGTCGTATTACGTGCTTTCTTGCTCGAGAACGCGTCGGGCATCTGGCTGTAGAAGGTAGTATGGAGATTCGTCGATAGTCAAGCAGTCTATCAGTTTTGACTGCTGGAATATAAACGACTGCAACAATGTACCGTAAATCTATACGGATGCTCTTCGACTGCTTGTCGAAGTCCTTTTTGCCCCAGCCGGTAGGTCTCTAGACATTACAGAGAACCCCGAACAACCCAAACTGTTAATCTTCAATACCGCTTTGTACTTACGATCTTGTATCCACTGACTGTCTTGTTAGATTAACCCAATAAATTTCATTCACTCCGCATACTCAATCCTATAGACGCCCTTTTAATCCTTCAATCACAAACGTAACTCGATTTCACAAAACAGTCAAGAGTATTCAAACCCACTTCATTAAAAATCTCGATTCACCATTACAATACTGACTTCAGCAGCGATTGCCTCAGCCTTCCCAAAACTCTACAAAGAAGAAAAATCCAAATTCTCTATCTTTCCTTCCCCGACCCGAAGCATGAAGCTCCTCTCTCTAATTCCTTTGATCTTCAAAAACCTCCAATGAAAACCGAACTGGTAACCTTGCAAAAGCTTGAAAACTAGCTCCCCCCGATTCCCAGAGAAAAAAAAAAACCCCCCTCTTCAAAACTATATCCCCCCTAACCTTATCCTCTGAATTTCTTCAATCTTCCGTCTTAGATCCGGAATTGGCTCCCACCATTAAGCTTGGATCCAAAATTGGCTCTCGCCGTCAGAGCATTCTCCTCCGTTTTTACCTTTAAGAAATCCATTTACCGAAAACAACGTTCCCTGAAACGGCACAGAGAACAGGACAGCTTGAAACAGAATCGAACCCCGTAATCGGGACCACATTGAGTCGCCCGACCAATTTAGATGTCATATTGGATAAGAGTCCAGTAGTAACCTGGATGTTTCCGTAATTGGGTCAAATTTGTCCTTACGTCAGATTGGCTAAGACCCGTAGTAAGACCTGGATTTTCTATAATTAGACTGCATTGGGTTGACCGGCCAATTCAGGTCTCATATTGGATAAGAGGACCCGGATTGGATTCTCGAAATTGGATCCAATTGGCTCTTCGAACCCGTCGTGTGAATTGGTCCTTCTCTTCCTGCTGACTGCCGTTATTGGAATCGAATGGAGCATTTCATTATGCCTTGGCTGACTGTAACGGAGTGACTGAACCTGACCACTCAGTATTTGCACTGGAGTTGGTCGATGCTCCCAATATTCGAGGTAACTGAATATTAATAAAATTACCCTTTCTTTTTATTTTCACTGTATACTCGTGTTACAACACGACAACGCATTTGGTATCACAACCTTGGAAAGAAGTCTCGATGTTTGGTGATTTTATTAGAAGTAGGAATAATTCTTGACGGTGTTCCAAATATTTTATTTGAAAGAAGTTATGAAGGCTTCAATGATCAAATAATTCGATGTTCTTCCTGCCTTTGTATGGAACACTATCGATGGTTGAGAGGCCCTATCAATCATCTTCAAAGAGAATAAAGATCAGAGTATGTGGCAAATACAATTTGCCACATCTTAGACTTCCTTGACATGTAATCATCGCTCCTTGTGGAACTTGTTTCTAGAAGGGGGGATAATGTCATGGACATATATTTACTATAATTATTATTTAGATGATATGAATAGATAAAAGTAGGTAAAAATAGATTAATTTCATAATATCTTCTAGAGAAGCTTTCTAGAAGCTTTATAGATATTATTTTGATTTTATATATATTTATACTTGATTGGTAGGTTAGAAACTTGGTCAACAAGTTAATCACGTACCACACATGTTGGTAGCTTGTAGAACAAGCTAAATATGTGGTGCCCACATAGAAATCTTGCCATGTAATTTAAGATACATGTTGTGCAAAGTCAACACGCTTTTGGAGATCCTATAGAATGTCACCATGTAGCTTTTAGGTAGATAGTATATATAGGGGTAAGAGTGAAGCCTTCTTCACTCTTGTCAACTCCTTTCTTGCTTATAGTCTAGTTTCAAGGGTCTCTAGTTTTCTTGTCTTTTGGCAATAGCCATTCCAGTTTCTTTTTTAATATACATATTTAGTTATTTCTATTTTTTCATCTTTCTTTGAAAAAAGTCTCACTTGTTTATTTATTTTTATCAAGTTCTTATCCTTGACATTATAATTCAATGGCAATATTAACATCTCTTTAATACATATATTTGGAAGTAGAAAATATATAAATTAATACAATATGTTTTAAATCTTTTATTAAGCAAGAAAAGACTTGTCATTATTAAGAAGAATTGTTCTTGTATTGTAGAGAATCTAAGCACACTATTCAAATTTTTTTAAAGAAAAGATACAATGATAAAATAAAAAATATAAATATTAAAAAAGATAGTATGTCAAAAAATAAGTTTGTTTAGTTACAATAGGAATCAAGTAGTTGGAACTTTGTACAATACCTAGTGAAGGTCATATTCTCTCTTTAGAATTATTTCTTTATTTTATAATAAATATTATTTTATAACCTAAATATCACAAAGCATGTGCCTTATTAGATTTAAGAGCCTCAGTGTGTTTCTTAGATGGAGAATTTGCTAAAAGAGATAGCATACGTTTAGTAAAGAAAACTACACTTATTCATGTAGAAGTCATAGATGGTCATCCATTACCTTCAAAAAATGTTATTCATGAAATCTTTCTTATAGAAGTAACAACTAATAGACATAATAGCTTTGTAATATTTAATGTCATTAGATTTCTTTGTAATCGAATCATTTTAAGTTTATAATGGCTTGAAAAATATAACCCTAAAATAGATTTGATTTTTTATAGTCTTGAATTTTTTAAAAGTATAACTAAAAGTATAATTAATCAAGTAGAAAGTCATAAGTCTTGTGCAACTAAACTTATATTTGTAGGTATAAGAACTTTTTTTCATGCTACAAAAGAAAGATTATCTTGTGTCATTTATGCCTCATCTATTTCTAATGGTGGAAAGACTTCAAGTGGTACTCTAAATCAATATTATGATTTTCAAGATATATTTGAGAAAAAAAATATGAATATTCTTTTGAAACATTATTCCTTTGATTGCTCAATCAACCTCCAAGAAAGAGCTCAATCATTATTTGGATCAATCTACAGTTTATCAAAAAATGAGTTGGATAAATTCAAGGAGTATATTTAAGAGAATCTAGCCAAAAACTTCATATGCCATTCCAAATCTCCAACAAAAGTTCTAATTATATTTGTGAACAAAAAAGATAGATCATTGCAAATGGATATCAATTATTGAAGATTCAATAAAATTACCATCAAGAATAGGTACTCTGCTATCTTTGATATCTAGATTTTTTGATTAGTGAATTAAGCTAAGATCTATACATAAATAAATCTAAAAGAAGGATACAATGTGGTATTCATCAAAGAAAGAGTTGAATAGAAGATTGCATTTAAAACTAGGTATAGATAATTTTAATATAATATCATATCTTTTAGACTTATAAATGCATTAGCAACTTTCTAATATTTAATGAATGATATCTTTTAAGAATTTTTAGATGATTTTGTTGTCTATTACCTAAATGATATCTTAATCTATTCTAAGAACATAAAAGAATATGAACTTCATATTAGTCATATGTTATAAAAACTAAGAGATGTGGATCTCTATGCTAAAATAAAAAATTTATTATTTTACACTATTGAAGTTGACTTGTTAAGATACATCATTTCAAATGATGGACTTATAATAGATTTTAAGAAAGTTCAAACTACTATAGATTGAAAGATCTCAAAAATGGTAAGAGATGTCTAATATTTTTTAGAATTTGCCAACTACTATTAGATCTTCATGAAGGACTTCTCTTAATTTGGAGCTCTACTTATACGTTTAACTTATAAAGATAAACTTCAATAGAATCAAGAAGTGGAAGCAACATTTGAAGCTTTGAAGACAGCCTTTATTTTTATACCAATCTTGTATTGCATCAATTTTTCTAAGCTATTTTTTATAGAAAAAAATACATCAAACTTTGCTTTGGATGCTATATTATTATAAATGAGAATAGATGATAAACTTCACCTAGTAGCTTTTCATTCAAAAAAATTTTAATGGCCAAGATTAATTATAAAATTCATAATAAAAAACTTCTTATAATTATGGATTCATTTCAAGAATGGTGCCATTATCTTGAAGGAATTTTTAATCCAATCACTATTTATACATACCATAAGAATCTTAAATATTTTATGTCAACAAATGTTTTGAATTGTCACCAAGCTCGTTGGAACATGTTTTTATCAAGTTTTGATTTTAAGATCACTTATCAACCTAAAAAACAATAAGGTTTATCAAACATCCTTTTTAGATGTTCTTATCTTGCACCAAAAGAAGAAGATGCATCTTTTGATAAAAAAAAAGAATGATTTTCTTAAAGTTGGAGCATTTTCATCTTTGAACAGTGAAATCAATATTGACTATTGATTCAACCTTTGTCAAATAAATTCAATGAAGTATGTTCTCTGGTTTTCTTGTTCATAACCTTTCTTTTTAATCTCATGATATTTTTAAGTTTGAGTTCAAAAACAAACTACGCTATTTTGAAGGATGCCTATATATTCTGAAAAGAAAAGCACGTTTATATGTTCTTCAAGCATGTCATAACTTTCCAGTAGCTAGACATTTTGGATACAATAAGACTTTGGAGCTTATATCCAAAGACTTTCAATAGCCTTAAATGTGAAAGGTAGTGAAAGATGTTCTCTAATCGTGTGATATTTGTTCAAGGTCAAAAATTCCTTGTCATCAATTCTATGGACTTTTTTGACCATTGTTGATACATGAACAATCATAGTCTTCTATTTCTATGGATTTTATCATGGATCTTCTAATCTCAAATTTGTATAATTTTATATTTTTAATAGTAAATAATTTTATCAAGATGGCACATTTTGTAATATATACAAAATATATCACAAATGAAGAAATGACTAAGTTTTTTTTTGAAAATATCTATTGCTATCATGGATTGCATAAAGATATTATATCAGATAGGAAGACTCAATTTGTATCAAGATTTTGAAGAATATTTTTTAAGATTCTAAAAATAGATATAAAATTATCTTTAACCTTTTTATCTTTAAGTTGATGGATAGACAGAGCATGTTAATCAAGTTTTAGACCAAAATTTGAGGTGTGCCATCAACTTCCAACAAAATAATTGGACACCTTTTTTTTTTTAGCAGAGTTTGTCTATAATAATATAATATATTCTTCTATTTATCAAACACCTTTTTTTATTAATTATAGTTATCATTTTCAAATTAATGCTTTTGACTTTTTAAAAATTGATAATCTTATAACAAAAGATTTGGCACATTATTTATAAAAGTTATATGCAACAATAAAGATGCAATTAAAAGAAGCTTAAGAACAAAAAAAAGATAAATATAGATGCCTATTGCAAGGAAGAACCACAATTCAATGTATGTAATAAGGTATGATTACTTTGTCATAATATCAAGATTATTTACCCTTATGACAAATTGAAATGATGTAAGCTTAGACCTTTTTTTATTTGTGAATAAATCAATCTAGTTGCTTATCAATTATACTTACCAAAGTCAATAAAGATCCATTTTATATTCCATGTACCTCTTCTTGAATCATACAAGAAAACAAACATATTAAGAAAAAAACATGTATCACCTCTTCATATAGAAGTAGACAATAATAAAGAATTTGAGGTAGAAGTAGTCTTAGATTCAAAGCGATACCAAAATAGATAAAAATATATTATTTATTAGCAAAGATATGATATTAGTGAATGCACATGGGAGCCAACAAAGAATCTTGTAAATGCAATGAAGATGTTATAAGGTATAGATAAGATAATTATATAGATAATTAGAACCATGGAAGTTTCTAGAATTGAAGTTAAGTTAGTGGAGCAGGTGGGATCCAACATAGAACATTCTAAAAAGGATTTAGGGTGGTTATCTTGGTAGGACCTATCATAGAATCTTCTTGAAAAAAGAGTTTAAGGCAATTATTTAGATGGGATCCACCACTTAAGAACATTCTAAAAAATCTAGGATAATAGGATAGGATATAAATAAGATTGGCTAGGATTTTTTTAAGGCATTTGGTCAAGTATGGCTTCAGATTTTTTTTTTTAGTAAAGTTTGGTTCTACATCTTTCTGTTCAGATCTCTTCTATTCTATTTTTGTTTGCTCAAATTTGTCTTTCATGTTCTATTCTCTTTAGTTCCGTTCAGTTTTGTTCTGGTCTGTTTTGTCCTATTTTGTGAAGAGGCCTTATGTTCTTGTGGATTAGAAGGATCCTGGATTTTTGAAATAGTCTAGTCTTGTTTCAAAAGAAGATGGAAGCTTTTCATTAAGAACATCAATAAAAACTTAGATGAAAAATAACAAATCTTTGCTATAAAAGAAACAAAATTAAAAAGAGATAATATTTTATCTTCTACCTTTATTTGAAGCTTTTGTGTATATTTTTGCATTAAGGAGATGGACAAACAACAATCAATAGATTCAACTTAAGAACTATTATTTGTTGAATTATTGGATAAGACATTGCAATTGTATCAATCTTTAAGATAATGTAATTGAGATGAAGAACTTCAAAAATGATATATTCTTCCTTAAATAGATGGCAAAATATAATATATTTTGTATTACAACCTTAGAAGAGACT
This sequence comes from Physcomitrium patens, assembly GCF_059467195.1. Taxonomy (NCBI): domain Eukaryota; kingdom Viridiplantae; phylum Streptophyta; class Bryopsida; order Funariales; family Funariaceae; genus Physcomitrium; species Physcomitrium patens. Next base: position 3,844,003 of record NC_143421.1, read on the forward strand.
TTCAATGTTTGGTGATTTTATTGATAGAAACAACTCTTGATAATGTTCTAAATGTTTTATTTGAAGGAAGTTATGAAGGCCTCAACAATGATCAAATGTAAGAGTAGTATTTTTGCCTTGGTATAAAACATTATTAATCGCTGAGAAGATGTATCAACCATCTTCAAAGAGAACAAAGATCAGAGTATGTAGCAAACACAATTTGTCACATATTAGATTTCTTCAACATATGATGACCGCATCTTATGGAACTTCTCTCTAGAAGGGAGAATAATGTCACAAACATATATACTTATTCTAGTAATTACCTATATGATTAGGTAGAAATAAGTAAAAATAAATAAAAATAGATTAATTTCATTATATCTTCTAAAAAAGCTTCTTAAAAGATTTATAGATATGATTTTGACTTTACATGTATTTATAGTTGACTTTTAGATTAAAAACTTGGTCAACAAGTTAGCTACATATTACATGTATAGATAGCTTGTAAAACAAGCTAACTATGTGACATACATATAGAAAACCCGCCTTGCAAATTAAGATGTGTGGCTTACAAAGTCAATACATGTTGGAGGTCATATAGAATATTGCCACATAGTTCATAGGTGGATAATGTGTATAGAGATAAAAATGAAGCCTACTTTAGTCTTGTCAATTCCTTTCTTGCTCTAATCTAGATTCAAGAGTCTTTAGTTTTCTTATCTTTTGGCAATAGCCATTCTAGTTTTGTTTTTATATACATATTTCCTTACTTCTATTTTGTCATACTTCTTTGAGAAAAGTCTTATTTGATTATTTACTTTCATTGAAATTTTGTCCTTGACATCTTCTTTGCTATATATATATATTTTTTACTTCTTATTTATTTATAATTTTTTTACTATATTATAAAGTTCTTTAAATTGACTTTCACAACCTTGTATTTGTCCATAATGTTTAGATTCAACATATCTAAGTAATGTACAGTAGCACCTATATATGATTTTATTAATTATTCTTCATATGCATTTATTATTCTTGATTTTATTTTAATCTTGTATAATTCATAATTTCATGACCTTCTATTAGCTTAAATCAAACATTTGAAGCATGTTATACTTTCTATAAAACAATTCTACAAAGGAGAAGACATTAGAACTAAAATGTAGTTACTCAAGTCACTCAATTTCTCTCATTAAATATAGCAATTATCTATACTTCACAAAACATAAGGTGAAGATAGAAGATTAATCAATTGTTATAAGAAACAAAGTAAAAATATTCACTAATAATTGTGATTATACATTGAAAAATATAAGGTTAAAAGATAAGCTTGATTAGTGATTAATAATTCATTATTTAGACTTGAAGATTTCATATTCATTTTATAACTACCGCTATGGTTATAAGATTGAAGAAGGCGTCATTCTTGCCTCTATACATACTATCTAATCAAGGAGTTATGTGACTACATGATGTATGTCCAATTTACAAGAAATTTGATTAACATATTGGATGGATTTTTCATATGAGTGCTATGTAGCCAACTTGTAATACAAGTAGCCAATATGAGCAACATAGAGCCAACTTATTTAACTAAACAATCATCTAAAAACATTTATAAAATCAAAATCACATTTATAAAGCTTATAAAAAGATTCTTAGCAAGATATTAACAATTTAATCTATCTCTACTTACTACTATTTATTTTTACTTATTTCTACTTATTAAAGTAGATATAGTAAAAATTATGGAAATTTATGATATATAATAATGAATATAATACTAATAAACAAATTAACTAGTATGATGATCTATCAATAAAAAAAAACTATGTACAAAAAAAAATCTAAAAGATATTTGAAGTAAACTATTACTCAAAAAATTATTGATAGAATCTTATTAAAACTTGGATTTAAATAATAGACAAGAAAAACATTACATCGGAGGAGATCTTGCGGTGGCTCAGGCGACCTTAGGCCACCGTCGACCGTCACAGGTGGGTGCCCAGTTGTGCGCTTCATGATGTGTTGTTGCGTGAGTGTTGGTTGTGTAGATGGGCATCGGATTGGAAACCGCTGGAGTCATGGTCGTCATGGTCGTCATGGACACCGGTAGTGTGGGTAGGTGGGTAATCGGCTCTGTGGCGGAGTCGGAGCTGAGAGTGGAATCCTGTGACGCCAGAGCCTGAATCGGTTCGGAGTTTGTGGGACGTGGTGGTGTTGGATTTCAGGAGTTCTTTGCATGTCGTGAAATGGAGTTGTTGTTGTTGTTGGTAGTTTCATAGGAAGGCGAGTTGTGCAGGCAAGAGGCCAACGTCGCGCTGTTAGGTTGTTCTGGCGCCGTGGTTTAGTTTTGGCAGCCTTCGTTGGAGAGCCGAGGTTATCCTGTGAGCCGAGTTTGACCGAAAAAGAGCAATTGTGACGAGATAGGGTATTTGGTCGCGCAGGCGCAGGATTGGTTGCGGGCCAGATTGTTTTGCTTTGATGGGCACGTACGAGATGAAGGGGGCCGAGGAATTCATTGTGATGGACTTGCTCTAACACTTGGCGACTGATAGTTACCCAAGTGTGGGTGAATTAGGTTGTAATTTATGGGAGTGAGCGTGCGTCGTGGAAAGAACGTTTCGGAATGTCGTGAGAGCACAGTCGTAACCTGGTTTGTGCGTTGATTGAACAGATTCAGATTCAGATTCAGGAAGATGGCGTCCGCAATGTTGAAGTCCACAGTGACCATTGTTGCAGCCGTTTTGAGCATGGCTGTGTTGGCCAATGCGCAGGCGCCTAGTTCTGCCCCAGGACCTGAGAAAGGTGCCGGGGTCCTTACAGTGCCGACAATGATTGTGCCCGTGGTTGGGATGATCCTGTCTTTGGTTGCGGGGCGCATGCTGTGTTGAACACACGTGAGCTATGAGCTATTGTAAAATTGGATGCGTAGATTATGTAGTGCTGTGGAAGTGCTATCAATTCAATTCATGAGGTTAGGAAGATTTTGAAGCGGAGAAGCCGGTGGGACGCCAAATGATAGGGTGCAGAAGGCGACGACCAAGCGGGTTTTCAGGACGAGAAGTCTGGCATTGGCATGATGTTGTACAAGAAGCAGTGATTACCGTAGCGGTAGTTAGGAAATGAATGTGGAGTTTGAGACATTGAGGAACAAAAATCATCAATATGAGTTTTTGGCTACATGCACAAATCTTGGTTCTAATTTGAATGCATAATGATTTTTATTACTTATTGATTTGTTTAATTTTTCAATGTTTTTTTTTTTTTTTTTTTTTTTTTTTATATATATAATGATATAATGCTTCAAAGTTTTTGTTTAAAAATCTATGATAGGATGTATTGGACAAAGGTGTCAAGTGGTTATTTTTTCGAAATGAATCAATACTATTTTGTAAGATGGTGTATGAAATGTAATTTTGTTGAAAGAAGATTAATTGATGTTAAAGTGATAGTATGAAAGGATGGTTTTATAGACTGCTTTTGAAGCCAAGAGTTGCAAAAGTGAATTGATTAAAATAGTTTGGTGAGTTTAGATGATTATGTTGTTAGATTTGAATTAGAAACTATAATCAAAGATCAAGTAATCTTTATGTCTTCAAATTATACATGTTTTTTATTTTATTTTATTTTATAGCAAATATCACTTGGTAGGAGATTAAAAAATATCATGGTTTTTTTGGAAGCCAATAGATACAAACTAGAAAAAAAAAAAAAAAAAAAAAAAAAAAAAAAACTTGTTTTATATTCCCAAGTTGTTTATTATGATTTATATTCCTAAAAATCTACTAAAATAGGGCTTTGTATTTTTTTGATATCTAAAATAAATAATGAATATTGATTTGAAGGCCTAGTTTTATCTACAAAGATTGACTGCTATCACTTTGTCTTGGATGAGATAAATTAAGGTAGACTATTTTTTTTTAGCTTTATTTTAGTTTTAATTTATTATTTATTTTTTTCTTTATAAAAAACTAAAGGCCAAGATTTCCCAATTTGTTTAGTATGTTGAATAGGTGTTGAGGAAATATGGTCTTAATAGAGTTGGACCTAATTATTTGAAATGCATTCTTGTAAATTATATAGATTAAGATATAAGAAATTAATAGAGGCTAAAGTTAGTTTGAATAAAATTTTAAAATATATGAATGGAAGTTGCATTGTTAATGGTTGGTGTTGCTATTCTATAAATTTAGATTTGAAAATATAATAAATATAATTAAATTTTTATTTTTTTAAATCTAATAAAGATAATTTATATTTTTTAAGATCAATTTTTTTATATTTATGCTAGCTTGTTTTGCTACTAGAATTATTTTTTTAAATTATTCATATTCAATTCTTAATAAGATTATATACATCCATCCATATTATTTTTTAATAAATATTTAAAATAAAATCCATGCCATAATGTATCAAAGTAAGAAAAGACACCTATCTAATTATTTGTTTTTGATGTTATTAGATTATTTTGTAATAATTAGATCTATAGGTTAGAACTCTATTAAATAATAGAATTTATAAGGATCTCTTATAAACCTAAGTTGTATCATTTGTTTTTCTTATTTTTGTCTATTCTAAGATAAATTATTGCTCATGGCACCATATATGATATATGTGTTTAATAGTTTTTTTATGTAAAAAAATTGCATTAGCTTTGGATTAAAAAAATATAACAATTAATTAATTATAAGTATTTTCCATCACCAAAGTAGAAAAAAGAAGAAAAAAACAAATTTTTGATATTGTGTATCACAAGTCATTTTTTTACAACTTTGAAGCTTTTATAATTATTTTCTATGCATTTAAATATGATATTTTTATTTTTTATATAAAAAAATAGAAGATATTAAAATTAAAAGATATGGCATGATATTTCAAAAATAACTTTTAGATAATTCCATATAAAAAAATAATTCTTGATAAGTATCTCATAAAAATATTAAAGATTTATCTATTTCTTGTGTATTTATATTTTTAAAAAATAAAAAAATATTTGTAAACTTTTAAAAATTAGTATTTTTTATGTTTTATATTTTTTGTTAATAATTATCGGATATATGATTTTATACTTTTAAATTTGGTACATTTTATATTACATTTTATATTACAATTTAAAATTTGAAATATGATTCTAAAATCTATGTGTAGGATCTCACGGAAGGTGTTATGTGTGGTAGAGTTAATGGTGTTCTTTTTGTGTTTTTGAATGTTATCATTTTAAATTTGATTTGAGCTTAATTGCATGTGAGGCTATAGTGTTGGTTTGCAATCTAGTAATTCTCTATAGTGTGGATTCCTTTATTGCATATTATGGCCGTTTTTTTCTTATTAAAAGATGGCTAAATTATGTAGTAAACTCTTGATTGAATTATTGTATGATATTGCAAAATTTGCCATATAAATTTGGTAACTTTCATTGAATAACTTGTAATGTTTGTTTGCATGCAATATTGATATGAGGCCAAATTTTGGAATTGGAAGAATTTTAGTTGTTGAGATACATGAACTAATTTGAATATAGATTCAATTTACCTTTCTTAGTAGATCAATACCTTGTAAGGTGTTATTGGAGTTGGAAGATAAGGTTAGTGTGTTGGGTTTTGTAAACTTTGAGCATCCATATGAGTCACTAAGTTGACTTATTAGTTATTTTAGAACAAAAGAATCCATTAAAAGTACCAACATTACAATTGTTAGGTGAAGATTAATTGAAAGAAGTTAAATATAGGAAAAATGGTATTAGTAGAGAAAATATAATTAGTATAGAAAATCTAGTAGAATTTTTTATATAGATGATATTTTGGAAGCATCAAATATGTATATTTTTAGTATTTTAAGAATATTTATAAAAAATCTAAAATATTTAAGATTTTAATATTTTATAGTATATATATTTATAATCTAGAAATAATTTGTATATAATCCTAATATGATAGGAGTTATGATATACTAGATATGGTATGAATATAGTTTGAATATGTATTGAATAAGAATATGGATACAGTACTAGAGATGGTACCAAGCGATTATAAAATGATATTAGATATCATCAACTAATTATTGATACGAAGTATTGAAATTTGCATATTATTAGTCTCCACCATTAGAATGGAGCTACTGCAATAAGGATTTGGAATTGACTCAAATTTGCTATCTTTTTCTCTCTTTCTTATTTTTTCTAATATAGTGGCATAGAACTTCAAAATTTAGGGAGCAATGTGGTTATTTTCTTATTTTTTCTATATTTTTGTTTTATATGAAATATTCAAATTGCATTTGTATTATCATTAAAAAAATAAGATCATCTATTATGTATTGTTTTCTTTTCTAGCTTTATTTGATATGTCTAATTTTTTTTTGTGAGCAATATTAATGTGGCATCTTCTTGCATGGTGTGTGAAAGGTGGTGTTGTTGCAATTTGGCTTGTATTCCTAGAAAGTCAGTGGATGCCAAAGGTCCTTGGTGTTTGGCTCTTTTTTTAATATCTATAATATATGAAGGATATGAATCAAAATTAATACAGTTTATTGCAAGGTTGTCGCTACATGAAGTAACAATACTTCAAGGATTGATGTTAATTGGTTAGAATAGGTCTAATTATTGCTAGTTATTAGATTTAAGGATAGAGTACTAGGGAGCTATAAACATAGTATCAAAGACATGAATCTCAAAGAAAGAAAATCTTCAATACATTCTTGTGTCATTGAAAGGAATTAAAAAGTCATTCAAAAATAATATAATATTGAACTAGAATGGCTATTGTTAAAAACAAGAAGACTAAAAAGTTTTAGAACAAGATTAAAGACTAAAAAGGTATTGACAAGAGTGAAGAAGGCTTTATCCTTGCCTCCATATATACTCTCTAACTAGGAGCTATATGACGATATTCTATAGAACCTCCAACATGTGTTGACTTTGTTAGTCACATATCTTAACTTGTAAGATAAGATATCTATATATGCACCACATAGTTAGCTTGTTCCACAAGCTACTACACAGAGCTAACTTATTCTACAAGCTACTACACGGAGTTAACTTATTCCACAAACTACCAACGTGTGATTAACTTGTTGACTAAGTTTCTAACCTATAAACACATCTAAAGTCAAAACCATATCTATGAAGCTTCTATAAAAGACTTTATGAAATTAATTTCTATTTATTTACTTCTACTTAATCATATAAGTAATTATTGGAATAAATGTATATGTCCATGATATTACCTCCTCTTCTAGAAACGAATTCCACAAGGAGCAGTCATTATATTACATGGATCTTATAATTCTTCATCTTAGTATGAATGGATGTTGTCAATGAAAGGCTTCAACCTTCTTTGTTACATTTGCATGATTCTCTATTGGCTCCTATGTGTATTCACTATTATCATATCTGCGCGAATGAACAAGATATTCTAATCTATTTTGGTACTGCCTTGAATCTAAGATTTATTCCACTTCAAATACTTGATCATTATCCACTTTTATAGGAAGAAGTGGCATTTATCTTCTTCCCAAAATATTCACTATCTTATATGGCTCAAGAAGAGATATGTAAAATATAAAGTGGATCTTCATAGACTTTGGTAGATGTAATCAATAAGCAATAGGAATGATTTGTTTATAAATAGGAAAAGGTCTCAACCTATCATAGTCCAACTTATGACAAGGACAAATAGTCTTAATATTGTGATGAAGTAACCATACCTTGTTACCCACATTGAATTGTAGTTACTCCTTGCGATAGGCATCCGCTTTGATCTTTTTTCATTCTTCAACTTTTTTTAATTGTATCTTCATTGTTGCATGTAGCTCTGACAAATGATTTGTTAAATCTTTCTTAGCGAGATTATCAACATTTGAAAAGTAAAAAATATCAAATCATGGATGATAACTATAATTGACAAAAAAAGATGTTTATTGTCTAGAAGAATGTATCAAATTATTGTATGCAAATTTTACCAATAGCAAAAGAGTTGTCCAATCATCTTAATCATAGTTGATGGTACATCTCAAATATTGCTCTAGAATTGATTCATCCATTCCGCTTGTCCATCAGTTTGAAGATGAAAAGCCAAAGAAAGCTTTATATCTACTTTTAGAATCTTGAATAGGATTTTTCAAAGTCTTGATACAAATTAAGTCCCTCTATCTAATATAATATGCTTTGGTAATCCATAATAGCAATAGATATTATCAATGAAAAGCTTAGCTGTTTCTTCACCTGAAATAGATTTTGTACATAAAATAAAATGTGCCATTTTTGTGAACCAATCTACAATTACAAATATAGAGTCATATGAACTTAAACTTAAAAGAACTATAATAAAATCCATAGAAATAGAAGACCATGATTTTTCAAATATAGGTAATAGTTGAAAAAATCCATAGGATCATTAACAAGGAATTTTTGAACTTGAATAAAAACCACATGATTGGACAAAGTCTTTTACTACCTTCTATATTTGCAACCACCAAAAATCTTTAGATATAAGCTCTAAAGTCTTATTGTATTTAAAATATCCTATTGTTGGAAAGTCATGACATGCTTGAAAAATACGTAAACATGCTTCTTCTTCTGGAACATATAGGCATCCTTTAAAATAGAAAAGATTGTTCTTATACTTGAACTTTGAAACATCATGAGACTTAAAAGAAAGATTCTTGATATCATGAATAAGAAGATCAGAGGACATACTTGATTGAATTTGTTTGAGAAAGGTTGAATCAACAATCAATTTTGATTTCATTGCTGAAAGATGAAAATGCTCTAGCTTCAAGAAAATTATTCTTTGTTGATTAAAAGATATGTCTCTTTCTTTTGGTATAAGATAAGAGCATCTAGAAAGAACATCTCATAAATCTTATAGTTTTCTAGATCAATATGTGATCTTGAAATCAAATCTTGATAATGACATATTCCAACAGGCTTAGTAACGATTCAAAACGTGTGCCAACATGAAATACTTGAGGTTCTTGTAATTTGTATATATTATGACTAGACTTGAAGCCCCTTCTAGATAATGATGCCATTCTTGAAATGAATCCATAACTGCAAGAAGTTCTTTGTCATAGATCTCTTAGTTAATCTTGACTATTAAAAATTTCTTGGAATAGAAAGCTATTAGATAGAGTTTATCATTTGTTTCCATTTGTGATAATACTGCATCTAAAGCAAAGTCTCATGTACCTATTTTCATAACAAATGCCTTAAAAAAATCAATGTGATACAAAATTGGTACAAAAGTAAATTTCTTCTTGAAAGCAACAAATGATGCTTTGGCTTCTTTATTCCACTCAAGTTTTTTTTTACAAATCAAGTAAAGTTGCAACTTAAAAAAAATTCTTGATAAAGATTTGATAATAATTGGCAAAGTCCAAAAAGCATTGCACATTTCTTATTGTTCTTGAGATCTTCTAATCTATGATAGTTTGGACCTTCTTTGGATCCATCATAAGGCCTTCATTGGAAATGATGTATTCCAAAAAGTCAACTTGAGTAGTATGGAATACACACTTTTTCAACTTTGCATATAATCTTGCATCTCTTAGTTTTTATAATACATGATGAACATGAATTTTATATTCTTTTATCTTTTTAGAATAGATTAAAATATCATCTAAATATAAAATGATAAAATCATCAAGAAATTCACAAAAGACATCATTCATTAGATGTTGAAAAACAGTTGGTACATTCATGAATCCAAAAGGCATGAAATTATATTCAAAATGTCCATATCTTGTTCGAAAAGCAGTCTTCCATTCATCTCTTTCTTTAATGCCAACTAGGTTATATGCTCCTCCTAGATTTATTTTTGTATAAATCTTTGCTTGATTTAGTCAATCAAAAAATCTTAAAATTAAAGATAGAAGATATCTATTCTTGATGGTAATCTTATTAAGTCCTCAATAGTCCACACACATATGTAAGGATCCGTCTTTTTTCTTTACAAATAAGATAGGAGTCTTGACTGGAGATTTAGTATGGTGTATAAAGTTTTTAGCTAAGTTTTCATCAATGTATTCTTTGAGTGCAACTAATTCATTTTGTCATAGGCTATAGATTGATCCAAATGGTGGTTGAGTTCTTTTTCAAAGATGGATGATACAATCATAAGCACAATGCTTTGAAAGAATATTTACAATCATCATTTCAAAAATGTCATAAAAATCTTGATACTTGCTAGAAATATCACTTGATAACTTCTCACCATCAACAATGGATGTGGTATATATAGCAAAAGATGGCCCTTCATTTGCAAAATGTATAAAAGCTCTTACTCTTATCAACAATGGTTTGGATATACTAGATTTATGGATTTTTATTTGCTCAGTACAACCTTAAATTAAACTATGGAAAAAATCAAGATTATAAAAAATCTAATCTAGCTAAGGATTATATCTTTCTAACCACAATAATTTTAAAATAATTAGATTAGAAGAAGACTTAATCACATTAAATATTACTAACTTATTGTGACCACTAGTTACTACTTCTATAGGAATAGTTTCATGTATAATATATCTAGTAGATAATGAACATCTATCTATTATGTCTACATGTACGAGTTTGATTTTCCTAACTAAAGATATATCTTATTTTTTGACAAAGTCTTCATCAATAAAACAAACTACGTCCCCTAAATCCAACAAGGCTAAGACTTTGTGATTTTTTGATCCTAAATAGACTTCAATTATAAAACTAGGTGAGAGATTAGAAGAGAAAATTTGACCTTTTTTAGATGTTATACATGATTTTAGCCACATGGTTCTTATTCTAGCTGAAGCAACTCGTTTTCCAATACATTGTCTTCTTTAGCAATCGTGCTTCTCATTTTGTAATTGTATTGTTTTTTTGGGCAATGTTGAGTAGTATGTTTAGCTTCTCCACAGTATAAGTATAAGCCTTCTTGACATCGTCAATTTTTTTCCTACTCTATGAAGCATTTAAAACATATCGTATTAATTTGCATTGGTTTTAGCTTTAATAAATATGTTTTTATAACTTAGGAGCTATTGTCATTATTTGCTTTGTTCCTCTTTAGCCCTTATCAATCAATTCTATTCCACATTGCAAGTGAGGTTTTGGAATTCAGTAGTGTATATGATGGCTGACCGTGATCCTTGTCGTAAAGATAAGAGCTTGGTCTTTGCTACTCTTACTTGATTACTTTCTCCAAATATGGTTGTAAACACATCTAGAAATGAATTCAAATTATAAAAGAATTACAAATCTTTTTCCATTAAAGGTACAAAGCAATAAAGAGCACTTCTTCATAGAAGTGCATCTATGAATTCAATTTTAGTAAATCCATTGAGGTATTGGAAAGAGTGCAATTTTAGATAGAGTTTGACTTATTATAAAAATCTTCAAAATTTTGATCTTATTCCATCAAACTTCTTAAGTATATTAATTCTTATCCTCGTCATACTTGTAGAAACAAAACTCCCTAGATTTGGTTGTGAAGTCAATCTACTTGCTTCTTTTAAAAGCATAACTTTTTGATGTAGACTCTGAACTTCTTCCATAGGTGTAGGTATAGTTTCTTCATGATTAACATTGGAAATACGTGAGATTTTTACTCTTAGAGTCTTGACAAGCTCATGAAGATCTGCAATAGTTGCAAATCTATTCTTGCTTTTGCTAGGAGTAGCATCCATAATCTTCCCTTTGATAGGCAATTTCAAACAAATTCAAAAAGTTAAATTAAGGGAGAGTAATTTGCAACCTCTAATAAAAATTTCTACAAAGAAGGATAATCTACTTTCTTTAAGGAAAATATTAATATTAAAAAATAAGATATTTTGTTTAAAGGTGGATAATCTATAAACTTCAAAATACAATAGTAGAAGTGGGATAATCCACTCACTTCTAAAACAAGGTAATAATAGTATGTTAGCACTCTTATCAAGTTGTTAAGGACATGAATCTTGAAGTAAGGAAATCCACAATACACTCTTGTGTCATTAAAGAGAATTAAAAATTCACTCAAAAGGTGATATAATATTAAAGTAGAATAGCTATTGCCAAAAAGAAGAAGACTAGAAAAACTTGAAGCAAGATTAAGAACTAGAAAGTAGTTAACAAGAATGAAAAAGGCTTCATTCTTGCCTCCATATATAATCTTAACTAGGAGCTACGTGGCGATGTCCTATAGGACTTCCAAAACATGTTGACTTTGGAAGATACATATCTTAACTTGCAAGGTAAGTTTTCTATATGTACACCATATAGTTAGCTTATTCCACAAGCTATCAACACATGATAAATTTATTGATTAAGTTTCTAACCTATCAATTAACTACAAATATATGTAAAGCCAAGAAGCTTCTACGAAGCTTTTCTTAAAGTTCTTACAAAATTAACTTACTTTTATCTTGTTTTACCTATTTCTACCTAATCATATAACTATTTACTAGAATATTTATGTATATCCGTAATTTATGATTTCTTTGGTTACTTTCTAATTATTAATGTATTTTTAAAATATATTTTTGATATCAATGTTTATTATAAATAAATATTTGTATTTGTTATGTACTTTAAACTTTATATTGATGATCTAGATTTAATATCAAATAAATTATTTTATTTTATTATAATTAAAGTATTTTTAATTTTTAATTTTTTTATAATAGATAATAACAAAATTAAATATATCTAAGGTATTCAAATTTACCTTGATTGTGCCACTCTCAGTTTATTTCTCTCTCAAGATAAATATATATTTGATATATTAAATTATTTTTTTATGAATGATTGCTATGTTATTTCTACTCTTTTCAAGGCCAATATTTGCTTTTTTCTTGGTCTTGACCTTACAAGGACGGATGCTGAATTTATAGCATCAATTCTATTTGTACATATTATTAGAAGTGTACAATACCTTGTCACTTATACTAGATATGAATAAGCCTTTGCCATACATCATTATTTTAGATTATATTATTCAAGTTTCTCTTCCTCATTTCTACCACAACTTTATGGTTGGAGTGATGTAGATAATATAAGAGATCTAGATACTTACAAATCTACTTATAGATATTTTTTTTACCTCAACTCATTTCTTTTGAGTTGACATTCTAGTAAACAAGTTGTGGTAGTACAATCAAGTATAGAAGCGGAATACATTGTGGTAGCAACATCTTTAAAAGAATTGATGTGGCTTCAAACTCTTTTCAAAGAAATTAAATATTAAAGAACTTTATTAAGTATAATTTATTGTGATAATTAATCATTTATTAGGATGATACGAAATCCAAGTTTCAATGATCACATGATACATATTGATCAAGTATCATTATATTTGAAAAAAAATAAAAACAAATGAAGTTGTTTTGAAGTTTATACCTATAAATGATATAAAAGTAGATATAATGACAAAGTCACTTCCAAAGCCCAAGCACAACTTTATAAAAGATTTAATCAATATTAATAATTCAAATGTAGTTTTTTTTATGATAATTAAAAAAAGGTGTTAGATTTGTCAATATATTTTAGTAAATATAGAATTATTATTGAGTAGTTACAAAGAAGTTATAACTATTTCTTTCCATATAAAAATATATAAGGCTTTTATTATTTTCATGTAATTAAGTTATTTTGTTAATATATTTTATGCTTTATTTTATCATTCTTAATGTTCTTTCTTTTATACCTCATTGATATCAAGTATATCTACCAAGTGATCATTAACACTAGTCTTTAAGGTCTTTGGAGCATGTTGAGGTAGATCATAGAAAAAGTAGTAAGTCTTCATTCTTAATCTAAAGTAAGGATTATTTTTAAGGTATTCTTTTATATGCTTCCTTCAATTCCTCTCATGACTAAAAATTGTATTTGTGTGACAAAGCTAGAAAAATTCTCCTTCAAAGTCATATCTTTTTTATCAATAGCTAAAAACTACAAATAAAAAAAATGTAGCAATGATCCTTTAAGTTTGTATGATAGTTGGCCACATTATCCATTTCAACAAGAATGATAACCTTTGTTGGAATTGCATCTTTGTTGCATGATTTGCAAGTATATACAAGTTCAAATTTTTCAACCTTTTTATAAATTAAGGTAGCATAGAAATCATAGCTAGACTAGCACATTACAACTCAATAGAACTTTCAGTACCTAGAATTGATACCATGAGAAGGATCTCATAAAATAATCATTAATCTACTATAAAATAATCTTTTAATGTATTATCACTAAACCTCACATATTACTCCTAGGCTATAAAAACTCATAGAAATTTACTATTTATATTATAAATTCACTACTAAATTATTAATATTTGTTGAAGTAATAGGTTTAAAATATGTTGTATTATATAAATATTACCATAGCAATGTCAAAAATCTCTCAACTTACACCATTAGATATCAATACAATATATGTTTCTTATTTCTATAATAAAACTCATGTGGTCTACTTGTTAGAATTGTAGTGGATTCTAAGGAAGAACATGATGGAAGTAGTCAATAAAACATGTAAATTCTCCTCTATTTGTCAAGAAACTAGTCAAGAGCTCCAAGTTGATTTTAGATCTAGCTTGAGGCATTAAGATCAAAGGAGCTTCATGCATATTGCTCTCAAATCCTACAATAAGTCACCAAAATGACTCACATGTCGTTTTAGGACAAAAGAATGTAAAAATAATATCAATTAGTAGTTGTTAATTGAAAATGAGTGCAGAGGATGCCAAATGAAAAAAAAAATAGAATTAGTAGATTAATTCTAATTTTGTGTAGGAATTCTTATAGAAAATCCCAATTTTAGAAGGTATCTTGGAAGATATGCAATTGTCCTAGTTTTAATATCATTGGAGCATCTAAAAAGAATCTAAAATAGTTAAAATTTTAGTATAATCTAGGTCCAATTACTATACAATATATGATATATGGTTTAATATGTAACGGATATTGTATGAAGGCTATACATAATATAAGATCTTTCTAATATGAGCTATTAGAGAATATGAAAATAATACAAATCTGGCAGAATACAATCAAAATACCAATTGGATATAGTCTGTATAAGGCTAGACAATACATATGGAATATAAATACTAAACAATATGTGCAGCATATAGAATACAATATGGTGGGAAGACAATATTTCTATAAGTATCATACGAATACAAAATATAATATACATTATAGTATATGGCAGCGTGAGGGTATCCAAGTACCACGCTCTCAGGGGTATTGAAGCGAGTAACAATTTCGAGTATCAAAGTAGGTATCAAGCTTCAAGGAAATCGACCCTTTACATCCGAGCAGATGAGACCAAAGTGGTGCTGGCAGCATCTAGATGGATCTGGATTGGCGTTGGTCTCCCTCTTCTTCTCATCCTTTATTTTTGTATTAGATAGTGTGGAAAGCAAAAGCAATTGGGTTTGAAGTTTTTTGCCTTTTCTTTTTTAGACTACTGCGGTGCAGTAGTGTCCTCTTGTTTTTTTTTTCTTCTATGTGCAAAAAAGTGCCATGGCTGTACGGAGAATCCATACCCAGTTGGATTCATATTATTCTTGGTTTTGTCTCCTTTTCTAGGTGGCGGCAGAAGCTAGCCATCCAAGTGTATTGCTAAGAGGGCTATGTGTTGCGGCTAGAATAAGGTGGCTTCACTTGTGTGTTGGCGGTTTACATGCGGCAGCTGTGGTACGACAGCAATAAGAGTATTGGACACTAAAGCGCGATGTGCTTTGGTTGGTTCTGATTCTATTTTTATAGTGCTGGTGTTTCTCAGTCTTTACGACGTTATCTCTAGAATGAAGAAGTCATCGTTGTGGCGGAAGGAAAGTAATGTGCAAGTAAATACGCAATCGAGGTGGAGTTGTAATCCGCTTAGATTAACTCTCATTGTTCCGGAAGAAAGAACAGGTCCAAGTCCACTGTCATTGAGCGCAAGTGCAGACATCATCGTTGGAAATCCTGGAAACAAAGGCAGCAACAACAATAACATCTAGTCAAAGATCGACTTGGAGCAATTTTGGATGACAACAGCACAGATTCTGTAGTAGATTGCATTGTAGAAATGGTCCAGCAAGTGTTTGTGTGGTCATGAGAATTATGTGGAGTGTGCTGTAGAAGCCATCATTCCAAAATACTGTCTAGTGCTCAATTCGCCGATCAGCTTCAAATTTTATCTCAGATTGTTTTTTTTTTTTTTTGTAGGATACATCAATTGTTATAGACAGATCTGAACTCTAGATCTACATAGAGGCCTTGCAGGATCTACTAGCGTCCCATTACACAGTTGATACTTGAGGTTCAGTTCCAAGGTCGTGATTGCAAGACTTAGCTAGTTTTATAGTTGATCAAATCAATTTTAGTCGCAAACAAAGCTCAAAAACTAGTACACATCTTTGAATTTTCGATCACCTTCAATGCTATCAAGAAACTACATTCCTCTCTTGTTCAATGGTTTCGTTGTTGAACAATGAATTTGAGCCCTAGTGTATGCGATTTAGTAACCAATTGGGGTAACGTTGAGACTGCGATTTTTTGTGGAATTTTGGAGTTCTTACATGGCTCTGACAAACTTCACATTGTTTTGGTACAACCGTATTGTAAACTAGTATCTAAAATATTCGAAAGACCGTTATTAGAGCTTTCGGAGAATGACAATCTGTGAGGAAAGTCTGTTTGAAAAAAAAACACGAGGTCCTGTTGTAGAGGGAAATAGAGGCTGAGGACTTCACAACAATAGGGTGAGCGACTAGGGAGAATCAGTAGAAGTCACAGTGGCGGTATTGTTTCAAATTAGGGTTGTCTACATTTCTTGAAGGCATGAAGACTGATCTGGTATTTTTTTCTTATTCAGAAGTTGTGTCTGGAATATTGGGAACTACAACAACTAGGGAAGGATCCTGTTGGGCCATCCAGACTCTGATCGAAGAGGGGCAGTTGAAGCACAACTGCAGAGCTCAATCCACGTTGAATCCAAGTGCAGAGCTTTACAGTGGCGGGGGTATGAACGACAAGAATGATTTTCTTTCTACCATTGGGGTGATCAAGCAACATGGGCTGATCTAGATTTTGATTCGCAGCAACACGACTTGTGTGTCAAATTCCTCCGACCGGTAAGGTTCTTGGAAGGCTGAAGTTAAATTTGGTTTATTGAAGTAGATTCGGTTGAATTAGGTTTAAATGGATGAATTTTTATTTATGGATGGAAGTCATTTGTGGACGAAAACTTATTTGTAGATGAAAATTTGCTTTGGATAAAAATTTACAATTGGATGATAATTAATATTGGACAAATAAAATAAAATAAAAATTGTGTGAAATTAAATTATATAAAAATAATGTCTTCCAAGTGTGTATTTTTTTTATTTATTTATTTAGTTGAGTGCCTTATGTTGTTTTTGTGGTTGTGTGAGAGTAGTTTTCAAATA
This sequence comes from Physcomitrium patens, assembly GCF_059467195.1. Classification (NCBI taxonomy): domain Eukaryota; kingdom Viridiplantae; phylum Streptophyta; class Bryopsida; order Funariales; family Funariaceae; genus Physcomitrium; species Physcomitrium patens. The sequence continues at coordinate 3,861,381 of NC_143421.1, forward strand.
GTTAAGAAAATTAAGAATTTAAGACAAAGTAGAAGAAATCATTGTGAAATAGAATAGACTTCCAACTAATGAGGATTTATTTTACATCACACCTACAAACAAATTCCAAGCTCTTATGAGATTGCTATCCTCAATACGTTTATAAAAGATCTCCATTTCACTTATAAGATTGTAAACTAAAACAAATCTCCACTAATTGGAGTCTATTCTAATTTACAACAATTTCATTATTTATCTATTCTAATAATTATGATAAGCATTTGATTTAATATCCAAGAAGTCTTATAACATTCCAATTGTCAATTAAAATAAACCACTCTAGTAAGTAATTTATTCTAATTCATAACCATTAATTAAATTATTAAATAATGAATTAAATTTCCTTATACTTTTTATTAAGCTACTTAAATTCTCTATCTAGCTAAATTTGCACTCATACAACTTCTACAAGTATATAAGCTATTCAAACAACTCAAAATTAAAATTAAAATAAAATAAAAATACACACACATGTACATTCAAAAGAGATATTTTCATATGATTTTATTTTATTTTCATATAATTTTTATTTTTATTTATTTTTAATATTAATTATCATTAAAATCTAAATTTTTAACTAAGAAAATTTTTCATTTATAAATGGATTTTCATTCACAAATAAAAATTCATCTACTTCAATCAAACTTTATTTATAAATTTTCATCTATACATGATCTAAATTCATCCAATTTAACCTTCTTCATTAACTATGTCCAAGTCCACTTTAGGTACTTCTAACTTATTTTTCATTTAATTATTGAGTTTATATCCTATATAATCAACTTAAAAATTAAATCAAAAGGTATCATTATATAGTAGAATTCATAAAATCTTGGCTTTAAGTCGCCTTTCCTGAAATGGAGTCTTGTTATGAAACTACCACTGTTGTAAGAAGATACAATGGTCAATATTACTACCTAAGGTCATTAATTTTCTCTTCCTCTAACATTAATTTGTGACAAGTGATAACTTTGGTGCAACTATAAGCAAAATACTATTACTAATCAACCAAATGGATGCTCATTACTTGCCTAACACATTTAGATTAATTGACTATAGCAACTATCAGATGTCCAAGAAGCCTTTTTTATTGCAACTTGTTACAAACCGATCTTTAAGTCTTAATCAAATGAAGGTTCAACAATATCGTACATTGATCTTAAGATGAGATGATCTTGTCTTAAATATTGCCATTGCTCACGAATATGAGTAGCAACCCACAAAAAAGAAAATCCAAGTACACCATTGTATCTTAACAACATAGTAAGAAAAAACCTCTTTTTGTAACTGAGATCTTGTCTTATCAAAAAATGAAACATTGTGCTTGATTATACTATGTATCATGGACATATACATTTATCCCAATAGTTACTTATATATAATTAGGTAGAAGTAGATAAATATAGATTAATTATATAAAGTCTTTTAGAGAAGCTTCCTAGAAGCTTTATAGATATGATTTTGATTTGAGATGTGTTTGAAGGTTAGAAACTTGGCCAACAAGTTAACCACATGTTACTAGCTTGTGCAACAAGTTAACTCCGTGTAGTAGCTTGTGGGACAAGCTAATTATGTGGCGCTGTTGTAATACGAGAAGTCTTGATTGAGAATGCTCCGGACACCTGGCTGTAGAAGGTAGAATGGAAATTGCAACAACAAAATCCTAATTCTAATAGAATAATAACAATGCTAAACAAGCTTTAATCAAATTCAGAGAAACTTCAAAGGAATTCCAAAGAAACAATAAGAAATCTTAAAGAAATATTAGAATGATTACAAGCATATTTCAAATACATCTCAATTCAATCTTAATTTAATCCTAGTTGAAATCTTACTTCATTCAAACTTTAGGTCAAAAACTAACTAAAACTTAAATCCTAAATCCTAAATCAAATTCTGATAAAATCCTAACTAAACCTTAAATCCTAAACCAAATCCTAAATCTTAAATCAAATTCTAAATCCTAAATCAAATCCTAACCAACCCTTAAATCCTAAACCAAATCCTAATTCTAAATCAAACCCTAATCAAATCCTAAATCCTAAACTAAACTCTAATCCTAAATCAAACCTTAACCAAACCCTAAGTCCTAAATCAAACCCTAATCCTAAATCAAACCTTAAATCAAATCCTAATCAAATCCTAATCAAACCCTAATCCTAATCCTAAACCCTAAACCGAATCCTAATCAAATCCTAATCCTAATCCTAAATCCTAAACCAAATCCTAACCAAACTCTAGTAATTTCTACAACAAAACTAAACCTCAAAAACTAAAGAATGAACCATTGATCTTAATTCAAATTTTGCAAACTTCTTAAAAACTAAGTTGAAAACAAGCACAAAATTTTTGAAAAGGATCGGAATTATCAAATAGACGATAACCTCAAAAACGTGCTTGGGTATTGGCCGGCCTCCTTCTCCAACCTTGTGTCACGGCCATAATCATGTAAGCTAATAATTACATATAGAAATAGGTAGAAGTAAGTAAAAGTAGATAAAAGTAAGTTAATTGTATAATATTTAATATAGAAGCTTCCTAGAAACTTCCTAGACGCTGCTTTGACTTCATAGGTGTCTTTAATTGACTTTTTGGATTAGAAACGTGGTCAACAAGTTGGCCATGTGCCACACATGTTGTTAGCTTGAAGATCAAGCTAACTATGTGGCCCACATGTAGAGAAACTCGCCTTGTAAGTCAAGGCATGTGTCCTACAAAGTCAACACATATTGGAGGTCCTATAGAACGTCGCCACGTAGCCCCTAGTTAGATAGTATATATAGAGACAAGAGTGAAGGCTTCTTCACTCTTGTCAACTCCTTTCTTGCTTCTAGTCTAGTTTCAAGGGTCTCTAGTTTTCTTGTATTTTGGCAATAGCCATTCCAGTTTCTTTCTTAATATACATATTTCTATTTTGTCCTATTTCTTCTTGAGAAAAGTCTCACTTACTCTTTAGCTTTCATCGAGTTCTTGTCCTTGACAGATTGACAAGAGTACACTTACAATATCAGAGCTTTGTTTTTTATTGAGTAAGAGTAGATTACCCCTTTCTCTTGACAAGACATAAGCATATTAGAAGTTTGCGGATTACCCACTTCTAAACTGATATTGTTCTTAGTATCTTCTTTGTTATCAAGTCTTTCTTTTCTTTTGTCTTGAGCAATATCAAACAAATTTTTCTTCTTAGTGTCATTATGGCAGAGCTTGTTGAAATGAAGAGTGCAATGGCACAAATGCAAGAGCAAATGAGGGAGTTAATGCTTGCGATGCATCAACTCAATTCACCAACACATGAAAGAACAAGAATAGTAGAAAGTGGAGATATAGAGATGATCGGAGCTGCTTCAACATCTACAACAAATCACGTTCCTTCTCCAATTGTACAACACCCTATAAGCACTAGAGAACCAAGAATTGCCTTACCTGAGAAATTTGATGGTACGAGATCAAAGTTTCGAGGGTTCATCAATCAAGTACAATTGGCAATTGAACTTCAACCGCAAAGCTATCCAACTCCAGGATCACAAGTCAGGTTTATTGGCACTCTACTTTCTGGTTCTGCATTATCGTGGTTTTCGTCTTTTCTTGAACAACAAAATCCAATATTGGACAATTTGGAAGCTTTTTTGGCGGAGTTTCGATCTATGTATGGTGAACACGATGCAACTCGTGTTGCAACAAATAAGATCCGAATTCTGCTACAAAGAAATCGCTCAGTAACAGTATATGCTTCACAATTTCGACAACTTGCAATTGACATCAAGTGGGATGATGCTGCACTCATCAGTCAATTTCTTTATGGATTGCAATACGAAGTAAAGAAATTGATGCTCAACTTACCTGATCCTCAAACTTTGAGTCAAGCAATCGATTTTGCGGTAAAATGTGATAATCGACTTTTTGAATTTCGATCTGAGAATCATTCACGGGAACCTCAACGTTATTACTCAATGGCAACATCAACATCTTTGCCAAACGTACATTCGGAAGTAGAAGACATGCAAATTGACGCGATACGTTTTAAACCTCTAACTGAGCAAGAAAAGATTCGTCGTCATCAAGAAGGATTATGTTTATATTGCGGAGAACCTAAGCACACTGCTCAACATTGTCCAAAGAAACGACGCAACTATAAAATGAGGGGTACGACGGTCAAAGAAGACAACATGTCGGAAAACGGATTCGTCCAGCTACAATAGGGACCGTGCAGCTGGAACCTTGTACAACTCCTAATGAAGGTCCTATCCTCTCCTCAGAACCCTCTCCTTGTTTTATAATAGACTTATATTTAGGACCTAAGAATTACAAAGCCTCTGCTTTATTAGATTCGGGAGCCTCAGCATGTTTTTTAGATGAACAATTTGTTAAAAGTCGTAAAATACCCTTTGTACAAAAACCTAAACCAGTACATGTAGAAGTCATAGATGGTCGTCCCTTGTCTTCTGGAGATGTCACTCATGAAACTCATCCTATAAAAGTAACAATAGACGGTCATGATAGCTACATAGCTTTTAACATAATTAAATCCCCGTCCAATCCAGTTATTTTAGGTTTATCCTGGCTAGAAAAATATAACCCTCAAATAGATTGGAATTCGCGTAAACTTGACTTTTCCAAAAGCGTTATTAATAGTTCTACGAACCAAGTAAAAAATTATAAGTCTAGTATAGTAAAACCCGTACTGATAGGTGCAAAAGCATTTATACACGCAGCAAAAGAAGGATCAACTTTTGCTATTTATGCTGCACTTATTTCTGAAAACGTAAAGACTTCAAGTGGCATTCCAAGTCAATATCAGGAGTATCAAGACGTTTTTGAGAAAAAGAATGCAGATATTCTTCCTGAGCATCGCCCATATGATTGTTCAATCGACCTCAAGGAAGGAACTCAGCCACCATTTGGACCAATTTACAGTTTATCGCAAGATGAGATGGCTGAACTCAAGACATATATTGACGAGAATTTAGCGAAGAATTTCATACGCCATTCAAAATCTCCAGCAGGAGCTCCAATTCTATTCGTAAAGAAAAAAGATGGATCTTTACGAATGTAGTTGATTATCAAGGACTCAACAAGATCACAATCAAGAACAGGTATCCATTACCTTTGATATCAGGACTCCTTGACCAATTGAATCAAGCTAAGATCTATACAAAAATAGATCTAAGAGGAGCATATAATCTAGTACGGATCAAAGAAGGAGATGAATGGAAGACTGCGTTTCGAACCAGGTATGGACATTTCGAATATAATGTCATGCCCTTTGGACTCACGAATGCACCAGCTGCTTTTCAACATCTCATGAATGATGTATTTCGTGAATTCTTAGACAATTTTGTCGTCTGCTATCTAGACAATATCCTGATCTATTCCAAGAACGTCGAAGAACATGAAATACATGTTCGTCAAGTATTACAAAAACTTAGAGACGCAGGATTGTACGCCAAGATGGAAAAGTGTGTATTTCACACTACTCAAGTTGACTTTTTAGGATACATCATTTCAAATGATGGTCTCATGATGGATTCTAAGAAAGTCCAAACAATCGTGGATTGGATGATTCCAAGGACGGTAAGAGATGTCCAATGTTTCTTGGGATTTTCCAATTACTATCGGATCTTCATCAAAGATTTCTCACGAGTTGCAGCTCCACTTACACGCTTGACTAGTAAAGATAAATTTCAATGGAATCAAGAAGCGGAAGCAGCATTTGAAGCCTTGAAGACATCGTTTGTCTCTGCACCAGTCTTATATCGTGTTGACTTTTCCAAGGCATTTTTTATGGAAACAGATGCATCAGATTTTGCCTTGGGTGCAGTTTTATCACAAATGGGAACAGATGACAAACTCCATCCGATAGCTTTTCATTCAAGAAAATTCTCAGCAGCCGAGATCAATTATGAGATCCACGATAAAGAACTTCTTGCGATCGTGGATTCCTTTCAAGAATGGCGTCATTATCTAGAAGGCGCTTCTAGTTCAGTCACTGTGTATACCGATCACAAGAACCTCGAGTATTTCATGTCAGCACGCGTGTTGAATCGTCGTCAAGCTCGTTGGAGTATGTCTTTGTTAAGATTCGAGTTCATTATCACTTATCGGCCAGGAAAACAACAAGGTTTATCCGATGCCCTATCTAGACGTTCTTATTTTGCACCAAAAGAAGGAGATGCAGCTATTGAGCAACAAAGAACGGTCCTCTTGAAACCAGAGCAATTTCATCTCCGAGCAATGAAATCAACATTGACTGTTGATTCAACTTTTCTCAAGCAAATCCAGTCCAATATGTCCTCAGACCCTCTTGTTTATGATATCGAGAATAATTCTTCCAAGTTTCATGATCCTTCTAAGTTTGAGTTCAAGAATAATCTATTATATTTTGAAGGACGCCTATATGTTCAAGAAGGAGAAGCATGTTTACGTGTTCTTCAAGCACGTCATGACTTTCTAGCAGCAGGGCACTTTGGATATAATAAGACTTTGGAACTCATATCAAGAGATTTTTGGTGGCCACAAATGTGGAAGTCAGTCAAAGACTTTGTACAATCATGTGATATTTGTTCAAGATCAAAAATTCCTCGTCATCGACCTTACGGACTTCTTCAGCCATTACCTATACCAGAACAACCATGGTCTTCTGTTTCTATGGATTTCATCACAGATCTTTCAAGCTCAAGATCTTATGATTCTATATTTGTGATAGTAGATCGTTTCACCAAGATGGCACATTTTGTGCCATGTACAAAATCTATCACAGGTGAAGAAACAGCTAAGCTTTTCATTGATAATATCTATCGCTATCATGGATTACCTAAAGATATCATATCGGATAGGGGAACTCAATTTGTGTCAAGATTTTGGAGGATCCTTTTCATGATTTTAAAAGTGGACATAAAGCTATCTTCGGCTTTCCATCCTCAAACTGATGGACAAACAGAGCGCGTAAACCAAGTCTTGGAGCAATATTTAAGGTGTACTATCAACTACCAACAAGATGATTGGACAACCCTTCTGCCATTGGCAGAGTTTGCTTATAATAATACGGTACATTCTTCCATGCAACAAACACCTTTTTTTGCCAATTATGGCTATCATCCACGACTTGATACTTTTGATTTTTCAAAAGTTGATAATCCTGCAGCAGAAGATATGGCAAATCGGTTGTCAGAGTTACATGCAATAATGAAGACACAATTGAAGGAAGCTCAAGAACGACAAAAGATAAATGCAGATCTATATCGTAAGGAGCAACCACAAATCAACGTGGGTGATAAGGTATGGCTACTTCGTCGCAATATCAAGACTACTCGACCTTGTGACAAGTTGGACTATCGTAGGCTTGGCCCCTTTTCTGTTTCTGAATAGATCACCCGAGTTGCATATCGGTTACATCTACCGGAGTCAATGAAGATCCATCCTGTATTCCACGTATCTCTTCTTGAACCATATAAGACAGTGGATATACAAGGAAGAAGACAAATGCCACCGCCTCCTATAGAAGTAGATAATAATGAAGAATTTGAGGTGGAAGAGATATTAGACTCAAGGCGGTGCCGAAATAAGCTGGAATATCTTGTTCATTGGCGCGGATATGATATTAGTGAACGCACATGGGAGCCATCCAGGAATCTAGCAAATGCATCAGCTAAAGTCAAAGTTTTTCATCAACGACATCCATCAAAACCAAGATGAAAATCTCTCTTATAAAAGAGACAAGATTGAGGCAAGATAACATTCAATTTCCTATCCTTGTTTGTAACTTCTTTACATTTGTGACGCTAATTAGATGGAGAGCCAACAACCAGCGGATTCAACTCAAGAACCTTCGTTTGCTGACCTGCCGGACGAGACATTACGATTGTCACAACCTTCAAGACGACGCAATCGAGATGAAGATCTTCAAGAACGACATGTTCTTCCTCGAAGAGATGGTGAGATACAACGCGTTTGGTATCACGATTTGGGAAGGGACTCTCGATGTTTGGTGATTTTGCTAGAGGTAGGAACAACTCCTGATGGTGTTCCGAATATTCTATTCGAAGGAAGTTATGAAGGCCTCAATAATGATCAAATAACTGGGTGGTCTTCCCGCCCTGGTATGGGACACTACCTATGGTTGAGAGGCCCTATCAATCATCTTCGAAGAGAATAGAGATCAGAGTATGTGGCGAATATAATTCGTCGCATCATAGATTTCCTCAACATATGATGACCGCTCCTCGTAGAACTCGTCTCTAGAAGGGGGGGTAATGTCACGGCCATAATCATGTAAGCTAATAATTACATATAGAAATAGGTAGAAGTAAGTAAAAGTAGATAAAAGTAAGTTAATTGTATAATATTTAATATAGAAGCTTCCTAGAAACTTCCTAGACGCTGCTTTGACTTCATAGGTGTCTTTAATTGACTTTTTGGATTAGAAACGTGGTCAACAAGTTGGCCATGTGCCACACATGTTGTTAGCTTGAAGATCAAGCTAACTATGTGGCCCACACGTAGAAAAACTTGCCTTGTAAGTCAAGGCATGTGTCCTACAAAGTCAACACATATTGGAGGTCCTATAGAACGTCGCCACGTAGCCCCTAGTTAGATAGTATATATAGAGACAAGAGTGAAGGCTTCTTCACTCTTGTCAACTCCTTTCTTGCTTCTAGTCTAGTTTCAAGGGTCTCTAGTTTTCTTGTATTTTGGCAATAGCCATTCCAGTTTCTTTCTTAATATACATATTTCTATTTTGTCCTATTTCTTCTTGAGAAAAGTCTCACTTACTCTTTAGCTTTCATCGAGTTCTTGTCCTTGACACCTTGATGCTAATCTCTCAAAGCCAATATCTCTCTTTTTCACCATTCGATTGATTTAAAAATTCTCATACACATAGAAAAACAAGTCTTATATCTTTTCACTTAAATTTTACTCCAATCCAACAAGTATATTTCAATAAATCTTAAAACCCTCACTAGACCTAAAATTCTACTTTCTAAGACCTTGACTCACTTAAACCTCAATAACCCTCAATTCAACTATTAGATCAAGCTAAGATTCACAACACATATTGAGCACACCTATGACCATTAATCCACGACATTTCACTTAGAGATCTATTACAAAACTCTTGAAATCACTAGAAATATCAATCCTATTTTATTTGACAAAACCCAAGTTATCCAAAAACAATCTTGACTTTGTAAAGCTCTTATAAAGTCATAAAAACTCCAAATCATCCAAAACCAATGCTAATAGAAACCTTATTCAATCTGCTATTAAACCCCACTCTTTGATTTGCAAAAGAATCCTGGAGTCGTCGTCAAGACTCAGTTTTGTGCCTTGGGGTCTGATTTCAACCCTTGTTCATAACCGGCTCTTTTCGGGTATCAATATCTAATTTCTTTAAATAATTTTTGCTAGAATTTACTCTTAACTTCTTCCTAAAGATGCTTATATGATTTTTTTTTCCAATCTACTTTCTTTTTCCTTATTTATGGTCCTACAAAATAAATAGAAGTCACTTTTTTTAAAAAGGCAGCATTACTACTAAAAGTTTTATTACCTTCCTATCTTTTATCCATATTTTTCTACTTTATCTTTTAACTTAGCTCTTCTATAATAAGATCCATATTTTCATCTTTCACCATATAGTTGTTTTACAATACGACAGTGCACATATAGAAAACTTGCCTTGTAAGTTAAGACATGTAGCTAGCAAAGTCAACACATGTTGGAGGTCCTATAGAATATCGCCATGTAGCTCTTAGTTATAAAGTATATATGGATGTAAGAGTAAAGCCTTCTTCACTCTTATCAATACCTTTTTGGTCCTTAGTCTTATTCTAAGACTTTTTAGTCTTCTTGTTTATAACAATAGCTATTCTAATTCAATATTATATCATCTTTGAGTGACTTTCTAGTTCCTTTCAATGACACAAGAATGTATTGAGGATTTTCTTACTTCAAGATTCATGTCCTTAATAGTTTGACAAAAATACTAACTTACTATTTCTATCTTCGTTTAGAACTGAGTCCATTATCCTACTTCTATTGTTATATTTTAAAGTTAGTAGATTATCCACCTTTAAATAAAATATCTTATTTTAAATACTAATATTTTCTTTAAAGAGAGTGGATTATCCCTCTTTGTGGAAATTTTTATTAGAGGTTGCAAATTACTCTCCCTTAATTTAACTTTTTGAATTTGTTTGAAATTGCCTATCAAAGGAAAGATTATGGATGCTACTCCTAGCAAAAGCAAGAATAGATTTGCAACTATTGCAGATCTTCATGAGCTTGTCAAGACTCTAAGAGTAAAAATCTCACGTATTTCCAATGTTAATCATGAAGATACTATACCTACACCTATGGAAGAAGTTCAGAGTCTACATCAAAAAGTTATGCTTTTAAGAGAAACAAGTAGATTGACCTCACAACCAAATCTAGGGAGTTTTGTTTCTACAAGTATTACGAGGATAAGAATTAATATACTTAAGAAGTTTGATAGAATAAGATCAAAATTTTGAAGATTTTTGCAATAAGTCAAGCTCTATCTAAAATTGCTCTCTTTCCAATATCTCAAAGGATTTACTAAAATTGAATTCATAGATGCACTTCTATGAAGAAGTGCTCTTTATTGCTTTGTACCTTTAATGGAAAAAGATTTGTAATTCTTTTATAATTTGAATTCATTTCTAGATGTGTTTACAACCATATTTGGAGAAAGTAATCAAGTAAGAGTAGCAAAGACCAAGCTCTTATCTTTACAACAAGGATCACGGTCAGCCATCATATACACTACTGAATTCCAAAACCTCACTTGCAATGTGGAATAGAATGACAAAGCCCTTATCAATCAATTTTGATATAGATTTAAGGACAATGTCAAAGACTTATTATTAATAATATCAAAAATACACTCTTTGGAATAATTTATTACTCAAGCTATTGCATGTGATAATTGATTATTTGAAAGACGTCAAGAACAAAGACATGGCTAAAGAGGAACAAATCAAATAATGACATTAACTCTTAAGTTTTTAAAAACATATTTATCAAAGCCAAAACCAATGCAAATTAATACGATATGTTTTAAATGCTTCATAGAGTAAGAAAAAAATTGACGATGTCAAGAGGGCTTATGCTTATATTGTGGAGAGGCTAAAAATACTACTCAACATTGCCCAAAAAAACAATACAATTACAAAATGAGAAGCATGATTGCCAAAAAAGACAATGTGTTGGAAAACGAGTTGTTTCGGCTGGAATAAGAACCTTGAGGTGGAAATCATGTATAACATCTAATAAAGATCAAATTTCTCATCTAATCTCTTACCTAGTTTTATAATAACTATAACATCAAAAACAAATAATTAGATAGGTGTCTTTTCTTACTTTGATACATTATGGCATGGATTTTATTTTAAATATTTATTAAAAAATAATATGGATGGATGTATATAATCTTATTAAGAATTGAATATGAATAATTTAAAAAAATAATTCTAGTAGCAAAACAAGCTAGCATAAATATAAAAAAATTGATCTTAAAAAATATAAATTATCTTTATTAGATTTAAAAAAATAAAAATTTAATTATATTTATTATATTTTCAAATCTAAATTTATAGAATAGCAACACCAACCATTAACAATGCAACTTCCATTCATATATTTTAAAATTTTATTCAAACTAACTTTAGCCTCTATTAATTTCTTATATCTTAATCTATATAATTTACAAGAATGCATTTCAAATAATTAGGTCCAACTCTATTAAGACCATATTTCCTCAACACCTATTCAACATACTAAACAAATTGGGAAATCTTGGCCTTTAGTTTTTTATAAAGAAAAAAATAAATAATAAATTAAAACTAAAATAAAGCTAAAAAAAAATAGTCTACCTTAATTTATCTCATCCAAGACAAAGTGATAGCAGTCAATCTTTGTAGATAAAACTAGGCCTTCAAATCAATATTCATTATTTATTTTAGATATCAAAAAAATACAAAGCCCTATTTTAGTAGATTTTTAGGAATATAAATCATAATAAACAACTTGGGAATATAAAACAAGTTTTTTTTTTTTTTTTTTTTTTTTTTTCTAGTTTGTATCTATTGGCTTCCAAAAAAACCATGATATTTTTTAATCTCCTACCAAGTGATATTTGCTATAAAATAAAATAAAATAAAAAACATGTATAATTTGAAGACATAAAGATTACTTGATCTTTGATTATAGTTTCTAATTCAAATCTAACAACATAATCATCTAAACTCACCAAACTATTTTAATCAATTCACTTTTGCAACTCTTGGCTTCAAAAGCAGTCTATAAAACCATCCTTTCATACTATCACTTTAACATCAATTAATCTTCTTTCAACAAAATTACATTTCATACACCATCTTACAAAATAGTATTGATTCATTTCGAAAAAATAACCACTTGACACCTTTGTCCAATACATCCTATCATAGATTTTTAAACAAAAACTTTGAAGCATTATATCATTATATATATAAAAAAAAAAAAAAAAAAAAAAAAAAAAACATTGAAAAATTAAACAAATCAATAAGTAATAAAAATCATTATGCATTCAAATTAGAACCAAGATTTGTGCATGTAGCCAAAAACTCATATTGATGATTTTTGTTCCTCAATGTCTCAAACTCCACATTCATTTCCTAACTACCGCTACGGTAATCACTGCTTCTTGTACAACATCATGCCAATGCCAGACTTCTCGTCCTGAAAACCCGCTTGGTCGTCGCCTTCTGCACCCTATCATTTGGCGTCCCACCGGCTTCTCCGCTTCAAAATCTTCCTAACCTCATGAATTGAATTGATAGCACTTCCACAGCACTACATAATCTACGCATCCAATTTTACAATAGCTCATAGCTCACGTGTGTTCAACACAGCATGCGCCCCGCAACCAAAGACAGGATCATCCCAACCACGGGCACAATCATTGTCGGCACTGTAAGGACCCCGGCACCTTTCTCAGGTCCTGGGGCAGAACTAGGCGCCTGCGCATTGGCCAACACAGCCATGCTCAAAACGGCTGCAACAATGGTCACTGTGGACTTCAACATTGCGGACGCCATCTTCCTGAATCTGAATCTGAATCTGTTCAATCAACGCACAAACCAGGTTACGACTGTGCTCTCACGACATTCCGAAACGTTCTTTCCACGACGCACGCTCACTCCCATAAATTACAACCTAATTCACCCACACTTGGGTAACTATCAGTCGCCAAGTGTTAGAGCAAGTCCATCACAATGAATTCCTCGGCCCCCTTCATCTCGTACGTGCCCATCAAAGCAAAACAATCTGGCCCGCAACCAATCCTGCGCCTGCGCGACCAAATACCCTATCTCGTCACAATTGCTCTTTTTCGGTCAAACTCGGCTCACAGGATAACCTCGGCTCTCCAACGAAGGCTGCCAAAACTAAACCACGGCGCCAGAACAACCTAACAGCGCGACGTTGGCCTCTTGCCTGCACAACTCGCCTTCCTATGAAACTACCAACAACAACAACAACTCCATTTCACGACATGCAAAGAACTCCTGAAATCCAACACCACCACGTCCCACAAACTCCGAACCGATTCAGGCTCTGGCGTCACAGGATTCCACTCTCAGCTCCGACTCCGCCACAGAGCCGATTACCCACCTACCCACACTACCGGTGTCCATGACGACCATGACGACCATGACTCCAGCGGTTTCCAATCCGATGCCCATCTACACAACCAACACTCACGCAACAACACATCATGAAGCGCACAACTGGGCACCCACCTGTGACGGTCGACGGTGGCCTAAGGTCGCCTGAGCCACCGCAAGATCTCCTCCGATGTAATGTGGAAGCGCAATACCAAGGGCAGCAGTTCGAGCTGTGATCACCGATGCGAGCAACAACGCGGGCGCAAGCGGAGGCAATGGGGACAGCTGTAGTAGGGAGCGAGTGGACTGGGTGCAGCTCTGGGGTTGGGGCGGAGGGTTTTCAAGAGTTTGCTACTCTCCGACCGGTCAATGTACGAAGTAGAGGTCGCGGCAATTGTCACGCGGTGGATCGGCTTGCGCGGAGGCAATGTTGTCCAAGCTGCGCTGCGCTAATCTTTTTTCCTTTACAAAGTCGGTACCGATCAACCATGTGCGCGTCGGTTCGAGGGTTAGGTACGGAGCGAATACTTCGCTTCGTTGTAGCACAAATTCATCCATCCCAGGTAAGTATGTGAGTTCTGCCCAGCCCGCTGCGAATGGTATAATTAATATTGTGAGATTACTGCCCTATCTTTGTATGTTGGTGGCAGTGGCTAATAGGGAGGGTTAGTGGCTTTCGGCAGGTCCAAAGTCCAACTCCGACCCTCTGCAGGGTAGAATAGAATATTTATCCTAATTTTTTAATGTTATGACCGCTCCTCAGTGCTAGTACGTCGACCCCTCCTTGATCTGCGCTCACCTGGCCCCGAGTTCTAAATTTCTCAGTCTAGCGGAGGCAGGTATATTAAAAACAATTGTTCAAAATGCCCGGCATTCATTCATGGATGAAGGAAATAAGTACCGGCATACAAGCTGGGTACATGTTCCTCTGCAGCCTTTGAGCTGCTTCCCTCTATTACCGACTTGCGCATTACACATGCTTTGCTTCCACTGGAGATCACCGGTTTCGAGATCGTTGTAGATCCCGGAGGGCTGGGCGATAATTGTGGCTCTGTTTGCACCTGGTCCAAAGGGTCCGAGACCGACGGTTAGGGTGAACCCGAGTGCGTCAATGAACGTGCAACGGGAATTCTGGTGGTTTGTCCTACATGCTCTCTCTGGCTCCAGCAGTAAAATGCACACTTTCAAGGTGCTGAGTGGGCACCCAGGGAGGTTCTGCCGATTCAATTATCCTGGGATGTTAACCATGGCGGTGCCAGCTTCTCTGACTGTTAATAGTTCTGCATGGTGTACCAGTTTACTCTTGATGTGTCAAATTTAACATCAACGAGAGCGGGGATTGCCTCTACAGATGACTTTACCCAGGGGTGGCAAGTATGGTTTTATTGCGAAAAGTGCGTCAAGCCGTATCCGCAGGATACGCAAGCATCACACAGTGGAAGGGGGTATGAAGAATTTGACAACTGTAGTAAAGTTCTCATTCGATATGCCAGTAGAAGAGTTTTAAGCCAGATCCGTTTAAATGACGATGAATCTTTCCACAGTTTGAAATCGAGTTAAGATTGGTGCTTTTTGCCAGAGTATGATGTTTTAATTAACAATTGGAGTTGTACACGCTGTTCAAATGACGCAGATAGGGATCACTGTAGCACCAATTTGAATTCGGACATGCAAAGTAGATTACAATTTCGGGGACAAAAAATGCTTAACTTTTCCTCTTTATTAGATAATGATCAACCTTCTTTCCTCTGCATTCACTGGGACCTTGCAGTTCGGAAGAAAGCTCAACGACAAATCAGTACACTGTATTTTCTACTCGGAACTAGAAACCCGCTGGCTGTGCCTCAATTGCACTTCAAATCTGTACACGATGCCTATAACTTACACACACCTAGAGCACAAATAGCATGCCTCGTGCAACAAACAAAATCATTGGTCTGACATGGCTTCGTAGCGTCTCTGCCGTGCGAAACAATTTCAATGGTACCCACTTTCGCTGCCTCCTAGGACACAAAAATTATTCTCTATAGCAGAGTGTGACATCACCCTTGGAATGTCATGCCCTCGGCAAGCTTACCAGAACATACGGGTGGCGAAGATGGTGGCGATCGTTGCAATGGCAGGGGCTACAATGGAAGGGACCAACGAAAAGGCACCAGAATCTGGTGCAGGAGCCGGGGAAACGGCCTGGGCATTCGCAACAGCTGCCACACTCGACATGACTGCGAGGATGGTCACCGCGGAGCTCACGAATGTCCTGGAAGCCATTGCTTTAATTGCTGATGAGGGTCTGGACGGCAAGAAAAACTCACAGGTCAGTACAACGCGGGAGAAGCAGGAGAAATACTGCAGTATTCTGTTAGCAGTGCAACACAAAGAATTCGATTCCATTATGCTGGGCCATAAGATTCTGAGCTCACAATTTGGGGACGGGAATATACACATTGGTAAATGTACCTAAGATAGTTATTATACAATGTATGTGTACTTTTTCGAAGAAGTCAGAGATTAAGAGGGGCACGACACTAAAAACGACCGATCATCAGATGTTCCGAAGACGGACTCCACACCGGACAGTTAAAAGTGTTGCGTAAAGAAGGATGCCTAGAAATTTAAAGCTGGAGTTCCTGCGGCTAGACCGCACTCTCGTACCCAGTAAAGCTATTCGGCGCACAAAAACTAAGATGCGCCCTAGGCAACACACTTCACTTCGCCCGCCACTCTCCTATGCACAACTCCCACCCATCCCATAAACATACAAGAAACCTGTCAAGAAAAGCAGTTCAAAGTGCATACCGAATCGGCAGAGGGGGTCTTCTCGTTATCGAGTCTTTTGCAGAACCTCACAAATGTAGTCGCTTATGTGTAGCGCAGGAGAAGTACGCGAGATGAGCAAGACCGAATGAGGCTCTCGGAGCTGCTGTGATTGTGAGGGAAGCGGAGGCTCGAATCTGATATAAAGGAGTGGCAGACTTGCCCTCATCCTGCTGGGTCCGCCCAGTTCACACTTTATCGTTGGCGCGTGGCCGACTTGAAGAGTGTCAGCGTGGGCAGAAAGGCGAGTTCCCTCGATTATTTCCGAGTACCCTTGCGGGTTTGCCCTGAAACCTAGAAAAGTGTGGAAACAGAGTGACTTGTGGACATGGAGCTGACGTTCCGCACAGCCCCTGACTTGACCCACTCCAAACGGAAGGCTCTGGGTTGTGCATGAATCCAGCTCTAATTTGACAGTCGCCCTGGAGAAGCGCGGCCGGTTTGTCCTCAGCCTGGCCGTTTCTCAACACCTGTTGTGGATGGATGTCCCCTGTTAGGTAGATCGTTTTTCATGTTTCGTTTCCGTTTTGCAAACTTGGTGCGCTGCCGTAGGCCACAAGACCTAGGGAGTCAGCTGAAGCCTCAATGATTGCGAGGAACCTAGTGGTAGTTTGCCAGAAAGATTTCATTCATTCCACAGACACTGATTCCAGTTTTCAATCTCGACATTTCCGTTATTTATAATTTTAGCACACGCAACTATGATCGATCAAGGAATTCTTCGTCCATTTATTCTAAAATATTTTGTTCGATTTTTTATTTTTTTTTATTTTTTTTGTTTGGAGGCCACTGCAATGCAACGGATACTCTGATTTTCAATAAGCTGTGATGAGCAAAGTCAGTTCCTCATTGAAAGCACGCTACGGGAATCAGCAAAAGGATTCCTGCAAAATAATTGTCGAGTTCGACAAGAATGGTTCTTCCATCATCACGCCGGACGGAGCATCGGAAAATCTAGATTCGGTCCTCCTACCTTATACAATGTAAACGGTCCTATGGTGGGGATTCAATTTCAAATCGTTTTCCTCGCAGAAAGTTTCAACCTCGTAAAGAAGGCCTAATGAGAACACCGCATCAAGGGCAGGTCAGAATTTTGTTCACCGAGCGTCGGCTATATGGTAAACCATTCTCAACCCGGGTGGCGCCGTAAGCAGTCTGTGTGCAAGGGAAGGTCAGCGAAAAGCTAATGCATTACTATAATCATTTGGGTGGTGGTAGGGTAGATGAGGTGCCAAGTTCCAAAAACATTCTAAAGGTGCCCGGACAGAGCGAATGGAACAGACGTAAACCAGCTCACTTGTGGCGTGTTTTTGGCTCTTTGGATCACAGTCGCCCTCATTCCTGAGAATTATTGTTGTTGAGTGCGCAGTTGATGCCGTTGTTCCACGCTGGAGAGGTGGATTCCACCATAGCCTGGCCGGCAATCATTGAGCCTTTGTGCTGAGTGTCCTTGGCTGGAGGAAGCGTTCCGAAGACAGCATCCCAGAAGGAAGTGGTCACGCCGAAGCCGTATCTGTGCATCCCACTCTTGAAGTGGTGGTTGAAATGATCCTTCTGCAAAACCCATCACAATGTACGGTGAGTATCATCGACCAACGAAGCGCAGGTACCTTCTTCCGCCTCGTTCGTTATCGTTTCGTTAGAGTTTTGCACGGTTCCACGGTTGTGGAAGTGGTGCAGATAAGCAAGTTGAGAGTGAGAACAAGTTTGAAAGTAGCGTCAACTGATACTTTCAGCTTGTACAGATAATCTGTAAACGCAATCCCTAAGTGGAGGAAATAGTGTGTGAGGTCGTAACAGATGTACCCAAACAGTGCCCCTCCAAAAATGGAAGGCATCCATGTGGGCGTCAGCACAAACTCCATGAGCTTCCATATCTGGGCATAAGACCCAACAGCACACTCATAAATTCAACCTCCCTGATCTCGCAGTTCACGGATGTGCCGCAAAGAACACAGAGGGCAACAGTGTTTCGTGAGGTGACCAATATGTTTTTATCAAGGTTGACTATTCGAGTAGCCCCGGAAGACAGCTATCAGTCGACACTCTGAGGCTTGTAAGCAGCCGCATAAATCTCCTGCAACTGGGATTCCATTCGATATCCTATGCAGTTTGAAATCCTAAGTGCTAGAGATTCAGACACCAATGAAATTTTGGTATGTACAACCATGGCGATAGCTGCAGTGTGCACTGGCGGAAACACAAGCCGGTCGGCGTCCATGGGGTGCTTGAGGTGAAATCCATGAATGACATAGTGCAATTGGTTTCTCCTGTCACACCACATCTAGTCATCGAGTTTCAGTTCTTGATTGCAAAGCCTAACCATTCTTAGAGTAATAGGAGGCAGCCATAGCCAAAGCCTTTGAGAAAGTTTGGCAGCAAAGATGACATTGAATGCAACAATCTATTAAATCTTGTTAGCTTCAAAATAACTACAATCAAATGCAAACTAGGTTGAAAGGCAAGTCATACACACGGACCAGGCGGGGGAGGATTTCGCATTGAACAAAAATCGGTGAATGACATACTCCAAAAACGTCCAAAAGATGAAACCCACAAGAAGGGCCACAGGCAACGCACTCGTCGGCAAGCCCTGTTCCATTGCCTTCACTTGGCACCACACCACCACGGGTCCCCACACCGTAGGGACCATCCACCATTTGCATCTGGTTATTATCTGCACCGACAATTCGTAACATAAATATTGTTTCTCACAATCCTCTACCTCTCTGAATCTATCATTGAAGACATTCAATGTCATTTCTGTTCACATGGTCTGAGAAAGGGGGATCGCAATTGCACCTCTATCACACTGCTTTCGAAGATCCTAGAACTCTCCTTGCGCATTACAGGCTCATGCACCCACTCATCGTAGTCTGAACCGAGATGACCAACCTTGAATCTTCACAAAAATCGATTTCACTGTCAGTGGTCAATGTCCAGTATCAAAATTTGGCAGTCATGGTGGTTGGTGTTGCTTATGAAAGCACTCTCTTACTTGAGCTACCATGAGCTTGGTTGCATCGATACTGAACTTTCTAGCACTTGCATTGCGGCTCCAACCGGATTTCCCCACCACATCCTCCTCACTGCCATTCATTCCTCTAGGCGCCATCACTGCCTTATCAGTTTTCTGCAGCTGGCAAAGACACATCCCGAATCACCAATCAGGTTAACAATGCTTCAGTTATTTTACATCTAAATTAGATTCCGGGTTTAAGTTCTAATTTAATTTAATTACGGCAAGATCTTCAACTTGGACGACAATCAGTTCATTGAGACGGTATATATATGTGGTTAAACACCACACCTGTATGTCTTCCTCCAAGCTTACAATGTCTGGTATTAAGTTTTGGAATACATACACGCAAGGAAGGTGTAAAAGTAACGTGATTGGATATTGTCCACTTGCCCACTATAGAAACACCCCCCACCAAGATATGAACCTACATTTGTGGAACAACACTAGACGATTGCCACTGTTATACAAACCTTGCTCAACGACAGGAAGACAACTCCAATTGCGAGCACCGGGAAGAATGCACCCAAGGCGTCTAGATTGCATACTCCACTAAAGCCTCACGTCTCACTTGTATGATACCACCAGACTTACAGATCTGATAGGGAACGAAAATCTTCTGGCCGGCACTTTTGATATGACGGTTGTGATGTCGACTGGCTTGGAGTTTGCGCTCGTTAAGCTCTCATAGGAGTTATAACATGCTCATGGTTTACCGCAGGTTCTATGAGCTGCGTCTCCTCAAAGGGAGTGTGATTGCTACCGTCACATGGACTCCTCAAAGGGTCAAAAAGATACCAGATCACGTCTCTTTGATAGGGTGACAAATTTTAGAAGCCTTCAATATTTTTACTCAGATGCAAAAATTCCTCTTCGAGCGTGGGCTTTTAGAGTATATTCTCGCACCGAGGGCGATTTTCATCGCACAGCAGGTTGGGTCCGGCAAAGTTCTTGCCAGCCAAGGACGTCTGACAAACGTCCTCCAGTTACGGGCGGCCGTGCGGAAAGCGTTTAGCAGGCGTCTCTCAATGCCCAGATTTGACCTCGCATTTGTTGTGACCACAGCTATGAACTCAGTAACATGGATCGCATTCAGGTGGTGTGGCATGTGACAGGATTCCTTCCTAGGCTGGACATCTTTACAGGAGTGAGGGGATTCACGGCACCCAACCACATCAAAATGTCATTGAGGGGAATTTCCTGAAAAGACTGGAGCGCATGGCGAAAACGCGACACTCAATTCTATCTCCACAACCATTATGGATCAGAAGTTCATCATGCAAGTTGACAAAAAAGGGTCTCCATTCTCACCACCTCATGAATTCGCCGCAGATTCTGGCCTCTCCCCCCGCGCAGTGTGTTACATTTAAGGATGTCCTTCATCTCTCAAATTGTGGGTGAGGGGTGTGATAATCTTGCAGCATTCGAGGACATCCATGTGCATAGAGGATCGTGATCCAACACCGATTGATGTGTCTCCCTTGCGAAGTCTCCCCGCCATGAAGTCTCGTCCATAAAGCCTCGTCGACGGAAGTCTTGTCCATGAACTAATTAAGGTTTGCTAAAATCAAATCAAAATCCAATCTCTTTTGAGTGTTTTGAAGCTAAGCTTTGTAGTTGATTTTGTGCTAGAGTGTATGCAAGGTGATGCAATTCTCATCAATAAGTGAGAAGAATAAAATTTGTTTGCAAATTTTAAACAATATCTTTTTGTGTTTTTGCTGATTTACAATTAGTCACCTCTGTTGGATGACATTCGTTATTCAATCATCTTATCTTATATTTTTGTACTTAACTTTCAATAAAAAGATCAGAGAACATATTTGACTAAACTTACTTAAATAAAGATGAATCAACAATTAATATTGATTTTATTTCTCAAAGATGAAATTAATCTAACTTTAGAAGAATCATTCTTTGTTGATCAAAAGTTGCATCTTCTTTTTTTGGCACGAGATAAAAACATCTAGAAAGATCATTAAACAAAATTTGTTGTTTTTTTTTCATTAGTATGTGATTTTGAATTTAAATCTTGACAAGAATATGCTCCAATGGACTTGGCAATGATTTAAAATACATATTAATATAAAATATTTAAGGTTCTTATAATTTATATAAATAATCAATAGATTTAAAGTAATTTTTAGATAATGGCATTATTTTTAAAATAAAGCAATAATTATAAGAAGTTCTTTGTTTTGGATCTTGCAATTGATCTCCACTACTAATTTTTTTTTGAATGAAAAGCAACAATATGAAATTTTGTAACTTATGACATTTGTGACAATACTGCATTTAAGACAAAGTCCAATGCATTTGTTTCAATAGAAAATATCTTGAAGTAGTTGAAGCAAAATAAGATTAGTACAAAAATAAAAGTTTTCTTCAAAGCTTCAAATACTTATTGAGCTTCTTTATTCTACTTAAGTTTGTCCTTACAAGTCAAATGTATAAGTTGAATTATAACTTGACAAAAATTCTTAATAAAAAATCCAATAATAATTTATAAATTCTAAAAAATATTAGATATTTTTTACTATTTTTGAAATCTTTTAATCCATAATAGTTAAACTTTCTTAAAATCCATCATAAGTCTATTATTTGAAATGATGTATTATAAAAAATCAACTTAAATAGTGTAAAATACACACTTTTTTATCTTGGCATATAGTCTTACATTTGTGAACAAAAATAAACTTTTATTAATTAGAAATTTGATCCAGTTCATAATAATTTAATTATCTAAATATTCTAATAATTCTTGATTATTGTTTGAATTGTATGCAATAATTCCAATACTCTCTAATTATGAACTAAACAAATCCTCAAATAGGTGATTTATTCTAGTTCGAAACTATTATATAACTTATTAATTAATTATAAAAATTTTCTTTATACTTCTTATGAAAATAAAATTTAATTTTTTTACTAGTTAAATTCATATTTATACATCTACAATCAAGCCACTTAACAATACAAAAACCATACTCACACTTGAAAGCAATTATTCTTTGAGTATTTTATTTTATTATTAAATAATTTTAAATTTATTTATTATCTAATAAAAAAAATCATCCAAAATAATTTCTCATCAACAAATAATTTTTCATTTATAAATGATTTTTTATTTTTAAATAAAAAATCATCCAATTTCAGAAATCATCCAAACATAATTTAACTTCATTTATATCTTAAGTTCATTTAATCAAGATTTTTTCCAATAAAAAAAATGTTCTTTTACACAAAATTTAAAAAAATATTTTACAACATGTTAATATGCTTCAAAGAAGGGCTCTTAAATTTCTTGTATTCGATACTATTGAATGTGAAAATTTAACTACGGCCATCACCTTGCTCTTGAATTGGTTAGTGTAATCATTCCTTGAATTGGTTAGTGTAATCTTGTTCTTCACTAATGTACATGAGGTAGCAAGGAATGTTGGTTCTGCAATAAATAACCAATTCATGTAATCTCTGTACAAGGAATTTCACAAGTTCTTGGCTTCTTGTTTAAGGAATACTAGGATTGAGATGAATATCCTTGGAACTTTCAACCTTGTCTAAACTACTATCTACACTTGCTAATTCAGCTTTTTCTTGCAAATGGTCAATACAAACAAAGACTTGGTATTGAACTATTAATCTACCTTATTATTAATGATGGTGATTTAATTAAAATATGAAGATGATTCAAGAGCAGTAGCAAGAGATCAGCAACATGTAGAAGCTAAATTTTCCAAGCTCAACCACTCTTGTCAACATCTCAACTCTTCGCCACACTACTCCAATCTGTCTTGAAATCATATCGGCAGCATGATTACTATGCATCACTCTACAATTGGACCACTAGAAGAACACAATTCGAAATCAACAACAACTAAATAGTCTAGTAATTCCATTGAAGATGAACAAGAATTACCACTAAGGTAGAGATAAAAATTATTCCAAAAAACAAGCAAATCTGCCACCAATTGTCATTCAATAAGAGAACTAAAATAAGTTTGAATTAAGAGCCAAAGGCAATGATGATCCACAACCAAGAATAAAACAAGCCAAAAATATATTTTTAAGATGAATCTAAATGTTGAGAGTTCCTTTTATTAACATGAATTATAGCAGGATTGATAGAAGATGGTATGTAACTCCACATATATTCCATTTATTTGCACATGCTTACTTATCCTCACAAAACCATTGAGATTTATAGCAAGTTGTATTGGATCTCCATATATGAAGTAAAATAAATCTCCACTAGTTGGAAGTCTATTCTAATTTATCATGATTTCATCATCTAAATAACCTAGTACTTCTTTATTAGCATTTGATTCATGTCCAACAACTTTAAGAACTTTATAGTTGTGATCTAAAATAAGACACTCTTGTAAGTGATTTATTTTAATTCACAACTATTAATTAGCTTCTAATTTGATTGCTTAAGTTATTTTTTACTTCATCATAAATTTTTAATTGTTTTAAGTAGTTAAAAACATGTCTCATATACCTACAAAAATAACACAAGGCACTCAAATAGCTCAAAAGAAACATACACTTAAAAAATATTTTTTTACATGATTTAATTTAATTTCATAAGATTTTAACTTTAATTTTTATTTAGTATTAATTATTATCTAATATTTTATTTTTATCTAATGGTAAATTCTCATCCTCTATTCTATTATGTATATTCTTGCTTAAAAATGTACTAGGCACCTAGCTTTGAATGGTAAATATTAAACAAACTCTCAACAATCCTTATAGTAAGTTGAAACTTCAATAATTAATAATTTCACTATTGATATCAATAATTAAAAATTTTTATACTTCTTAATAACTCAGATGGAAACAAATACAAGAAAAATTAGTTCAATTGCACATACCAATGTAAGATAATCCATTCAAGTCTTAGATGAACTCCTTCATCAATTTTGATGCTGAGCTCCTAGTACTAATATTTCCTTCTTGAATTTTTAAATTACTCTCAAAATTCACAAAAATATTGAAAATAAAGTTTATTTCTACAAATAATTATCATTTCAATCCAATTAATAAATTGTTGCAAATCTTAGAAATGCCCATTGATCCTTAAACTCCAATTTTTGAAACCTCAACCCACTTGAACTTCAATAACCTTCAACACAACCATTTGATGAAGCTCAAATTTATAACATATATTTTGCAAAACTATATTTATAAATAGAAATTTTTTTATTACAAGATCTATTATAAAATTTATAAAATATTCCAAAATATTAATCCTTTTTTACTTTAATTTGGCTTATTTATGCCTCTATTTAGTTAAAAGAAATTTCTTCTATAAAAAAGTAGGATTAAGACTAAAGTTTTTATTACATTTTTATTAATTATCTTTATTTTTTTATTATATCTTTCTACTAGTCTCTTTTATAATAACATCCATATTTTTATTTTTCACTTTTAAGTCATATTATCACATGACATCCACCTCCTCTAAACTTGTATATCCTTTAGTATGTACCAAATAATCGAAATCTTGTTTGATTCATATTATGCTTTTTATATCTTCATTCAAATCTTCTTTATTAATTTTTCTATCTAAGTCAAAATCATCTTATTTTCTTAAAAGATATATATTTTTTATAAAGTTTGATAAATCTTTACAAGCCAAGATTAAATATCTCATTTACCATAATCCACTTATCATAACAATCAAATCAAAAATCCATTTAAAATGAATAATCAAAGGATATGCTAAATGTAGACTATCTTGATGTCAAATATTAAAATACATTTGGAAAATTTCACATGATTTTATAAATGAAGCATATCTTGATATATATTTTTTCATCAATATTGTTCTTTAATTTTAGTAAGTATAGCCCAAATTTTTCTATATTCTACCTATAAACTATCATGAAATTATTTTAGTAATTTTTGTTACTCTTCTTTATTTCCTATTACTTGTTGTAGCATCCTAGTATCTTTTTTTGGTTTCTATAATAACTTTTGGTGCTTGAAAATACTTAAATAAAGAATAAACCTCTCTTAAATGAATTTCCACAATCTTATCATCATCTCTTAATTCAATAAATGTAATTTATTCCAAAAAATCTTCCAATCTATTTTTTTTAACTAATATAATTATTTATACTAGTATAATTATTTTTTAATATTATATATATAAATATATATATATATATATTTAAATCTTCAACTTTCTTGTACATAATACTTTTATTTTTAAAAACATCAATAAAACTTGCATCAAAGGCACCTACATCTTGCAAGATTACTTCTCTTTTTGTACCTTTATAATTCTACTTCACAATGGTACATCATCAAAATCCTTAAATTCTTCAACAATTCTTGGCAATGGCTTTTTCTTCAACCCATCTTGATTTTGTTTATGATTAAAAGGCATAGTTAAAAAATATACTATTTTTCTTCCATTTTCACTATATATTTGTGTAAAGATTGAACCATCATCAAACACTTTTATTTCCATCTATATTGTAGTAATATATAGTTGTCCTAAAATCATTGTAAAAGATGTTGTATCTTATACAAAAAAATATTGATCTATTGCAACATCTCCAATCTAGATTTTAACATTAGGATAGACTCCATATAGTTCATCTTGTATATTGCTAGTTGCTCATATTTCTCATCTATGCTCCATATCAATTCGCAACCTTTGTTTCTTATAAAGATGCTTAGACATAAGATTTATCTCGAAATTATAGTCAACTTAAGTAACAATCAATTCTTCTATATCTCCCACCTTTACCAATACTTCTATAGTTACCCTTGCCTAATGTTTTTAAGTATAATAGCTTAAAGCTTCTATTTTCTTGTCACTATAATCTTCAATATATACTTCTTGATTATAACTATTTTTTTACTTATTAATTTTTTGTAATAATTATCAACTTCTTCTTCTTCATCTTTTATATCCTTATATCAATAGCATGATTTATTTCACTCCATCCATTAATTGTCTCTTCTTTTTGATATTGTCAATAATAATATCATGAAATTCTTTTTTTGCAATTCTTAAAATCTCTTTCAATGTGAATTCAACTTTAAAATTTAGTATATGTTCTTCCAATACCTCCTTTAAATCAATTGCTACTTTAATATTAGAAAGTAGTTTATAAGCTATTGATTTATTTTTATCTTTTGTCTCCTTTGTTTTTTTCTACTAATATTATTGAAGTATCTTTTGTGGGCAATTCTTATGAAGGTGCCTCATTAGCCTTATTTTTTCAAATTTGCCTCTTAGAAGAATTTTCTTCTTTTGTATCATCAAAATTTCTTCTTTTATTTTCTTCCATCAAAGCTTTATATTGGCTTTCAGCAATATATGAATGAATGTAAAGAGCTTCTATATGAGCTTTTCAACCTGTTATACTACATTGTTGTATTATGTATGTTCTTGCTTGAGAATGCATCAAGCACCTAGTTGTAGAAGGTAAGTAAAAATACAAAAATAATCCTACTAAGTCTAATAGAATCTTAAATAAATTTTAAGTAATCCTTAATAATCTGAATCAAATTTTAATCAATTCAAAATAAATTTAAATAAATTTATAAAAAAAATACAATAAAATCCTAAATTAATCTCAAAAAAAGAAAATTAAATAAAGAAATATTAAAAAAATATAAAAATAAAACTTTAAAGAAATAATAATAATCTTAAAGAGATATTAGTAATAGAAAATTTTAAAGAAAAAATGAAGAATCTTTTTAAAATACTAAAAATAGAAATTTTAAACAAATCTTAAATAAATCCTAATCAAACTTTAATTTAATCTTAATTGTAATCCTAATTAAATTTTTAATGAATCCTAATAAAATCCTAATCAAAAATTAATAAAATCCTAAATCTTAGACTAATTCTAATAAATCCTAGTAAAATTCTAAAGAAATCTTGATCAAATCTTAGTCAAATCTTAATCAAATTCAAACAAAATTCTAACTAAATTTTAGATCTTAAATCAATCCTAATCAATTCTTAATCGACCTCTAAATTTTAAACAATTCTTAAAAATCCTATAGCAAATTAAAAATTCAATAACTAATGATTGAAATATTGATTTTGATTCAAAATTTGCACACCTTCCACCAACTAATTAAGAAATAAGTATAAAAAATTTGAAGAAGATTGCACATACAAATAACAAGTAAAGCTTCCAAAATTTCTTGGTCATTGGTCACCTCCCTTATTTGACTTAAATGTTGATCTTTCAATACCAATTTCTCCTTGTTGAACCAATTAATTGCTCCAAAATTTAGATTGTATGTAGATATTTAAGTCTAATTTAATTTTATTAAATTTTGTTTCAATAAAATTAGCAAATATTTCTAAATCTTGGAATCACTTATTGATTCTAAATCTCAAATTTCCGAGACCATAATCCACAAAAACCTTCATATATTTAAATGTGATTGCTCAATTGACCTCAAATTTTTCAAACATATTTATAATAAGTACAAAAATAAATTGCAAAAATTTCACTTATATATTTATTATGAAATTCAAGAAATTTTTAAATTTATAAATGTATTTATACTTCACAAAATCTAAATCCACTTAATACATTATTAACTTTGAAAATTCTTTAAAATCTTAATATTAATCTAAGTGATATAAAACTAATATTTAAAAATCTTTCTTCAAGTTTGTTTTCAAATTCCACTTTCTAATTTGAAAAAAAATCCTAGAATTGCCATAAATAAGCAATTTTGTACCTTGGAATTTGATTTTGATCCAGATTGACAGCCGATATAATAGGGTATAGATAAGAAATTTATGTATGGATAGATAGTTAGAACTACGAAAGTTTTTAGAATTGAGATTAAGTTAGTGGACCACATAGGATCCATTGTGGAACATTCTAAAAAGAATTTAAGGTGGTTATTTAGATAGGGCCTACTATAGAACCTTCTAAAAAAGATTTGGAGCAGTTGTCTAAGTAGAGCCCACCATAGAATCTTCTAGAAGGAATTTAAGGCAGTCATCTAAGTGAGGTCCACTATCTAGAAACATTCTAGAAAGTCTAGCGTGATAGAACAAAGTATAAATAGGACTTGCTACTGCCTTTTAGAGCATCTGATCAGGTATGGCTTTGGATTGTTTTTTTTTTTTTTTTTTTTTTTTTTTTTAATATAATTGGATTTTATATCTTCCTATTTTATTTTATTCTATCTTAATTCTAATTGCTCAATTTTATCTTCTATGTCCTATTCTGTTTGATTTTGTTCAGTTTTGTTTTGATCTAATTTGTCCTATCTTGTGATGAGGTTTTATGTTATTATAGATTAGAAGGGTCTTGAAGACTTGAGATAGACTAGTCTTGTTTCATTGGTATCAGAGCGAATATTAGTGTATATACTTTTGGTAGTGTGTCAATAGTCATTGTCTAGTTCAACGGTAGTTGTTGTAGTCATACTAGATATTATATTGAGACTACCACGAGCTACTCTTAAAAAATCAATTGAGAGGTGCAAAGCCATTACAATAGTGGAGTCCAATAAAGAAATTACAGCATAGAAGATATGGCAAAGCAATCCTAAATAGAAGCTCAAATACAATACCTTTTAGGCTAGATAGTTACTTTATAAGGACAAATAGAAGCCTCAATGACAAAAAAATTGACATCTCCTAGGTTGAAATTGAGTAAGCCTAGTACATACTCTAGGACTTTAAGATAAGAAGATATATATATCAATAGCTCTTCAACATCCAAAAATATCTCCAACTATTTAGAACAAATACCACTGAAGGAATTATATATGCAGCCAGCTATTTGAGAGATGTAATAGCCATTTTGTGGTAATATCAAGTTCAAAGTTATGAAACTCAAGGTAGATTTTGTGACTAGGAGGAGTTTGAGACTGAGTTTAGAAATCAATTTTGATCTATCTATGGAGAGAAGATAGCGCACGATTAGTTGACAAATCTTATACAATCTAATTTGGTACAAGATTATGTCTTTCAATTCAAGTTTGTATATCTCCAAATTGGCAATGTTTCAAAGGCAGAGATGATGGATTGATTCCTATGAAGTTTAAAACCTAAGATCTAGTGAGAAGTAGAACTAAGGGATCTACAAACATTTGAAGAAGCAATTCAAATTGTAGAGAAGATCGATCCTATAGATTTCAAAAATCATAGAGCATGACCTATAGCACGAAGTCCTATGCCACTATCTAATACTATGGTATAACAATTAATACCAATAGAGATTAATGCCCTACAAGGATCATTGATACCACAAAGATGACAAATATTTGTACAAAAGGGATTGTATTTTTATTATTGAAAGCTAAGCCATGAAATTGGAGGTTGTCTAAAACATCAAAATTAAAGAATAGTAAGATAAGTCGGGTTCATAGTCTTGAAACTCTCTAAGTCGACAATGAAATAGAATAAAAAAATAAGACTCTCTAATAAAAGCATCGAGGGCCAATACTAGGGATAGCTACTGTCTCTCAAAGATAAATGGCATGGCCTTAGATAACTATAAAAAGAATTAACTAATACATCTAATGAAACTACTGAGAGGACAACCATATCAAGTGCTTATAGAATGTGGCTCTATAAAAAATTGGATCTCAATTGAAATTATCAACTGGCTTGGAAACTAAGGCAAACAAGGTTGGAAGTATATACCTTACAGATCATTGAGAGAACATATTAAGTGAATCATGTAAAGAAGAAATCTTGAAGTTGATTGACACCTACATCTTAAGAGAGAGGTTCAAGGTCATAAAACTAAGATATGATGTTATTTTTGGTATACTATGGCTAAAGATGAAAAATAAGTAAGTTGATTAGATAGCAAGGACAATCTCTTTTAAAGATGGAAGATGCAAGGTGACTCTTTGTACCTCCGCATCAAGTGAAGAGAAAAGACAATTTGCAACCAAAGTCTTATGCATATGAACAACTTTTATGAAGAAACAAATATAACATAAGCAACTAATATATATGGTGGTTCCAAATCTTGCATCAATAGTAAGAAAGACAACTGAAGGAGTAGAATGAACAGATGAATTCATATGAGAATATTAATATATCCTCTCAATCGATCTACCTAGTGGCATGCCTCCTGATCAAGGTGCCTCCTTTCAAATAGAACTTTTACTTAGAACTAAATCAAAAAGCTCACCAATTTATTATCTAATATCAAAAGAACTTGAAGAATTATAAAAGATAATAGATAAACTTTTGGAGAAAGACCTCATTAAAAAAAGCACATTACTATGGAAAGCACCTATACTCTTTGCATTCAAGAAGGATGGTAGATTTCACCTTTGCATCGACTATCAAAGCCTCAATAAGCACACTATTAACAATGCATATCCACTTCTACACATCAATGATCTTCTTGACTAATTTTGAGGTGTAACTATCTTTAATAAATTAGATCTTTGAAGTGGCTATTGACAAACACTTATTGCAAGAAAGGATGTAGAAAAGATGGCATTTTGTACATATATGGATATTTTGAATGGCTGATTTTATCTTTTGGCCTCACCAATGCACCAGCCTCTTTTATAAGTCACATAAATAGATTGTTTCAAGATCTTTTAGACAAGTATGTAGTTTTCTTCACTAATCATATCCTTGTATATACTAAAACCTTTAAAGAGTATTACCAATACATATGAAAAGTCTTGTGTCAACTACAAGATAGTCACTTCTATTGCAAGCAATCAAAATACAAACTTTGGAAGTTAGAAGTCATCTTCTTGATGTATGTGGTGTCCTCCGAAGGCATGTATATGGAACAAGATAAGGTGAAAACACTGGAGGATTGGCCAACTTCCAATAATGATTTTGAGGTTTGCTCATTTTTATACATTACTGAATACTATCGTTGTTTTATTTGGTGATTTATTCACATAGCTGCTTCATTGACAAACCTATAGGAGAAGGGTGCTCCATTTGAATAGAAACTGGAATAGCAAAGTGTTTTTGATAAATTAAAGGAGGCACTCATTACTATTCTAATATTACAATTGTATGATCTTAATCTTCTTTGTATGCTTGACACTGATACTTTTGACTTTGCTATTGGAGTAGTCCTTCAATAAGACTTTGGTAGGAACCTTCAATCTATGGTATATGAATCACACAAGCTTAAAAGAGCACATCACAATTACTCTCCATGTGATTGAGAGCAATTAGCAATTATATATGCGACAAAGGTATGGCGACACTATCTATTGAGGAAGCTAGTGGTTGTTTAGACTAACCATCAATCTTTGCTA
Source organism: Physcomitrium patens (assembly GCF_059467195.1). NCBI lineage: Eukaryota > Viridiplantae > Streptophyta > Bryopsida > Funariales > Funariaceae > Physcomitrium > Physcomitrium patens. The sequence continues at coordinate 3,893,172 of NC_143421.1, forward strand.
CATGATTTGTATTTGAAAAATATGAAATTACGGCATCATCATTAGAAAAAATAGTTGCAACTTTTTGATATCCAACTTGAGTGCAAGCAAGGGCGACAATATATTGTGCTAGAAAGCTTATTGTGGAGACCAAACTTGAATAACAAATTAGAAGATAAGGCAAAAATTGCTACTATTAGTAGTCTTATTTTAGATTTAATTAAAGAAGTAGAATAAAAAGAAGCTATGCATCAAGATATTTATTTCAAGATGATTAGCAATTGGCTGATGGTGGACAATATACAATATCAAGCTTACATTCTTAGTGATAGCTTCATATATTTCAAGAAGAAGATTTATGTACCTGACAATACTATATTCTAAATGCACATGCTTCAAAAAGGACATAGCATCCCAATATTTGGACATTTGGGACGAGAGAAGACTTTGAAATGAATCTTAAGGACATGATTTTGTTTAAGTTTGGATTGTGATGTTTGGACCTTTCTATGCTCTTAAAAATCATGTCAACATAATAAAGCACGTTGTCATATTACATATTGTCTTGCTCAGGAATGCTCCAGGTACCTAGTTGTGGAAGGTGAGATTGTGTTTCACAAGTAGCCAAAAATCCTAATAGGTTTCACCCATATGAAAAGAATATAATCTGAATTTCAATTCAAAAGTACTAAAAACACTCTTCTTAGTAGTCTTAACCATACATAAATCCCAATTACCTTGTTACTTTAATATTTAAGCAATTTAGATTTTTCTTGTAAGCTCCAATCCTAATAAGTGAGCTTTAACAAGCTGTAACATCCAATCCAACAATCCACTTGATGTAAAAATTTTCATGCAATTGTCAATATAAGTCTTCTATATGCTCAAGAAGTTTTAATCCAATCAAACTTAAAGATTGTGAGAAAACCTCCAAAAAGAATACTAATGTCACTCGGTTGCCAACTTGAAAAGTAAAGCAAAAATTATAGTAGTGTTTTCTCCCTTTTCAATCGTTAACTTTATTTCAAAGTTGGTGTGTAGCTTGATCTTTAAGTCCTACAATACCATGCCAATTTTCACCTTAATCCAACTGATAGATCTTTAGATATTATAGAAAACCTATTCAACTTCAAACTGCCACCTTCCAAAATCTACTTGTCCTAAAAACTAGATATCTCTAAACCACATCATTAGATTATCACAAAATTTTGTATAAACTTAGCACATTGGATAATCCAAAAAATGTTAAATTTTCAACTATAGATGTTACACCAATTGCATGAAATAGCCAAAATTGCTAGCCCTAATTATATTATATAAAACCCAAATCACTGATTCAAATCTTGACTTCGAATAACAATTTTTAAGTCTTAAAAAATCCTCCAAAAACAATCCTTATGCCTTTGAAAATAAATTTAAGCTAGCTCTCAAACCCTATCCTTCGATCTTTAAATGAATCCCTATTTTGTCCTAGGCCATCGTTTTTGTGGCCAGAGGTCTGATTTCAATCCTGCCTTACAAACGGCCAATCCTAGGGTATCAATCTAACCTATCCTAAAGATTTTTTAGCCCAATCCTACTCTCAACTTAATCTTAGTATCAGCTATACTAATTATTGACCTCTTTTAATTTGATTTTATTAATTTAAGATCTTTCTAAGGTAGTAGAAGAGTCTCTACAACCTAGAAGGTAAAATTATTAATTAACCTTCAACTTACTAACTATTAAGATAAAAAATAATCTAAGAGGCTTTTATAAAAGCCATTTTTAGATACCTCAAATTGTAATTGAACTAAGATAATTAGATATTAATTAAAAATTTAATTTTGATTATAATTTCACTATATAGTTGTATTACATTACGACAACATAATGCAGCATCTCTTAGACTATTGTAGTCAATTTTACTACCTATGACACATTGAGAGCAAGTGATTATGGATCTCATTACGTATTTGCAATAGACGCCTCATAATCATACCATAGTTGCCATCTTTATGGATCAACTCTCAAAATAACTTCACTTAGCTATAGTGCGTTTGGATATAAATGCTCAAACACTTGCATGAATCTTCTTTGATATCGTCTTTTGTCACTATGGATTATCTTGTGTCATCATTTGAAATTGGAATCTATACTTCACAAGAAATTTTTGGCAAGCTTTCTTCAAGCTACTAGGGACATGACTTGTCATGTGTACAGCCTTCTATCCCTAAACAGATGGGCAAATAGAGCGTATAAATTGGATGTTGGAAAATATGATATGGGCATTTATAGTAGTTCATCATTGTGATTAGGATGAATACTTGACGCCCTTGGAGTTTACTTATAATGATAGTATTCAAGAAAGTATCAATCATTCACCATTTTTCCTTAATATAAGTCAGTATCCAATTATGCTAACAACTCTCCATTGTTCCATCAGCACCAATAACTTGACAATAGAAGAATTTATACTGGCTTACAATGGCCTTGCAAGAGGCACAATACCACTTTCTTACTATACAAAATTGATAGAAGTAATATGCGGATAACCATGAGCAATACAAGACCATTTGAGACAATCATTAAGTGTTACTCATCAACGCCAACTTGCCACTTGCTATATCAATCCAAATCCATAAACTATTATCTCGGTGGCTTAGATGGTGTAAATCATCTTGAACTTCTGCCACATATTTGAATCCATCCAGTCTTTCATGTTTTGCAACTGAAAGAATTTCATACAAAGCCAAAATACTTTTTAGATTGACACCAACTACCACTACTACTAATCATAGTTGATGACCAAGAAAAATATGAAGTAGACAATATTTTAGAGCATTGTTACCTTCATTGTGGCAATAGATGTCTACAACTTTAGTACACAGTTCTTTGAAAAGGTTATCTTATTTATGATGCAACATAAGAACGTACATAAAATGTCACCCATTGCCAAAAGATAATTTGGAGATACTATCAGGAATAAAACAAGGACGTTCTATAGTAGTGGATGAGGATTAACTGTAACAGAGTATAGATAAGATAATTGTATAGATAGTTAGAACCATAGAAGTTTTTAGAATTGGGATTAGGTTAGTAGATCAAGTAGGATCCACCATAAAATATTCTAGAAAGAATTTAGGATGATTATTTAGATAAGGTCCACCATAGAACCTTCTAAAAAAGATTTAAGGTAGTTATCTAAGTGGAGCCTATTACCTAAGAATATTCTAAAAAGTCTAAAGTAGTAGGACAAAGTATAAATAGGACAAAGTATAAATAGGACTGGACAAGGACTTTTGAGGCATTTGGTCAGATATGGCTTTGGATTCTTTTTCTTAGTAAAGTTTGGTTCTACATCTTTCTATTCAGATATGTTCTATTCTATTTTTGTTTGCTCAATTTTGTCTTTCATGTCTTATTTTGTTTAATTTTTTCTAGTCTGTTTTATCCTATTTTATAATAAGGCTTTATG